>NC_052353.1:23046218-23050492 GCF_009727055.1 Benincasa hispida | reverse complement strand
ACATTATCTGGAACAACTTCCAGGTCTTTAAGAACTTCCTGAGCCAGGCGTTCCTTAGCAGTTCACAAGCCGCTAAGCGCTACACCGCCACCCATAGTTGGAGTCATGCGATGCCTCGCTTACTTTTTAGTTGGTTCGCCCTCAAAACTACATGCTCGCTTCACGATAGAGCGAGTAATGATTGACACTCTTTGACTGTGGATTTTGCGAGAGTCCTAGTCAGAGTTCTCTGGAATAAAGTCAAGAATTCCGCTTGTATCCATAAGGATCAACATCCCTCGTAATCGCCGATACAATGTGCCACAGGCATAATAGTCCTTTCCGTTCTCTTAAGATACTGCTGGGAGGATGTTCGTTTTCACTGCGGGATTCCAGTTTGACCTTGGTGATGGTGTGTTAAACTGATATCTGACTCAACTATGTCCCTAACAATCATAGCAAGATGTCGTGTGGGATCTTACATGAGACTTCACTGCGACATACTATGTGAAAATCTCGCTAAACGTGGCAGACGCATCATTGCGCGGACCCGGTCTTATTCACATCAGAGCGCTAATTGATCTGTCTCTACTCAACACACATTTCCTATAGACAACAGTGACTCTCCAATGCTATCTGATAATCTCGGCAGCTAGGCCCACTTCTTTGGATCCGTTACATCGAGTACTGAACAAACATTCATGGTGGCAATATACGATGCTTTGAAGACAGTGCTAGCACTTTATTCTCACGATCTCGGAAAAATTCTGGAATTCTAGCTGGGTATAACCCTTTGCCACAAGTCGAGCCTTGAAGGTCTGTACCTTCCCATTAGCACCCCGTTTACGCTTGTAGATCCTTTTACATCCTATAGGGCAAACCCTATTAGGCTGATCTACAAAATCCCATACTGAGTTGAAGTACATCGACTCCATATCGAGATTCATGGCCTTGACCCATTCATCTTGGTCAACATCCTTCATTGCCTTCTTATAAGACAACGGATCCTCAACGTCGCCATCTGCTACCATAGCAAGGATTTTCGTGAAACCCAGATAGCGAACGGTGGGTTCGTTATCCTCCAACTACATCGAGGTTCCCTCAACTCTTGAGGTGAAACCGACCTACTGGATGAACTCCCATCAACAACTCTTGTTGAAGTTTCAGTAGTTTCATTGGAAAGCTCACGTAACACGACTTTGCTTCCTAGACTGTGCTCCTTTATATGATCCTCCTCCAGGAAAGTTGCATTTGTTGAAATAAACACCCTATTTTCCGTCGGATCATAAAAATAACCCCATCGAGTACCTTTGGGGTAGCCTACAAAGAGGCACAACCTCGACCGTCGTTCCAACTTCTTGGGAATAGCCTCAAGCACATGTGCAGGGCAACCCCAAATGCGAAAATAATGTAAACTAGCTTTATGCCTATTCCACAACTCTAGAGGTGTTCTTGCAACACTCTTGGAGGGAACACAATTGAGTATGTACACTGCAGTCTCCACTGCGAAACCACAAAACGAGTCCGGTAAGGAAGCGTAACTCATCATTGAACGAACCATGTCTAACAAGGTCCTATTTCTCCTCTCCGCTACACCATTCTGCTGATGTGTACACGACTCTAAAAGTTGAGAAATGACTCCATGCTCTATCAAAGAGTCCTGGAATGCGAAGTCCAAAAACTTTCCACCTCGATCTGATCGAAGTGTTTTAATCTGTCTATCCAATGCATTTTCAACTTCAGCCTTGAACTTTTTGAACTTTTCAAGTGATTCAGACTTCTGTTGCAAAAGATAAACATACTTGTACCTGGAGTAATCATTAGTAAAATTGATAAAATACTCATAGCCCCCTCAGGCTCACACATTCATAAGACCACAAAGGTCAGAATGTACTAACTCAAGAGGTTCTTTGTCTCTAAAACTTTTTCCAGTAAAAGGTCGTTTAGTCATCTCACCCTCAAGGCAAGATTCGCACACAGGTAAAGAATTTTCTTCTAACTCACTTAGAAGTCCATTCTTTACCAATCTCTCAATCCTATTGAGATTGATGTGCCCTAAACGTAGATGCCAAAATTGGACATTTTCTTTTGGAGAAATTCATTGACGTTTTGATTGAGTTATGGTAGTTCTGAACATTTTAGTATTATGAAGGGAATTAATGGCTAACGGCCTTAGCACATATAAATTCGATTCCAGATTTTTTGGGCTAATAAAAACACCATCTTTATAAATAAACGCTTTACTCAAAATGAAAGAAACAGTGTATTTACATTGCAATAAGCACTTTACAGAAATAAGGTTCCTTTTTAGTTCAGGAACAATATATACATTATTTAAAATTAGAAACCTATTCTGTAAAGTCAACTAGAGCCCTCCCACTGCCACAGCTGAGACGACGTGCCCGATGTCTACTCGCATCGTCATCTCACCAGCCTCCAGTTGTCGCCAAGATCTAATCCCCTGAAAAGAAGAACAAACATGGTTAGTGGCGCCTGAATCAATTATCCAGGCAGAATCATCATTCTCCACTAAACAAGTTTCGAGCACAAGTAAATCATATTTACCTTTATCTGCCTTGGCCTTAGCCTTGGTTGCTTTCTTCTCCTTCAGATACTGAGGATAGTTCCTCTTCCAATGTCCATCTTGGTTGCAATGGAAACACTTTCCCTTAGCAACTGGTGGATACCTACTCGAGGCGACAAGTGGTGGGTTAGCAATTGCCTTCCCTTTTCCCTTACCACCCTTCTTCTTCTTCCCTTTTGTAGAGTTAGAAGTAGAAGGTGCAGACTTCGTTCCTAAGGTCGAACCTCTATGGAACGTCCTTAAGGACGAAGCAACATTTGCCTCACCATTCTACCTCTCCTTACTTTTCAGTAAAGTTTGGTACGTCTGCAACTCGTTGAGGAGAGTTGTAAGGTTATATTTCACTTTGTTAAGAATCACATTGCCAACAAAGTGCAGGAAGCTCTCCGGAAAAGAATGCAGGATTATGCTAACTTGGCTGCCCTCATCGATGGTAGACCCATTCAACTCCACCACATTAAATTGGACCATCATGTTTAGCACATGTTTAAGAACAGAGGTGCCTTCTTTCATTTTGGAGTTGAATATGTATTTAAGAGCCTCATGCATAAGCTGTTCAGACAGTTGTCCAAACATCCCCCACAGGGACTCCATGATCTCACGGGCTGAGACCATAGGCTCATGCTTCTTAGCCAAGACGTCAGAAAGACTTGCCAAGATATAGGCTCGGGCCTTCTCATTCGCCCTTGTCCATCGCATGTATGCCTCCTGAACATTTCGAGCGACATTTGGAGCTGGAATAGGAGGACAAGCCTTCGTGAGAGCGAACATGAGATCCTCGATGATTAGGATCGTTGTGATCATGTGTTTCCATGTTAAAAATTGTCGCCAATTAATTTTTCGACGCTTAACAACAATAAGGTGGCTGTAGCCATTTGAAAAAGTTGCTGAAAATACGAATAAATCTTGATTAGTTTTTGCTAAACCACTTTTAAATCAATTAGTTCTGCAAAATATTTTTCAAGTGCCCTACGTTATAGACTTCTATTATGCAATGATGCCCCAGAGAGTCAGGACAAACGCCACCGGTGGGGTGATTAGTTGTCCCTTCACTGAGATGAGACATTCTCATCCATTAGGCTAAACCAACTATTGGAACTGAACCTAACAACCACCATTTTTTCGGTCCAGAATCGTTAACATTTAACTATTCTGTGTAAGCGTAACCCCTCATTTTCGGTGCCAGAGTCCCACCCTAATGTGCTTACCGTAGGGAAAAGATAGATTAGGACAAGAGACTAAGTTATCTTATCCACTTACACGATATCAAATAAAGAAACGCGTAAAACTGCCATCCTTTAGGGGGACACTCCCTGGGTACCTTGAGGCGATGTGCAGTAACTTTATTCAACCTAACAAGGGAGATCGAGGGATATGTTGTTGCACTTCCCGCTCCCACTTACTATGAACATTCTCTCCATCTACCTTGATATTGACCTACCCAAACACCATCCGTTGGGGGGACACGCCAAAGATGCCGCGAGGCCGAGGATAGATCTCACGGTGTGGACTTTAGGAGAAAAGTGAAAGGCTTAAGTGAAGCATCTTATGCCTCAAGTACCTCCCACTGAATGTTCTACCAAGGGATTCATTAACCTAAACAATCTAGCTACTGTTTTTAGTCTAAGTGGTCTTTTTAAAGCCTGCTCATAAATAACGTTTGTTTATGAAATATAAACAAGTTCAAGTAGTCACATTTAAACACTTTAAT
>NC_052353.1:23031128-23044953 GCF_009727055.1 Benincasa hispida | reverse complement strand
CAATAGTAAATGATCGCGTAGACGACGATGAGGCTGCGAAGCCGGATCGTCCATGCGATCGTGTAGAGTGATGACAGGTAAACGATTTACCTTGATCGCGTGCCCGATCGTCAACCCTATACAAACAACTCTTGATCGCATACCCCATCGTTCAACCGATGCATTCAACCACGATCGTATAGTCCTTCATCTTCACGATGCGATGGACAACGATCACATAGAACCTTTTCTACACGATGCGATCAATCCTAAACTTTTACGAACCACTCAAGACTTCAAACACTTTGAATACATACTTGATTACGATTATTTATGCCCAAAACACAGAGGCCTTTACAAACAACTGCGAATGTAAAAGGAATTAAACAGACAGAGACAATTCATCCCAAAACATCCATTAATCGGGCATATCCACAATAGTATTAACAGTTAAAACAGCATAAAAATGCACCCACCATGAATGTAAATGATATTTCGTTGCAACAAATGAAATCAAAGTATTAGAAATCTGGCTCTGATACTAATTGAAGGATCTCATGCCGAGAGTTCCATTAGCGGGCTTATATCGCTCCGATTTCACAGTGACCGAAACATAAACGATATACATTCCATACTAACAGTTATGCATATTAAACTCATAATCGGCATGCTCAGAATACAATAAAACATAAGGAAAAGAGGTTCATACCAAATGAAGACTGTCTTCATATGTGTGAACCCAAAGCAGCGGAAAACTTCCCACCGATCTACCAGCACCTGACGAGTGTGTCGACTGTAACTGCACGATTCGAACGTACACGAACAATGCCACGGGGACAACACCACCATAAGGGAAACCTGGGTATCCTTGGCGTTAAAAACCCAAAGAGTGGGCTTTGGTGAGTTTGGTAGAGGACGGAGGAGAAAACGTTGTGTAGACGATAAGCGCGTGCGAGAAGAACTCTGCTGTCGTATAGCAGAGATGCTTATCGTATAGTAGAGCTACACGATCATTTAGGAAAACATGAACGATCGTTTAGGAAAGAGGTATACGATTGTTTAGAGACTGCATGAACTAGACAATCATTTAGACGAATGAGCTTCTATCGTATAGGCTCTCGTGATCGCTCTTTCATGGATTCTTTTTGGGCGTCGGGCGATAAGAATGCACGACTTAATTCTTTTGTCAAATGAAAATGATTTTCAAAGCTTTAACCCACTGGTTACCATAACCTTCACAGCCTCATCTTCCCACGTCCGAACGTGGATTAATCGGTTAATTATTAAATAATTAATCAATTAATTTAATTAATAAATATAATCATGTTATATTTATATCCTATAGTTTGATATCATATATCTACTATAGTATTTTTTTCTCTACTTGATATAAATCATATTTATATCTAATTTCCTCCAAAATAATGTATCTCATACATTTATCCAATTATATCATATATAATTGAACTTCCTCTTGTCAATTTGAACATTTCAAATTAACCCAAACACTAGTTCTCGATTTTATCCAAGCTACCCAGGTGACCTAATGGATCTGTGGCTCGAAGCTCCAATGATACGTGAATAGCTAACTAAACTCTTTAGCCACGAGATTCACCATCCGTTAACTGTCAGTGATTACACTAAAAATCAACAGCTGAACTCTTCTTACCACAGATATATTTATGTGTCCATTGGATATAACCAATCATGAGTACGATGACCCTTCACAGATGCTTGTAAGTATAGCTGGGTCAATTTACCGTTTTGCCCCTGTAGTTACATCTCACTCTTTAAGTACCACTGATTCCTCTACTGAACAATACAACATAGTCCAACTATGTGTGAACACCTCTCGGGCCAAGAGAAGGTGGTGGTCTAGCCTTGGAATCAGCCTTTAAGGGAGCCATCTATCTACTTACCCCTACCTCGGGGAAGGAGTGAATTCCATCTTGTGTAGTTGAGTTCCCAGCTCCCAAATCAGACGAAGCCCCAAAATGGTAGGTTTGCATCGACGACTTGGCCACTTGCACCTATACAAATCAAAGGACCGCCCTCAATGGCTGGAGTTCCCAACTCACTAAGAATTGAGGTCATGTTACCTATGGTCATCCTAGTGAAGTGAAGTCTCTGTCATGAACGATGTTATATAACGAGATACATTAACACTTTGTGGTAAGGTCTTATACAAACTCCTTGTATAGGACGCCCTCGCTCGTATGTCTCCAACACGAATAATTAGGATCAGACCATCTGTGGCAAGTCACAAAACTTGTGACTATTCAACAAAGCGAGCCGCGCCTGTAGCATTACCAGGATAAGATTTCCCTTCTATATCCATATACTACAGACCATTTTGGTTATCTGTCAAGACATGATCCACTTGTATGTCACCACATACATGCTTGAGTCACATATAGATAACCAGGGATTTTATGTTTATTGGTTTGTGGTAAATCAAATAAAACAAATAACCGAGGAAAACAACAAGATGTGAAATAAATATCATATATTAACAATCACAGGTGTTCTTATATACTGTTTACAAACTACAGGACACGAGACTTTAGGGCATCAACCCCAACAGATATACCATCTGTAGCTGTTCACAACACTTGTAAACCTGTATAAAGTGGGCCGTATCCGTAGTGTCATCAGGATCAGGTATCTCTCCTTAATCCTGATACTACAAACCTTTCTAGGTTATCACTTAAGACATGATCGACTTGTATATCTCATATACAAGTTTACATGTAATAACCATGGAGCTTTGTTTATTGGATATGAGTAAATGCCAAATAAAATAACTCTTATTTTATTCATAACAATACGTATAGTTTACAAACTACGAGACTCTAGGATAATTAGGACACCAATCCCAACAATTTTATAAAGTAACAATCTATTTTAACTGTTAAAACTAGTTGTTAACCTAAGTGAGCTTACTGTTTATCTTTGTTATGGATTTTAAAGTCTAGTTTCATTTTATAAAAAAATTATAAAATAAACATGCTTTAACATTCCATAACATGCTTCAAAGGTATTTAAAATCAATATAACAATTACATCAGTTTTTAACAAACCCTAAAACATGCATACTATATATTATAACTAATTATAACATACAATAATGCATGTAATATGTTTACCTATGGTAGGATTTTAAATCTAAATGGCATACTCTATGCATATATTAAAATATATAATTATAACAAACATTAAATGCATAAATAATTAAACATAAAACTGATATAGTTTTTTTTTGTTTTGACACTTTTAAAATAAATAAAAGTCCAACTATTACAAGAATCAACAAAACTGGCTTCAAAAAATTCTGGACCATTTGAACCACTTGAATCGAGCAAAACTCATGGAGTATCAGCAAGCAACCAACATCGAGTATGACATCGAGCATCATATATTTCACAAAAATACCATCGAGTAAGGCATCTAGCATCGAGTATCGAGTATTTCATGAAATATCATCGAGTACCATTGAGTATGGCATCATGCATCGAGTATTTCATGAAATTTCATCGAGAATGCCATCGAGTATTCCATCGAGCATCGAGTATTTGGCAGAAATTCGAATTTCCAGTTTCTGCTACTTCGATCTTCTTCATTTCTTTCTTCAATTATATCCTAATTGCAACTCTAATGACTCCAAATGAATTACAGACTCTTAAACACATATTAAGACCCATCAAACAAGAGCCAACTACAAGAGTTACAACATAATTGAAAAGATTCAAATGGCAAAACCTTGAAAAAAAACATATGAGCATACTATTTTCATATAGTTCATGAAGAACATCCACCAAACTCAAATTAACAATAGTTAAGCGCTTAAATCATACTCTGATACTAATTGTAGGAGTAATAAAACATACAACGGAAGAATTCAGAATTAATAAGCACTTAAACTATATTTAATTTGAGTTTTAAACATGCTACTCATGAAGTTATCAAAAGAGGGTTTGAACATGACAATACCTTTGTAGGTCTCTTTATGGTTTCAACAGAATCTCCACAAGTTTGAGTTGGATTCTTCAGATAGACCACCAACAAGATCTTCTCAACTATGCTCAAGAAGGAATGTGTGGTGGAAACACTTTAATCAAGCTGAATTGAAGATGAACTAGTGAGGGTGTAGTAGGGTTTCGATTTTACAATAACTTAGATAAAGAACTTAGTCTCCTCCCAATCTCCATGCATGAAGCTTCATTTTATAGCCTTAATTCATCCATTAGAACATGGCTCCTTGTAGGGTAACTCCTACCTTGTATTAATTGAAGAATTCATGGTGGATTTTAGTGACAAAACACCATAAATGATGTTAGTGGATTTTTTCAAAATTTGGGAAAAATCCACTTAACTCAAAAAAAATTTCAAATTTTTGTTTTTCATTTAAATAAAACTATTTAAAATTTATTTTTATATAATTAATTCAAAATTNCACCAATATGATTCAAAATCCATATTTAAATCATAATTTAAATATTAATTTATTCTTCAATCTCGTTTTAATTTCGATTAAATTAAACGTTTTTAATTGCATCGTATACAATCAATTGAAAAACCCTAAAACTGAATTTGAACATTTCAAATTCATAACCCTAAATTCAAAATTCATCCAATCAATTACTCAATTCATTATTCCAATTTATGACCTAGTAGAGGGACCTATTGGACCTACAGATCATTAGCTCCAACGATTTGTAATCAATTGGTTAAACTCTTTAAACCGAATTAATTACTTTTCGTTAACCATCAAGACATACCACTATAGCTCGATAGTTGCACTCTTCTCACTATAGATGTATTTTTGTCTATGTTAACCATAATCAGTAAGTCGATCCTTCACAGGTTGTTTGTATTTACAGCTGGGTCAAAATTATCGTTTTACTCCTGTAAACACATATTGTTCCTTAAGCTCCAACTAACCCTATAATGAACAACTGATTCATAATACCACTTATGAATCATGTCCCTCTCTATCATGAGAAGGCGGGGTCCTAATTGTTCAAGACCTGGAATTAGCACTTAAGAGAACAACCTATCTGCTAACCCTAAAATGGGTAGGAGTGAATTTCATCTCGCAAGACTATGTCCCTAGCTATTTATCTGGTCTTATCCTCAAAATGGAAGGCTTATTGAGCAGTGCTATTGGACTACTCTCACCCATGTAGATTAAAGGACAATCCCACATAAACAGGAGTTCATAGTTAGCTCAAGTTTAAGATCTTTTTATCCTAGGTTATTAGTATGAAATAGTCAGTTTTAACAGTAGACGATCATTATAAAGAAAAGTGACTATTTCGTGGTCTAGTCTTTATGCAAACTCATTGCATAGGATGCCCCTACTCACATGTCTCTACATGAATGATCTGTGGATCACATCATTTGTATTATCTATATAAAATAAGCCGCATCCAATAGTGCTACCAAGATGAGATACCCAATTTCATCCATATACTTATAGACCATTTAAGCTATATACTATTAACTTGATCCTGTTTATGTCACTACGTAGGGTTAAAGTATTCATACTATAGTCATGAATATGTTTATTGAATTTTCATAATAGAATGCAATATCAACAACTTTATCGAATAAGATACTCAATAATATTTTATTGATAAATAGAATGTTCAACACCAATTTTACGAACTATGAGTTTTAGGACATTCCTAACATAATGCTGGTTAATTAAGCTAAAGAGTTTAGCCGGTTAATCACGAATCGTTGGAGTTCATGTTTTGTAGGTCCATTAGGTCCCCTTATTAGCTCACAAACAGAATAACCTTAGAATAACGTGATAAGAGAATTTGAAACGTTCAAATTCAAATTGAGGGAATTAGTAATTATATACGATATAATTACACGTTTAATTATCAAATTAAACAAAATTGGAGAATCGGATAATATATAAATATGATTTAAATATTAAAATTACATGAATGAGGATTCATGTTTGTGAAATTATTGGTGTAAATAATTTAATATTGGATATTAAATTATTTTAATTAATTAAATTGTTTAATTAATTATTAATTTTATTTAAAATTATAAACTTGAAAATTTATATCAAATTCAATTTTTTGTCTTAATTTAATTTTCTGAAATTTAAATTAATAAAAATTGATTTTTTATATTAAATTTGAAAAATATGGACTAAGTGGGTTATTTCAACAATGAACCCTCATTTTCCAAATTGAGTGGGATTGGTGTTATCTCTTCATGCAAGAGAGTTGCATGAACTTGTTGAATAAAAAAAGTTATTTAGCTAAGTTGAGAATCTAGGGATTTGCTGAAATCCAGAAAATTATTGAAGAATAATTCTTCAACTCCAAAACACCAAACAACCAGTCTTCTTCCATAAAAATTCCCTCTAATCTCAGTATATTTTGGGTCCCACCACTCAATCTAAGGTCGAAGAGAAGAGTAGGGAAGATCCATTGGTGGTCCACAAGCTTTTGGAGTCATATTTGGAGTTGAATTCGTTGATTGAAGATCTTCAAAGATATATCTTGAAATCCTCTTTTTACTTCTTGAACATGCTTTCATAAATACTAAAATTGTTTAATTAGAGTGCTTAATGATTCTGTTTGCTTCAGCTAAATGTTTGCTAACTCCTACAAATTAAATATTTGATATCTAATTTGAAGATAATTTAATTAAAAAATTATTTAATTTAATTTAATTTAACGAAATTAATTGAATTAAAAGTATAGATTATGAGAGAGATGTTTCATTTAATATGATTTAAATGAAATCATTAATTTAATTAATTATGAATTAATAATTAATTAAATTAATTTAATTAATTAAAGAATTCCCACATAGGGAGGTTACGTGGGAGTTATCTAGCACATAATAGTTTTGGCCTTTTGTCTCTCAAAGAAAAATCCTCCTTCTTCCTTTCTTTTTCCAAATTCAATTTGTTCCCACAATCCAAAAATTACCAAAGGTTTCTCAGAAGATAGGAATATTGTTCTTTTGGCGGTGTTTTAAAGTCTCAATTGGCGAATTAGATTCTCACTTGGTTCTATAAAAATAATGGTTTTCTATCTATTTTCTGAGAATTTTAAGCATGCTTAACTTAAGTTCTAATTTTATTGTAGGCTAAATTTTGTTTTTCTTATATTATTTCTGAATTGCCCAGTGTTGAATTGCCTAGTATATGGGTATGTCAGAAACCCCAAATTATAATGAATTTTGGTTCTTTACTTTCCGTTGCACTATGGCTTTCATCCCTACATAATTGTCTTTTGATTATGATATGATGACCTTCCAGACATGTAGTTAGTAGTTTTTGATATTATCATCTGATTTCCTTCTGATTCCTATATGATTACCTTATTTTTTTTATGTTTGATTGTCTTTTGATTGCCTTTTATTTTTTGTCAATTAATTAGTAGCTTTTGATACTCATTTGATTATCTTTTGATTGTCATCTAATTACCTTTTATTATTTGTGATATAGTATATAATTTCTGATATTGCCATATAATATTACCTTCTAACTGTGATATGATTACCTTCTATTCTTTAACACGTAGTTAGTAGTTTCTAATATTGTCAGCTGATTGCCTTTTGATTACTATTTGATTACCTTTTATTACCTTTTATTTGTTGTCAATTAGTTAGTAGTTTCTGATAATCTTCTGATTTTCTCTTCATTGTCATCTAATTATCTTATATATTTTGTCACATAGTAATTTCTAATATTGTCATTTGATTGTTATTTGATTATCTTCGATTTTTGACACGTAGGTAGTAGTTGTTAACATTACCATCGATTACCTTTTGATTGCCTTCTGATTACATTCTATTTTTTGTCAATCAATTAGTAGTATCTGATTGCTACCTAATTATCTTATTATTGTTGTCTTATTGTTATTTGATTACACATCTTATTACTATCTTATACTTATTTCTCATTTATTCTCTATTTTTTAGGTGGTTTAGAATCAAATGCAAACAAGAAAATCTTCAACAGTATAATGTTGGAATCAAAATCTTGAAGAATGGAAATCCAACCAACATTTCAAATCTTCAGTGAATTGAGACTAGAAAATGTGCGAGATAGAGGAACGATAGACCCTAATTTTAATTGAGAGTAATTTTGGAATAAGAAAAAAAAAATTAAAATTAGATTCCCCTCATGAAATCAATAACAATTTTTTTTAGTTTTCAATATATTGTCATATCAGCAAAACATGAAAAACTGATGACATGGTTATTAAAACCTATATTTAATTTGCTACCCACTTCAATTCTCCTTTAAAAAGAGAATAAGTCTATTAAGTGACCATTTATAAATATCATATATTGGTGACCATGAAAAATCATTATAAATTTACAAAAATCTAAAAAAAAACATTTTTTTTTCCAGAAACACGCATGTCAACTTTTAAGACACTTTTCTCTTTCTCCCCTTGAAATGGTTGTCATGGAAATATTATTTCGTTAGGGAAGCATGAAAAAAGTGAACGTTAATTAATCACTATATTTTCGAAACACTCTCTTATTCATCATTCTAATAAACATGTATATATAATACAATAGATGTTGAGTTCTCTCTGATTTTACAATGACGTACATAAAACATATATTGTGACTTTCAATAGAAACATCATTCATATGGCTAGCTAAAACGTAGGTACTTGAAACATTATCCAAAAGTTTGATATTGCCTCTAAAAAATTCATAAAGTTTTATTATTCTTGTTTGTGTTGGCATGCATCACATAGCTTTTGGAATGAAAGTCAATGAAAAGAGCCAAAAGAGAGGCAACGAAAACAATACTGAAACACCAACTCTTCATACCCGAGCAGCCACCAAGGGATGATGACCTTCCAAAATGCTCATACAACATCCAACCCGAAACCACTAACGCAAACACAAATTGCAAGATTTGGCAATTAGTAACCAACTTTTTCCACTTTGGTTTAATCCCAATGGAGCACAAGAAATAGTAGCCATACATTATGATGTGCACTATGGCATTGACAACTATTCCTATTGAGATCAACGATTGGGAAGTGCTAAGCCAAAGATAAGACATGATCAAGACCATTGAATGGTGGTAAAGATGGAGGAATGTGAGCCGTTGATAGGATCGACTAAGGATGATCAAGAGGGTGTCAAGAAGTTCAAGAATCTTAGAGAGGTAGAAGATGTAAGCCCAAAAGAAGAGAGGTCCAATTGGTGGGGTTTGAGGTGGGAAGCAAATAAGCAAAAGAGGGTGAGACACATGGTAAATTGAAGAGAGAGTGCATCCAATGGCCATAATGAAGTAGAGGATGAGGAGGATAAAGTTATGAAGGGATGAGATTGCTTTGAGGAATTGAGGGGAAATGGAGGGAAAGGGAATGTGGGAGAGGAGGAAGGTAAGGGATAGGTAAGAGAAGATTGTAAAAATGAGGAAAAAAGGTGAGGATCCAAAGGTTTGGCCTTCAACCCATGCAAAGTTTAGAAGAATGGGATGGTTCACTAGGAAGATTGAGAGGTTCATCATGATGTGTTTGGGGAGAAAGTTGATGGACTTTGGATTCTTTAAAGAATTGAGGTAGTCATACTTATTAGGCAATACCTCTTCATGTGGATTATATGTAATTTAATTCTTTGATTAAAAATTGAATTAGTAGTAATAAACCTAACTTTGAGAAAAAAATTTCTTTAATCATTTAATTAATATTTTAGGTTCAAATTTTTCCTTGAACAATTTTTTTTTTTTTTTTTTTCTGATTTAGTCCTTGAAAACTTTAGAAAAATCATTTTATTTGTTCTTCAACTTCTTGGAAAGCTATTAAGGGGGCGTTTGGACATTGACTTGAGTCGAATTGAGTTGAATTTTTAACTCAACTCAATTTTTGGTCCACTAACTTTTCACAAGTCGGTATTATACAAATCAATTCCATCAACTTCAATAATATTCACTATTAAAGTTTATACATTTATTGAGGAACTCCATCTATCTCCGTTTCTCTCCCCTCGTCCAATGTTTTTAGTAACTCTATTCGGTAGCTACCGTCAACGACCAACTCCGGTAACAATAATTGCCCACAACATGTTCTAACGACCACCTTCAGTAGCAAACTTAGCGACCACTTGAACGATTAACTATAACAACCACATTCGATGCCCAACTCTAATAACAACCACCATCCATGACTAATGTCGCCTCATTCCAACGACATGTTTTGTTGACTACCTCTGGCAACCATCTCTAGTGACCACCTCGAACGTCCAACTCCAGGCGATCATCACATCTGACAACCAAACTATGACAACCACCTCCTGCGACCACCTCTATCGAAGACCACCTTCAGCAAATATCTCCAGCGACCATCTCCAGTGTCCCAGTCCACTCGACTATAACCTCCGACAACATCACTGATCACCTCTGGTGACCAACTCTAATCACCAACTACATCGATCATCTCCAATAACTAAGTCTAAAACCAACTCAACTAATATGCTAAAAAAACATACAAAAAAAAAGACTTTGTTGGTGAAACCGTTTTTAAATAGAAATATGAAATTATTAGTTTAACGTAGAGGTGTTAAAAAATTGGACAAAATTGGCGAACCTAACTGGGTGGTTCAGTCTTTTTTTTTTATTATTATTTAATGTGGTACCCTTGATTCACTAAAGAGAGAATCGTGTTGCTCTGTCTTGTTCTCAATTCGCAAGGTTAAAAAACGATTTAAAACTGAACCGAACCGATCATTCTTATTATAAATGTACTTTATGTTTTTTTATGTCGCCCAACCCACTCCTTGTCTTTTAATTTATAAGCCCAACTAGTCGTTAACGCAATAAAAATCCAAAATGTAAAAAAGTTAATTTCCTTTTTTATAAGAACCCCAGCCGCCCACCCAACGCGTTATTTATTACGATATTTGTAATAGATAGTAAAATAAGGGAATTTTTTTTAAAAAAATATATTAACTCTTTACAATATTATTTTTCTAGTTTCCACACCTTCTTCTTCTCTTTATTTTTTATTTTTATTTTTTATTTTTTAATTTTCTTTCTTTTTCTTTGGTTTTTGCTTCTTTCCCTTTTTATTTTTTTTATTTTTTTCCTTTCTCTAGTTTTTGCTTCTTCACTTTCTTTATTTTTATTTTTTATTTTATTTTATTTCTCCAACTTTTACTTCCAGTTTTTCTTCTTCCCTTTCTTTTTTTTCTCTAGTTTTTGTTTTTTCTTTCATTTCTCCAATTTTTGCTTCTTTTTTTTTTTTTAAATTTTCTTCTCTCTATCTGATTTTTGTTTCTTTCCCTTTTTTCATATGAATTATGAGGTTGAATTTTGTACTCAAGACTTGAAAGTACCCAATTTATAAGTGACTTAACACCAACAAGCCGATCATCAAGTTTGATTATTATAACGAAATATTAAATATAAATAGTAAATAAAAACGAATTTGAAAGAAACTATTTTTGTAGTTCACAAATTTACACCATTTGTAGAAAGATTTCTTAAAAGTTTGAAATAAGAAACGAGAATAGTTATTAAAAAAGTTAAATTTTTCAAAAGATGAGAAATGTGAATGATATCAAACAAGCCAATAGTTTTTTGTTTCTTTTTATAGGACTTTAAGAGTATGATATCTATCATAAATAAACTTGAAAAAAATGGCATAGATGACCCAAAATGAACGGTACAAATTGAAATATTTGTATATTTGTGTACTATAATATTTATTTACAAAATCAAACGAAGAAGAAGAGTTTGGTTTGGCTTTTTGCTGTTTTTACAAAAGTACCCTTGCGAGATATCGAAAAGAAAAAGGATCGTACGAATGTTTGGAAAGATAAGGAAAGGGACAATAAAATGGTCAGTAGCTATCATTGATAGAAGCTACCACTAATAGCATATTATCAGTTATAGAAGCTAACATTGATAGCACATTATTGATGATAGAAGCTACCACTAATAGTACGTTATTGGTGATAAAAGCTGCCACTGATAGCATGTTATCGGTGATAGAGAGCTATTGCTGATACCATGATACCAAGGAGATCATTGATAGCATATTATCAGTGATGTTATTAGTGAAAGAAGCTATCACTGATAACCACGATATGCGTGATATTAGTGATATTGGTGATAGAAGTTAGTAAAATCTATATATCAAGTTTCTTTGAAAGTTCATAATTAGTTATACAAGTCTATCATTGCTTGTCTTAAGTGTTAATATTTCAAGGTTGATTCTAATTGATGAAAGTCTATTAGTGATAGCAATTGATAGCTGCTATCAGTGGCAACGACGATAGAAGATTATTAGTGATAGCTATTGTGTTAATATTTCAAAGTTGATAGTCATTTATGAAAGTCTATCAGTGATAGCCATTAATAGTTTTCCATTACTACTATAGCTCAATCTTTTAAAGTTGATGGTTTTCTTTCCATGTTAATTAATAACTACTTATAAAAGTCTATTATTGATAGCTATTGATAGCCTTAACTGTTAATAGTTCAATGTTGATTTCAATTGATAAAAGTGTATCAATGATAGTCGTTGATAATTGATAGTAATTTAAAAACTAATATTTCAAGATTATATTAATATTTCTCAAATTGGAAGCTACCACTGATAGCAACTATCAATGGTAGCAATCGTTGATAGCAGCTATCAGTGATAACTTTCAATTTGAGAAAATCGGGAAGAAGTGAGCAAAATGGTGGCTAAGCGTGGATTTTTTAGTCTTTTACAATTTTTTGGTCTATATATACAATTGTTTTATCCTTGTAGTTTGAGCTTAAATACTATTTATGCAACTAGTTCTATAATTATCCAATATTCACCATTCAATCTTCCTAAAAGAAAAACCTTCAACATTCATTCTTCACCTTCTCCTCCCCCGTTCGCACGCCATATCCATTTTCCTCCAGACTACCATGACTCCCCTCCAGTTCACACTTCACATGTCGGCATCTCCATTATCTATATGACCACGAGTTCGCACGACCAATAGCCACCTACCAATAACATTCCAAATTTGTAAATAAACATTATACGAAATTTTATTTTAAATTTTAATTAAGGTTCAACATTAAAATTCGTTTTTCTAAGTCTAGTTAGTGAATACTATTTTTAAATTTAAGACATAAGTTTAAAATGGACCCATAAGTTACAAATAAAATACTAATTTAGTAATTAAACAAATATTTAAGTAAGAAAATGTCTTAAGGAATAAAATAATGATAATATAATAAGACTTTTAAAAAGAATTATCTAGAAAGATTGGAATTAAAATAAAATAAAATAGACTAATAAGTTAATATATATATATATATATTGAAGAAATAACTAGAAAGAAAAAGAAAAAAAAAAAAAAAAAAAAAAAAAAAAAAAGGAGGAGGTCAGTGGAGGACCCCTACAAATCCCTGTCCATAAGTCTTCGGCATAAGTGGGAGCAACCTCCTCGAGAGATTCTAGGTAAGTGCTTCCTCTTCCTCTTCCTTTCTTCTTATATTATGTTTCGTTTTCTATTTCCCTTCTTTCAATAAATTAATACCATATTATTACTACTACTAATATTATTAATAGAGATAATTACAAATATAGCAATCAGAGTCAAAGCATTAATAGATATAACATAATGTAAAAAAAATTACAAATATGACAAGATTTAAGATAGTCTATCAGTGATAGACCATATTGTTGGTAAGAGTATAGACCACATTGCTGGAAAGAGTCTATTAACAATAGAATTCTATCATTGACAGACTAGGTTATATTTACAATTTTTTTAAAATGATATTATACACTTAATTATTATCCCTAAAAATACTACCAATTACAATTACTATGTTTTTAAAAGTTACTAG
>NC_052353.1:22971478-23031118 GCF_009727055.1 Benincasa hispida | reverse complement strand
TGGAGAGTTGTAGTTTTTTTAATAATAATAATAATAATAATAATAATAATAATAATGTTATATTAAATACAATTAATATCACTATAATCAATGTTATTATTATTGTTATGTTAAATATTATTAAAATCACTATAATCAATGTTATTATTACTATTACCCACTACTATTACTATTACTATTACTATTACTATTACTATTATTATTATTATTATTATTATTATTATTATCACTCTAATTAATGTTATTATTACTATTACTAATATTATTATTATTACTACTACTCATTATAAGAAATTTTGCCTCTGATGTCGGTTGGAAAAACTAAATACGGATATATAATTTTGGTTTCTTAAAAAGAAAAAAAATATAGATTTTTAATGTTGATTTTAAACCGATATTAAAGATGAGGCTACTATACCGACATTAAAGTTCCTCTCTAAATTTTTTAATTTCTAACTCACTTTTCTTTTTATAAATCCACTATTTCTCTCTCAACAACTCCCACTCCTTTCTCTCTCAATCTTTACAATCTTCTTCTTTCTCTCTCAACCTTCATCTTTCTCTCTCAACCTTCACCATTTTCTCATTTCTCTCTCAACCTATACCGTTTGGTCAATATAAATTTTTAATAGGTTAGTTAAAAAATTTGTCACTTTTTTTTTTTTTTTTTTTGTGAATTAGTTAATTTTTGTATTTTCTAAACTTGAGTTGTATATATAATAGCAATTCACATTTTATTTTGTGTATGTACAAATAAAAGAAAAATACTATTGATTTTCCGTGCATAAATAAAAAGTGTATATGTATTTTTATTTTTCCAATAACAAAACCATGACGTACATTTAATAATGGAAATTATCGATAAAAGAAAAAGATGAAAACCGAAAACTGACATTAAAAATGATGTTCAATGTCGGTTGAGAACCGACATTGAAGATGGTATTCAATATCAGTTGAAAACTGATAATGAAGATAATTGGCATTGAAATCTTGATAATTTATAATATCAGTTTTAAACCAACATTGAAGACCATTTATAGAACGATCTTCGATGTCAATTTTTAACTAACATTGTACCCCTATAATGTTAGTTTTAAACTGACATTAAAGCCTACTTTTGTATTAGTAATTGCTTTTACTACTATCACTACTATTATGCTGTTATTAACACTACTATTATAATTATTACTATTATATTGTTATTGTTATTTCTTATTATAATATTGTAAAAAATTAATCGTAACCATACCAATGCTCTCAAGACTTAACGGTTGTAATTCTATAAATAAGTTCATAGTTCCTTAATGGGATAGTCTTAATACTAGTTTTAATCAGAAGTGCTCTTCATAAATTCTATAATCAAACCACAAGCAATAATTAAGAACAAATAGGATCGCGATTGAGGTAAATAGTTTATCTCACACTCTCAAATGTTTTATGTTAGTGTGACTTTGTTATGTTGCATTACATGATTAAAACATATTTCTTTAAAATGAATATTGTGCATTATGTATGCTTATAACTATGTCAAGATCATGTTGTTTTTAGGTTAGGCTATGATTCCAGGGCTAGCAAGCTATGAAGCATAGATACGATACGATTACATTATACGGATACGATCGGATACGGCGATTCGTCACTAAAAAACTAAGATACAGATACGTCTAAGGATACATCACTTTTTTATATATTTTTTAATATATATATATCTAAAAAAAAGGATACTGATAAGTTGAAGATACATTTTTTCTTTAAAAAAATCTAGGATATAGATAAATTTAGCATAGAAGTTAATAACAATAACACAAAATAGAATATGAACATTGAAATACAATTAAAAAAAAATAACATCTAAGATGTTGAAGTACAATAGTTAATAAAATGCAATAAAAAAGTGACTCATATTGTAAAGAAGAAGAAGAAGATTAGAGAGAGAAGTATGAAGATAAACGAAGAACTTATTGTTGAAGACATCCAAATGGTTTATATTTTGGTAGACTTTGTGGGGACTTAAATGTGAAGATGAAAATTAGATGATTCTAGTCTATGATTTGGTCCGTTATTTATTTATTTTTCTTTTAGTTTTAGACTCGAATAGTGAGTTTTTTAAATAGGTTACCTAATTTTAGATTGGAAAAGATTAGATGAGTTACTTGTTTTTTTTTTCTTAAAAAAAAAGTACGCATAAAAATAGATACGTCAAATCATATCTGACAGTATAGATACGTCAAATTGCATGTCAGATACGTATCTGTGAAGTATCGGTATCTGATACGTGTCTGATACTAATTCTTTGTCTCACATGAAGTATCTGTGCTTCATAGCTAGCAAGATATGTATAGTTGCACCCTTCTAGACCTAACCTTACGTTTATGTTAGGGGTTAACAAGGTATGTATGGTTACACGTCTCTAGTCCTATCTTACGTTATATTAATGATAGATGTTGGATGCGACTCTGATTAATAGAAGTTTTTTTTCTTCAAAAAAGGTTTTACTTAACTAATAGAAATTTTTCTTTTAAAAAATTTGATCAAAATACATCTTATGATAAAAAAGTTTAGGTATACATGTCGTAGCAATCAGAGTTTTTTATCTAAGGATGAAGCCATTACACAACCATTGTCACCGCCACTTTGACAGTCCACCACGACAAATGTATTTGTTTTTAAAAGTTTGATAGATTTTGGTTAAAAAAAAAGCAAAAATGTGTTTGTATTTGAGACAATGAGCAAAAAATGAGTTGAGACAACATGTAAAGCTTGAGTTGGGATAGAAGGTAGGAGAAAAAAAAAACTAGTTTTAACCAAATCGAATAGAACCCACCTGAACAAAATCAAGGTGGGGTTTAGAAAGAAAAAACAAGCCTAGCTAGTTTTCAGTGGTTCACACTTATTAAAAATCGACCAATTCAATTTAGTCTTGGATCTTGCTCAAAATTAGATCGAACCAAATCGTGCACATTTCTAGTTCATAGTATTTAATGGTTATCTTATGTAGTAGTTTATACTCTCTTGACTTTACTTTTGATTTCACCCAAAAGGCTTCTTATCATTGACGATAGTTGTCATCCCTTATATGTTTATGATCATCTTTTTATCTAGCTAATGTGGTACTTTGATTGTATTCCCAACACTAACACACATGCATAATAAACTCTAATCTACAATTTGGTATAAAAAGCTCTAAATCCCTTGACGACCCTGCTATTTTTTTTTTTTCATATTACACTCATACATTCCACTAATGTGAGAGGATATTGTAATTATGTTGTTTGTATGAAGTAAGAGTATTTTATCTACATCAAGTACAATGATCATGAAAAAAGTTGTAAAGTATATGTGAGGTTTTAAGTTGACATCTAAATTGAGTGTTAATAATTTAGAAAAATATGTCTGCAATTGAAGGAGTAAACAAAAAGTTAAACAAATATAAAATAACCACAAGAAAATCATACTTTTTTATATTACAAAAAGCTACCCCAAATATACCTGACTTAATAACTAAACTCAATACCTCAAACACAGATTTCCTACTCTTGACTAACAACTCTACACCACAAACACAAACTTCTTAACTGCACATGCATAACACCAGACTTTATAATTCAACTTAGTACCCAAAAATCCTCTTACATTTATTTTCTCAATCATTACGTATATTTATTTTACAACAGATGGATAAACATAACTTTGAATGTAGTTTGTTATCAAAATCTCACCAAGGTATCTGAGACATTATTTGTGTTGAGTTGAGTTATTAATCTAATTTAGTTGGCCCACTAACTTCACAAATTGGCATTAAATAACTTAATTTCACTAACTTCAATAGTGTTTACTATTTAAGATCGTACATTTATCAAAAAAAGTTTATCTTCCCCTTTTATATGTTCTCGTATCATGCATCTTTCAACGATCTTTTTACTTTGGACATTAATCCCTTTCATGACCATCAATAAATTGGGAAATGCTTTAATCATAAAAAATAATATATTCTTTTGTAGGGTCTGTTTTGATTGTCTAGAGAAAATAATGTTTTTCAAAAGGTCATTTTTATTTAATATCTTTTGATAAAAATTAATAAACTTTAAAATGTCTCAAAATCTATTTCGAAGAATTGCCAAACACTTGAATTTGTTTAAATAACTTATTTTAGAAATTAAACACTTGAAAAGTAATCACACCCTTACTAATATTGTACCACGTGCAATGCAGTTGTATTATTTTGTTAACTAAATATATAAAGTTTTGAATAATTTAGAAGATATATTATTCAATATATTTGTTTTAAATTTTAATAAAGTTTAATTTATATTTTATATATTCTTATTATATAAAATTAATGTGTTCGTAAAATGTTCTAGCTCATGTAAATATAATTTTGATGTACTAATTTAATAATTATTTTAATTTCAAATTTTTAAATATAACATTATAGTGACGTCAACAATTTATTCACGAAAAAGATTTATATATCTTCATTAGACATTATAGTTTTATTTTCATTTGTATTAATTAGTTTCATGTAATAATTCTATATTTATAATAATAATACATTGTTGATTATCATATAAGAAATTTTCACAGACAGAAAAAAATGTTAAATTATTGACAGAAATAGGAAAAAAAACAATAATGGACTTCTATCAATTTTTATTACTGATAGATTTCTATCAATTTCAAAAATGGTTATCTAAGTGAATAATTAAACCTATCCTAGTGAATCTTGAACAAACCACAAATCTCTGTCTAATGAACCTGAAGGTACACAAACCTCTAATAGACACGAATGTACAAAAACCTCTAGTGATCCCGAAGGATCACAAGCCTCTATGCGCATAACATATCTAATTTACTGTATCAGAGTCTCAAAACATGAAAATATAACATATCTCATAAAAATAACATCATGCTCATATATCTTCTTTAATCATGTAAATCATATAATACAAAGAATCGCATATACATTCTCAGTGGATGCAACATGTCTGCTTTCTATTTTAATTGTTAAATCGTTTGTGGATGTGTAGATTAATGGAGTTTTCTGGGATGTAACATCGGTTTGTTAAATTCATTTACATTTCCAGTTAATTGTAAAGGCTCCTGTGTTTTTGGGCATAATTAATTACTATCGAGTCTGTAATTACAAAATTAGTTCGAGTTTTGAATCGTTCGTGAGGAAGTTCAGAGCAAGGGTTGTTGTTCTTCAAGGAAGAAGATGACCAAGTGTTGATCGGGTCGTGTAGACGATGAGGTAAACGATTGCTGAATATCGAATGCTCGGGTGTCATTTAATGCGCACGCATACTAGACGATCGTATAGTTCAGCAAACCTCATCGCTTAATTACTGACTATATGATCGTGGAGTAATCGCATGGTAAATCGTTTATCTTTTCGCGTGTTAAGCGATCGTCTAGACGATCAGGCTTCACAGCCTCGTTGTCGTCTAAGATTGTTCAGCTTTTCGCGCTATCGTCTAGTCTGCACTACACGATCATTTACTTGGAGGCATTTACTAAACGATGGAGCTTTGTCCGGCAGTTTAAAACCCGGTTCGCCTGTGTACCAGTTTGCTCAATGGAAATATATAATAGATAGAATTTTTTCATTCCGGTTTGTGTTGGTTCATCCCGGTCCATTAATCTTTGGTTTAATACATGAGATGTATGTTTATTATATGTCATATGGTATGAACATATAGAAAAATCCCACCTTAAGTTATGTATTGGTCATGCATCATTTCTTTATAATAAATGTTATAATTTAGAGAAGCACGATTTAAATTACGTAAGAGCATGCTCATGCATCATATAATATAACAGTTATATTTAGCATGCATAAAAAGCATTGGCATGCATCATCTTTATATTATAATTGTTATAGTATAAGGGTGTATGAAAAGTATGTTTGCTTGGTTGTTACTAGTATAGAAAAGTTATGTATAGTAATATGACCAGACATTGCATGAATCATGACACATAGGTTACTTTATAAGCGTTATAAATACCTTGTTGTGTGGAAATGTGTTTTAGCTTTTTCTTTTTTAAAGGTTAAAGAGAATTTAGAACTAAAAGCAATAAGAAAGACATGCATGCTCACTTAGGTTTAATTCATGGTTTTAAAATGTTTAAAACTTGGATGATATAGACCTAAGATTACGGTTCTAATATGATTAGCAACCCTTAGGCTTTTATCTTTTAATCAGTTTAATAGGATTAAATTGACTAATAAAAGGTTAATGTGTAGCAAATCTATCTATAAGGGACCTTTTGTCTAAGGTGACCTGTCTAGGCTGGGGTATTTAAGTTGATGGAAACGTAACACCCCTACCTGGGAACCTACCTGGAAAGGTGAATTAGATTGATTTGATGTATGCATGCAAGTTAAGAACAGTCTATTAAAGTGTTTAAATGTGACTACTTGAACTTGTTCTATTTCACAGGCAAAAGTTGTTTATGAGCAGACTTAATAAATGACTTAAACTAATATCAGTAGCTGGATTGTCTAGGTTAATGAACCCCTAGGTATAATATTCAGTGGGAGGTACGTGGGGCATATAATGCTTCATTTAAACCTTTCACGTTCGAGATCTACCCTCGACCATGTGGCACCCTGGGAGTGTCCCGTTAAAGAATGGTATTTGGATAGGTCAATACCAAAGTGGATGGAGAGAATGTTCATAGTAAGTGGGAGCGAGAAGTTCAACAGCATATCGCATAATCTTCCTTGTTGGATTGAATAAAGTTTCTGTGCATCGCCTCGAGGCACCCTAGGAGTGTCCCCCTATAGGATGGCAGTTTTGCACGTTTCTTTATTTGATCTCCTATAAGAGAATAAGATTACTTAGTCACTTTTCCTAATCTATTTTTTCCCTACGGTGGGCTCATTAGGGCGACACTCTGGCACCAAAAACGAGGGTCACACTTGCGCGTAATTGTTAAGGGTTAACAGTTTTGGACCAAATAAATGATGGCTGTTAGCTTCAGTTTCAAGAGTTGGTTTTGTCTGATGGTTGAAAATGTTTCATCTTAGTGAAGGGGCATCTAATCACCCCATCGGGGACATTTGTCCTACCTCGTTGGGGCATCATTGCAAAATAGAAGTCTTAAACACTTAGGGTACTTAGAAACTGTTTTGCTAAAATTAATTGGTTAAAATGTGGTTTAGCAAAAATATTATAAAAGTTTGTTCGTTTTTTCAGCGACAAGTTTTAAAATGACTACAACCACAATAGCTTTGCTTAGCGCCGACAAACTTACTGGCGACAACTTTTCGACTTGGAAACATATGATCACAATGATAATTTGTGGTCAAGACCAAGCAACGACATGACCATTTGAAATATCTAAGAACCGTGTTCGATCATCTGCGAAAGTACCAGTTAAAGATAAACTCCCTCAAATGCGCGTGGCGTAACTTCAGGAAATTTTTTGGGCTTCGTTGTGAGACATCGAGGGATAGAGATAAACCAATCGAAGATCGATGCCATCCAGAAGATACCAAGACCAAGGAATCTACATGAGTTGAGAAGTTTGCAGGGACGTCTGGCCTACATCCAGAGGTTTATTTCTAACCTGGCAGGGCGGTGTCAACCCTTTCAAAGACTGATGAGAAAGGGAGAGAAATTCAAATGGGATAAGGCCTGCCAGAATGCTTTCGATAACATAAAGAGGTACCTCATCTCTTGTCTTAGAAGCCCCAGTAGCGGGCAAGCCATTGATACTGTACATTGCAGCACAGGAGAAATCACTGGTAGCATTGTTGGCACAAGAAAGAGAAAAGGGAAAAGAACGCACTCTCTATTACTTGTGAATGGAGCCGAGATAAATTATTCCCCAACAGAGAAGACGTGCCTTGTGCTCTTCTTCGCCATAGATTAGTTGAGGCACTACATGCAAGCCTTCGCAGTCCACTTAATTGTGAAAGCCGATCCGATCAAGTACGTCCTGTCTAGGCCAATCATCTTGGGATGTTTAGCTAAGTGGGCAATCATGCTTCAACAGTACGACATTGTTTATGTACCGCAAAGGGCAGTTAAGGGGCAGGTGATGCGTTGTAAATATGATGTGATTATGGTGTATATTTGCGGTGATGAGTTATGCATTGCACATGCACGTTTTCCTAGTAAAACCCAAGTATAAATCTCACTAGGTTTCCTGGTAAGTTTAGAGTCGAACACAGGGACTACTGTTACTATGCGACAGTAAATGTGTTTCCTTTGTGGTGGCAAAAAAAAAAAAAGTTGGATGGTGTTTTGTTTAAGTAAATTTCCTATGCGGCGGATTCGAGTAAAGAGTTGATGAAATCGAGAATTACAATGAGTATGCGATGAACGGGTTAAGAAGGGATTTAACTAACACTTCTTAAGATTGCGTTCAAGTTATGAGATCATTCTACACACACACAAGAGCATGTCATCTCTCAATGCAAATTTCATAGTTCCTATTTCTAGGACGTATACGATGTATACGATAATATCGATAAGACTTATGTCTAACCCTCTATTCTTGTCTATGCATGATGAATGATACACACATACACAAGGTGACCGCATACTATCATATCCTATTTCTAGGGTGCATGTGATGCATAATAGCAAACAGAACTTATGTCTAAGTTTCTATCTCTTCCTTATGCGATTCTAATCTGACTCACTCAAGCCTAGATTCTAACCTGACTCTCTCAAGTCTAGATTATTTTTTTATACTACTCTCTTAAGTATCTCTAAAGGATGACTAACGCATACATAAGACAAGATGATCGCATAAAGTGTAAATCTTAGGTCATGCTAGCTAAGTACTTCTCAACCCATTCGGATTCGACCGTCATCAGCTTTCCGTACCATCGTGATTTATTATGCTACACCTTGATGCGCAGTCTTTATGCGGCCACTTTCTTGAGCGACTTCTCGCGAACGCATACGATCGCATGACTTGCGATTGCAATCTTTCAATGCATGCAGACGCCTAATTCCTTGGATCGCAATTTTACTAGTTCAATGCGTGCAGACGCCTAATTCCTTGGCAGATATCATCCTCATTTCGGTTTGTGTTAGTGTTAGGAGGGAGGACAATCCTAAGTTAAGACAAACCGCAAATTTTCTACCACAAGTATCGTGTTCAAATTTGATTTCTAATTCACATAATTATCCCCAATGAATTTAATCTATTGCCAACTCTTGTATTATTGAACTTGTCATTTTGAAATTAAATATCCAATCAAGTTTTATCAATTTTAATAACTTACCCAAGATTATTCTTTTGCAACAATACTACATCAAGACATTCTTGACTAAATACGACCTCCAGAATAACTCATATTCCGATAGTCATTTAAGTACCGCTTTTGGTCAGACATTATTAATAATTAATAATTCTGTAAGTGTAGACCCGCCATTTTCGGACATCAGAGGCCACGAATGACCAAAGAAATCCTATCCATTTCTGGAGCTTGAGTTGTTCCGAATCCTATGTTACAACCCTCCAAGGGGATAGTCGTCATTAAACGACTAGCAAAGGGCCGCCTAAAGCTAACCAGTAGGCGCAACATAGGAATCTCACGGTCTAAACTAATGAAGGAGACCGTAGGATATGTTGACACATTTCCTTCACCCACTTACTATGAACTACTTCCTCCATTCACCTTGGTATTGACTCATAGAAAACACCTTCCAAAGGGAGGTCACTTCCAGGGTGACACGAAGTACCGCTTAAATCAAGACTGTGAACTCTTAGGGATGCGAGAGCTAAGAATAACATATCGTGTATATTATTAATCTCCTGCTAAAATTTTCTAATAACTCTATTATATAGAAGTTATTCACTACCACTGAAGTGTTCTAATGTTTGGGTAACATTGTACTTAGGTTCTTTTCTGGCTAAATAAAAATAACCCTAAGTCTATGTGATTTATCCATGTATAACTCTTATAAATGGACTTAAACCTACGATGTCTAGGTGATAAACCCTTTTATTACCTTACATCGCTCACGGATACTCATAAAACTGGTTACCAACGCTAAATTATTCGGCCATAATCCCCAGGTACGAGGTGTTCCATAGACTGTCAACATAAATACCCCCAACCTTCGACAGGATTATATACCGGTTGAGTTTGTAACCCTAGTTTTACAAGTTTAACGACCTATTTTAACTAATTAAAATAAGTGGTTAACCTACGTGAGCATGCAGCTGTTCTTCATTATGGATTTTAAATGTCTAACCCAATTTTATAACAGCTTATAAAACTTTAGACATGCTAAAACATCCACAACATCCAGGCATTCACTATCTAATATAACACTTATATTAAATACAAGAAACCCTAACATGCATACTATATATTATAACAAATTATAACATACTTTCAATGCATGTTGCATGATTCCTATGGTGGGATTTTAAATCTAAATGGCATACTATATGCACATATAAGATTTATTTAATTATAACATATATCCAATGCATAAATAATTAAACACGTAATGACATGGTTTTAGTTTTCGCAAAAACAAGCAAACAAAAGCCTAACTATTACAAAAACAGCTTCAACACCGCTCGCCGCTCCAAAACCGCTTGAACCGGAACTCAACCGTTTGAATCGGACCAACAGAGACTGAACCAGACCAACTACAAACCATTTAAAGCTGAATTAGACCAAACCTCAAGAGAACTGGTCGAACCGGCTTCTCTCGCTCTCGCTCAAAATCTCGCTAAGTCAGATCATTTAGCAATGACGACCATCGTTATGCAATTGGCTTGATCATTTAGCGCTTATGTGAAACCTGGATTTCCATTTTTCCTACTTAAGCAGGTGGTTAAGGAAATTAACTAAGTGAAAGTTAAATCCTATGTTGAAGTAAAGGAAATTTCTAAGTGTTGAATAGATTTTCCTTGAGTAATTTTGAGTTAAGCTTTAATTGAAGAAGTTTGACTAAGTGTAAGGTCAAAAGGACCCATGCGTGAAGTATTTGGAGACATTAACACATAAGTTGAAAAGAAAACCATGTGTTTGTAAGGTTGGACGCATGATTGGCCGAAGTAGTGGCAAGAGGCATTGCCAAGAGTAGTCATGCGTTAGAAGCCAAGGAGAAAAATGGCTAAGTGTTGGACTATGCATTGATGTTGTGTCATGCGTTGGCCATGAAGTATTGAGAGGTTACTTGGGCATGGAGAGAAGCTGGCGTATGGCTAAGAACAATGCATGCGACAGCCAAATGTATTGAGAGGTTAGAGAACGCATGCGGTAGCCTCAAGTTGTGCATCCAAGGGTGTTGGACGTTGAATGCGTTGGATGCGATGGATGCGATGGAGGCAGGTGCGATGGATGCGTTGGATGTGAGAGTATGCGGTCAATGGTTTGCGGCCGAAGGGATGCACTGGTAGCATGCGGCGATGGATGGCATGCGGCGATGAAAGATGCGGCGATGGATGGCATTCGGTGATGAGGGTATGCGTTGACGGTATGCAACAGCAACTATGCGTTGGCATCATGCGATGGTGCTATGCGTTGTGCGGTCGAAGGTATGCATTGACGGTATACAGCAAGCACTATGCGTTGGTGTCACACGGTGATGCGATGCATCGATGCTATGCGGCCGAAAGAATGCGTTGGTAGATTGCGGTGATGCGAGGGCATGCGATGCAAGGGCATGCAGTGATACGATTGTATGTCGCGATGGATGCAGTAGTGCTATGCGATGGTAAGCAGCGATGGAAGCGACGGACGCGATGGACGCGGCAGTGTTATACGATGGTAAGCAGCAATGGATGCGTTGGTGATGCACTATGCGTTGGTGATGCGCTATGCTTTGAAGATGCGCTATGCGTTGGTGATGCACTATGCGTTGGTGATGTGCTACACATTGGACATCCGAGGGCATGTGGGTGCATAGGATAAGGCTAGTAGTATGCGTTGAAGAAGTATTGGTCATTATCCTAGTTGAACGCATATGAAGTTGGATGAACGCATATGAAGGATGAACACATATGAAGGATGAATGCATTCAAGGACATCATCCGGACATATGGCCTGTTAGGAAGAAACCTTAGGCCTTAAGCAAATAAGGTAGGTTTATAAAAAGACATGCAAAGTTGAGGGCTATGCATTGGTAAAAGGGGAGTAAGACACCTTGGGTTGCACTGATGCAAGATTGCGTTGATAGTGTGGGGAAGAGACACTTGGACATGCGGCCAAGTAGGAGGTGTCGGCCTTAGAGAAATCTTGGACACATATAAATAGGGCCAAGGACTTCAGATAAGAACTTAAATTCTCTTCAAAGGACATAAAGAAGAGTGTATTGAGAGGAGACCATGCGTTGGTCAGGAGGTTCCAAGAGGGGAGATGCTGTTGGATAAAAAGGATAGGAAGTAGCTTCAGATTGGGACGAGGATTTCTTCTAGAATACTCGTGAGTTTGATGTGATTCCAAATCCATCTGAAAGCTAAAAGAGTCTAGTTTTCAGGGTAGGGCTTCCGGAGGAAAATATAGCAGGGTCAAGCTATCGAGTAAGCTAGGCCAGTCTTGATGTTTTGATGTTTACGGCCAAACCACAAGAAGTTATGAGCTAATATTTTGAGATAAACTTCCTGAGACATTTTAGAGCATATTTGTAGAAGGAAGTAACTCGAGATAAATCGTAGAATTATGAGTAGTCTGAGCTTTAAGTTGAATCTGGAATTTAGGGTTCAAGAGGAGCCCGAGAAGATCAAGGAACTTCTAGAGAGAAAGGTTCCTAAACGACCAAGGTGAGTGGTACTTTCCTTTAAGTCTTAAAGCATATCTTTTAGAGTAAATTTTATATGCTTAGGTTATGAATGAGTATCTAGCATGAGAATCAAGTTATGTGATTGGGATGGTCAAGGGGTCAATAGACTTAGTGTCTGAGCCCGTAAGCAAAATCTCACGGAATGGTCAGGGGACTGAGAGGTTTAGTTTCTGAGCCTGTGGGAGGATCCTCGTATGGGATGGTCAGAGGGCCGACGGGTCTAGCTTTTGAGCACAGGAGTGGGAAGCTATGTTTACAAAGGAGACAAAGGAAACGTAAAGAGTAAGCGTTGTATTTAGTAACAGTTATCTATCTACCGTGTGTGTAGGTAGACAACATACTCATTCTAAGTAATTATCAGTTTAGCTATCCACCATGCGCATAGATAGAGTTGAGACCAGACTCATTCGAGGCAGAGGTTTGAATGTAACCTCGTATCTATGATATGCTTGTTATTTATGAGTTGAAATAGACTCTAGAAGTTGCTTACCACTCACTAAGTTTTGTGAAGCTCATTCTGTTATTTCATGATTTTCTTCCCAGGTAGCGAAAGGTAAGGAGTTCCAAGGTGCTGCTAAGGTCAAGGTCTACCACCTGTCACAGTTACACTTCCAGAGGGTTTTATAGTTGTTCTTGTAAACTTTGTAGTTAAGTCTTGGAGTTGTATAAACGTTACATTGCTGTAATAAAATGGGCCTATTTAATCCGTTGTTGTTATCTCCTCGACTTAATCAGTTAGTTGTTGAATTTATTCATTGGTATCAGAGTTATTTCCGCAAGAGTTAATAGGCAGTAAGTGTCAACTAAAGGGTATAACTGCTGCAGTCATATTCTTTCCTAGGCTCAGAGATTAGTCTGGGGCGGGGTGTGACAACTTGTTTGATCATTTAGCAACCAATACCTATCGATTAACAAAGCTACACGATTGTATAGTGTTTGTCTTCTATCGTATAGTGTAATCGTCTAGCACCGGAGATGCTACACGATTGCTTAGTGTCAAACACTATCACATAGCTCCATCGTTTAGCACCTCTTCTTGATCGTTTAGCGCGTGCCCGAGGTAAACGATCACCTAATGCTATCGCATTGCAATCGACGCATCGCTCAGCTGCCACTCATAGGTAAATGATCATGTAAGCGATCGCTCAGAGCCATCACATAGCTCTTCGCCTCATCGCTTAGCTCCCATTCAAAGGTAAACGATCGTGTAAGCGATCGCCGTCGCATAGATCTTCGCCTCATCGCTTAGCTCCCACCCGAAGCTACACGATCGTGTAGTGCCATCGCATAGCAAAACAACGCATCATTTAGCTCCAAAGGTAGACGATTGTCTAGCGCACAACATCTAAATGATTAACGCCCGAAGCTACACGATTGTTTAGCGTTACCTTCATATTGTCTAACGTATGAAACTAAACGATTGTTTAGCTACTGAAGCTTAACAGCGATATGAACAAAGGCTGATCGTCTGGAATCTGCAACTTGGCCCCTTCGCTTGTTTTTTCGAATTACAGCTTAATTCTAACTCTAATGACTCCAAATAAATTATAGACCCTTTGGAAGACATTAAAGCTCATCAAACAAGAGCTAATTACAAATTTAAACAGAAAATCAATGAGAAATTAAAGGCCACAACTTAGAAAACTATATCATTACAGCAGTTTCATATTTTCATACAAAACACCCACCAAAACCAGAATTAATCCGAACTGAATGCTTATAAGATGCTATGATACCAATTGTTGGATCAACACCAGCATGCAGCAGAAGAAATCAGGATCCATAAGCACTCTAGTTCATTAATTTTGGTTGAAAAGAAACATGTTAAAAACAGAGTATAATGGGTTTCATGAACATACCTTGGCCGAACCAACGAAATCTCCATTTTCAGCTATAAAATCCTCTGAATTCTTGTGTAGAAAACCACAAGATCTTCCCTATGATCCTCTTGGTACTCTAGATTGAGTTGTGGGACTCAAAATAAGCTGGAATCAAAGGGAATATGGAGAAAACTCACTGGACAGAACCCATTGAAGAACTCCTTCTTCATCCGAATTTTTCAGCAAAAATTCAATCGGTAGCAATTATATTGCAGAATATCATGCAAAGAGAAATCCTGCATGGGAGCAACTCATGCTTGGAGTAAATCAAAAGAGAAAGTGGGTTCCTTGTAAGCTACTTTGAAGATGAACTTGAAAACCCATTTTTCAAGTTTTGTGTAATTTTCATTTTCCAAAAATCCAAACTGATTTTAAAATCATATTTTATTTCTAAAATCAATATTTATTAATTTTACAAATTAATTTTCTAATAAAATTAATAAATAATCATTTAAATAATTTAAATAATTCTAATTAATTTAATATCTAATATTAAATTAATTTTTACACAAATTCATTTAAATATATTTTCTCCAATTCCATTTGATTATAATTTGAACGTTTCAAATTACTTATCACGCTACTCTAGAGCTAACCATTTCCGAGCTAGTAAGGGGACCTCATGGACCTACAGATCATGGGCTCCAACGATCCAAGATTGGCTAAACTCATTAGACTGATCTAACCCACATTCGTTAACTAATGGGTCACTCCACTAAAGCCCATAGTTGAACTCCCCTCACTGTAGATATATTATGTCCACTCGATATAACCATGATTAGTAAGTTAACCCTTCACATGTTGTTTGTAATAACGGCTGGGTCAAATCTTTGTTTTACCCCCGAAATTACCTCTTGTTCCTTAAGTCCCCACTGATCCCCTAATGAACAATTATTTTGTCATCCAATCACAAAAACGAGTCCCTCTCATTTGGAATGAGAGGGCGGGATCCCTTGTTCAAGCCCCAGAATCAGCACTTAAGGGAACAACCTCTCTACTATCCCTAAAGCTGGTAAGAGTGAATTCCCTCTTGCACCCTATGTCCCCAGCTATCTATCCAGTCTTACCCCTGAAATGGCAGTCATATTGGGCTGGCGCTGTTGAGCCAACTCTCACCTATGCAAATCTAAGAGCAAACCCAGATAAACAAGAGTTCATAATTAGCTCAGGATTAAAGTCAAGTTACCTAGGTCATCGCTTTGAAATAGTCAGTCTTAAACAGTAAACATTGTTATAAAGTAAGAGTGACTAATTTTATGGTCTGATCTTGTACAAACTCTTTTGCACAATGACACCCCTACTTCTCATGTCCAACATGAACGAATTAGGATCACTTCGTTTGTAGCACTTTACAACTCCTTGTAACAACTACAGAGCAGGCCGTATCCAATAGTGTTACCAGAATAAGGTACCCAACCTTACCCATGTACTATAGATCATTTTGACTATTTACTCGAACCTGATCCACCTTTATGTCTCCACATAAAGTTCAAGTATTCATCCAATAGTCAAGGGACTTTTAGGTTTATTAGATTTCTATTCAAGCAATAGATCTATTCAATAACACCTTTATGGAATTTTTCAGAATAAGCTCCATTGTTTACATACCACGAGTTTTAGGACATAAAACCCAACAAACTCCCACTTGGACTAAAACTCTAGTGGTAACTTATATATCTGATATATAAGACTGAGTTTTTGAGTTTTATAGAGAAATACAATAAACTAGGGCATCCTATACCCATCTTTTACCATTTGATATCTCTATACCCGATATTTCTCCCACTTTCCCTAGGTTATCTGGTATTCCTAGTCCTACTAGGTAATTCTCAAACACTTTCGCCGAGAGAATTATTGTAAACATTTTTAGGCATACAATAGGCTTTAAATAAAACTATAAAGGGATTACATCTTAATCTCAATAATGGCCAGGAAACACATTTTCCTCCCACTACATTGAGGTACTCTCAGCTCTTTGAGCAAGATGCATCTTCTCAACAACTCTTTGTTAACAGTCAGATCTAGAAATTTTTAAACTTTCTATACTTTGATCTAGCCATTTAGATATCTGAATATCTACAAATGGCATTTAACAATTTGTTTCTTAACAGAGGTTGCTAGAACAAACATAATTTTTGAAAATGAACATTTCATTTATCCAAAAAATATATACAATTTTTTCTACACAAGATTTAACAATTAAAAACAAATAGCAACTTCTCCCACTGGATGAGCTGAGTAAATGGTCCCAGGGTTAAGTTAACCTGGTTACCTTTTCTCTGTTCTCTTCTCGACAAGATATTGAGTGCAGTGTCTCCTCCAGTGCCCTTCATCGTTGTAATGGAAATATTTCCCTTTGCAACGCTATCCTTGCCTTTCAATCCAGTAGGCTTCTTCTTCCTTTTCCCTTTGCCTTTCTTCACAAGAATACTCTTACTCATCGGATCGTGATAGATAATAGAAGACAATTCTCCAACAGTTTGATGGACAGTTTGTGTGAAAATTTAACATTCAAGCAGTACAAGTCATCCATGTATAATGCTGCCGCAAACGGGTTGGTAGAGGCATTTAACAAGACATTGTGCAACCTGCTGAAGAAAATTATTTCCAAGTCGAAAAGAGATTGGCAGGAGAAGATCGGTGAAGCGTTGTGGGCTTATCGCACCACTCACCGTACCCCTATAGAAGTCACCCTGTACTCTCTCGTTTATGGGGTAGAAGTTTTCCTTCCTTTGGAAAGAGAAATTCCATCGCTAAGAATGGCGGTGCAAGAAGGGCTGACTACAGAGGACAATACCAAACTGGACTCCAAGAGTTGGAAGCACTGGATGAAAAACGATTAGAAGCTCAACAAGCGTTGGAATGTTATAAGGCGAGAATGTCTAAATCCTTCGATAAGCATGTAAAGCCTCGGTCCTTTCAAATTGGTGATCTAGTGCTTGCTGTAAGGAGACCAATCATCACGACAAGACATACGGGGAATAAGTTTACACCTAAATGGGATTAGCCCTACATCGTTAAAGAAGTCTACACAAATGGAGCATACAAGATTGTTGATCAAGACGGGCTGAGAGTCAGCCCAATCAATGGCAAGTTTCTCAAAAAGTTTTATGCTTAAAAAAATCTTTGTACGAACTACGTTACGACTTGATACCTATCATTATAAAGGGTACGTAGGCAACTTAAAGAAATTTAAGTTCAGTCACGCATAAAAAAAACACAGTCTTTTTTAACCACATTATGACTTGATCCCTATCATTATGAAGGGTATGTAGGCAGCTTGAAAGAAACTTCAAGTTCAGTCTAGTTAAAAAAAAAACACAGTCTTTTTTAACCACATTATGACTTGATCCCTATCATTATGAAGGGTATGTAGGCAGCTTGAAAGAAACTTCAAGTTCAGTCTAGTTAAAAAAAAAAAAAAAACCTTGAACTACATCATGATTTGATCCCTTTCTTTAAAGGTACGAAGGAAACTTAAAGAAATTTAAGTTTAGTCCATTAGAAAAGGTACCACAACCACCTAAGTATGATACTACAAGATTGATGTTGATCATCCTCATTACAGAATGACACTCCAGATTGAAGATGTTCATCCCTATTGGGGGCAACACAATGGATTAAAGATGTTCATCCCTCGTAAGGAGCCAGCAAAGTAAATAAAAGGCACACACTTGGAATGCACTTCGCTTCCTCTTTAAAATCAAACTTAGATGCTCCTCCATCTTCAAGTTCAGAGGCTTCATTGATGCTCCTCAACCTTCAAGTTCAGAGGCTTCATCGCTACTCCATCTTCAAGTTTAGAGGCTTCATCGATGCTTCATCTTCATGCTAAAGTCTGGAGGCTTTACAATGCCATCTTCACGCTCAAAGTTGGTAAGTCAAGCTCAATGTGAAGATTCATTGATTCTTCGTCAAACTCAAATGTAGAGGATTCGCCGATGCTTCAAGCTCAAATGCGGAGGATTCATCAATTCATCAAGCTCAAGTGCAAAGAATTCGCCGATGCTTCATCAAACTCAAATGTGGAGGATTTTTCGATGCTTTATCAAACTCAAATACGAAGGTCTCATCGATGCTTCTCACCTTCAAGTTCAGAGGCTCCATCGATGTTGTTCCATCTTTAAGTTCAAGATTGGCATGCATGGCCCCACTTCCATCTTCAAGTTGAAGGTCGGTGTGCATAGCTCGACTCCATCTTCAATGACTCGGTCTACAAAATCATGATGCAGCTTCATTTCATCTCCAAAGTCTAGCGTGGTTCACTTCATCTCCAAACTGATGATGCGGCTCCACTTCATCTTCAAACTGATAGCGCGGCTTCGCTTCATCTTCAAAATGTTGGCGCAATTTTGCTTTATTTCCAAAGTCTGGCGTGGTTCGCTTCATCTCCAAAGTTGTGGCATGGCTTTGCTTCATCTCCAAACTAATGGCACAACTTTAATTCATCTCTAAAGTCGTGGTGCGATTTCGTTTCCTCTCTAAAATGTTGGCGTGGCTTTGCTTCATCTCCAAAGTCGTGGTGTGGCTTCGCTTCATCTCCAAACTGATAGCGCGGCTTCGCTTCATATCCAAAATGTTGGTGTAGTTTCGCTTTATCTATTAAGTCTGGCATGGTTTGCTTCATCTCCAAATTTGTGGCGTGGCTTCGCTTCATCTCCAAACTAATGGCGGGACTTCGCTTCATCTCCAGAGTTGTGGTGTGGTTTCGTTTCCTCTCCAAAATGTTGGTGCGACTTCGTTTCATCTCCAAAGTCTGGCGTGGCTTCGTTTCATCTCCAAACTAATGGCGCGGTTTCACTTCATCTCCAACTGATGACGCAGCTTCACTCCATCTCCAAAGTCGTGGTGCGATTTCGTTTCCTCTCCAAAATATTGGTACAACTTCACCCCTTCTCCAAAATGTTGGTGTAGCTTCGCTTTCTCTCTAAAAATGTGGGTATGGTTCCACCTTATATGCGAGATGAAGTTTGGTTTGCTTAGCTTTACCTTATATGCGAGGACAACTCTGGTCCGTCCAGCTCCACCTCATATATGAGGACAACTTTAGTATGTCCGACTTCGCCTTATATGCGAGATCGAATTTAGCCAACCTGACTCCGCTCAAAAGCTTGATGGCATATTCTTCCCATCTTCAAAGTTTGATGGCATATCCACCTCATCTTCAATACTCGATGGCATATTTCCCTTATCTTCAAATTTTGATCAAGGAGTAACATAATAAGGTAGACCTCACCAGGATCCTCCCTAGGGTGATCGAATGGGAGAGTTATAAGCCTTTTTGGAGCCCCTCCCACGACGATCAGGATGTGCAAATGGTGCTACAAGGTAGACTTTTTTGCGATCCTCCCTAGGGTGATCGAATGGGAGAGTTGTAAGCCTTGGCGGGGCTCATCCCACGATGATCAAGATGCATAAACAATGCTACAAGGCAGACCTTATCAGGTTTCCTCCCTAGGGTGATAGCATGGGAGAGCTGTAAGCCTTGGCGGCGCCTCTCCCATGATGATCAGGATGCATGAACGACGCCATAAGACAGACCTTATCGGGATCCTCCCTAGGGTGATAGCATGGGAAAGTTGTAATCCTTGGCGGGGTCCCCTCCCATGACGATCAGGATGCACGAACGACGCTGCAAGGTAGTCAGTGATTGAATGAGGGGGTCATAAGCCTTTGCGGGTCCCCCATGACGATCAGGAAGCACGAACAGGCATACAATAGATAGACCATGCCAAGGTCGTCCTTATGTGCACCAAAGACGAGTTAGTAAAAATAATAATAATAATAAAATCTTCTGGAAAAAAAAAAGGAAAGAAGAAGAAGAAATAAAAAAAAAACATATGGAAAAAAAGTGTTGGAGAAAAAAAAGAGGAAACAAAAAAAGAGGAAACAAAAAAAGGAAAAGGAGAGAAATGAAAGATTAGAAAAAGAAGAGGGGATGAGGATAATGGAGGGGTTTGGGGTCCTATTTATAGAGGTTTCTAGGTTCCATAACAAATTAAGAAATTCAAATCAAATAAAGATTTGATTCAAAATATTAGATTTTTTTTTATTAGATTTCCTAATTTGATTCTATCCTAATTTCAAATTAAATTAAACAAATTCTTTATATAATTTTATTTTATTAGATTTTGTCCTTAAATTCACCTTTAACTAAGATTTAGACATATTCCAAATTTTATTCAAAATCAAATTTAAATTGTGGATAAAATCACAAATTAAAATTTGGCCATATTTAAATTTTATTCCAAATCAAATTGTTCAACATTGAGATTAAATTGTAAATAAAATCTCAAATTAAAATTTGGACATATTCCAAATTTTATCCCAAAATCCAAATCATCAGACTTTTATCCTCAAGCCAAATTATTAATGATAAAATCTCAAATTAAAATTTGGGTATATTCCAAATTTTATCCCAAATTCAAGTTAAACTTATGTATTAAATTCATAGTTTGACTGACACATCAATTGAGGTCAAATTCAAGAACAAATGTATTTGGATTTTGATTCCAACTTTATATTTTTCGAGATTCATCCACCCATATATGTGCATAAATCTCAAAAGAGGGCATTTGTTGAATGAGGAATTTTGGACCAATCACAAGTTGCCGTCGTTTACTAAATTAATGACGAAATTCTAAATCATTAAATTTGGGTCTAATTAGAAGTTGACATATGTCCCGAATTGAATTGAAGACAAATTTCGATGACGGCACGCGGTTGAATCAGATGAGATTAATTTGGCCCAATTTGATATTATTATTTGGGTTTAAAGTCCAACTACAAAAAAAGGCTGAATTGGACCCAAATTTCAAAACAGGTCCAAAACCAACTAATTGGGCCCAAGGGCCAGACCCATAGACAACCAAGCCCATGAAGCCCACTTGAGAACTCTATAAATAGAGAAATTCTCTTCATTTGTAGGGGTCATCATTTTCTACATTCAGAGAGCCTAGAGAGAATTCACCAACAAGCAGAAGACTCCTAAGACTCTTGAAGCTGCACTCTTAGAAGACAGACTCCCAAGACTCCTAAAGCTGCACTCCTAGAAGACAGACTCCCAAGACTCCTAAAGCTACACTCTTAGAAGACAGACTCCCAAGACTTCTGAAGCTGCACTCCTAGAAGATAGACTCCCAAGACTCCTGAAGCTGCATTCCTAGAAGACAGAAGACCCTTGAAGACATAAAGACTTCTACTTCAAGAACGTTCGGTGCTTTTCTTCTTCAAGTCAAGAATATTCACCCAACTGAGAGAGAATCAGAGGATTAAGTATTAGAGATCAAACAACATCGCATCAAATTAACATTAACACCAACTCAAGTTCAACTCCACGAAACACATTTCTTCGAAAACCTCGTGTCAACAGCTACGAATGTGGCCCGCTTTGTGGAATAGTTACAAGTGTTGTGACTTGTCACAGATGGTCTGATCCTGATCATTCATGTAGGGGAAAAATGAGTAGAGGCATCCTATACAAAGAGTTTGTATAAGACCTGACCACGAAGTGTTAATGTCTCGTTATATAATGCCATGCATGACAGAGAATTCACTTCACTAGAATGACCATAGGTAACATGACCTCAATTCTGGGTGAGTTGGGAACGTCTGCCATTGAGGGTGGTCCTTTGATTTGCATGAGTGCGAGTGGCCAGACCGCTGACTCAAACCTACCACTTTGGGGATTCGTCTGATTTGGAAGCTGAGAACTTAGCTGTACAAGATGGAATTCACTCATTCCCTGAAGCAGGGGTAAGTAAATAGCTAGCTACCTTAAGGGCTGATCCCAGGGCTTGAATGATGTGGTGCCACACACCTTCTTATAGCCTAAGAGGTGTTCACACATAGTAGGACTGTGTTGTATTGTTCATTAGAAGGATCAGTGATACTTAAGGAGTGAGATGTAACTATAGGAGCAAAACGATAAATTAGACCAGTTGTACTTACAATCACCTATGAAGGGTTATCATACTGATGATTGGTTATATCCATGGACACAAAAATATATCTGTGGTAAAAGAGTTGAGTTGTCGGTCTTTAGTGGAATGCCTAGTTGTTAACGGATGGTGGATCTCATGACTAAAGAGTTTAGTCAGCTATTCATATACCGTTGGAGCTTCGAGCCATAGGTTCATAAGGTCCCCTTGGTAGTTTGGATACAAGTTGAGAATTAGTTTTTTGGTCAGTTTGAAATGTTCAAATTGACAAAAGAGAGTTCGATTATATATGATATAATTGAACTGATTAATTATATATGATATGATTGACTAAATGTATGAGATACATTCATTTGGAGGAAATTAGATATAAATATGATTTATATCAAGTAAATGAGAAAATACTATGGTTGATATACGATATCAAACTATAGGATATGAATATAATATGATTATATTTATTATTTTATTAATTGGATAGTTTTGAGATAATTGCCTGACATTTTCTCTGCAACCATAAGATGGTGGGATGTTCAATTCGGTTTTCGTAACTAAAGAATAAAATGAAAATGGTTTTTATTTTGCAAGATATACGCATAATCGCTCACGGTGTGTTTGCATTCGATCGTATAGTATTTGAGAGCCTATACGCTAGTGCATCGCGTTTACTAAATGATTGCACACCCACGCGCCCTTTCTCTAAACGATCGCTTACCATCGTGCCCTTTCTCTAAACGATCGCTTACCATTTCTTAGACAATCGCTTAGCGCCTAAGCTTAACTAAACGATCATCTAGATGATCACTTAGCTTTCCTTACACGATCGTGTACCTCGCCTAAATGATCAAGCACCCGACTATACGATAGTCTTTCACTTCTCTCACTTGCTTGATCTTTAGTACACGATTGCCTTTCCTCCTCACCTCTACCAAATCCGATCAAAGCCCACCCTTTGAATTCTCACTTTGAAAATACTGAGGGCTCCGAGTAGTGGTGTCATTCCCGTTTCCTGGTGTTCATACGAAGTTGTTCATGGTAGACGACGGAAGAGTTGTTGAATGATTGCTTGCTGGTCTAGCGAAAGCGAGAGGTCATTCATGGAGAGAGCGAGATTTTAAGTGAAGAAAGTCTTCAACTGGTATGTTCTCTCGGTCTCTTTGTTCATTTATCCTTTAAGCATGCCAATAATTCAGCGTTGTTAATGCATATTTGTTTGTGTGAATGTATATGTGGAAATTCTGTCACAATGAATTGGAAAGATCCGCTTCCACTCATAGATACTCTTGTATAAGAATTCCTTGATCCTAGTCCATCTAATCCTACCATTTTAAATCTACAAACAACTCATCATTCACAGTCAGTATAGGTGTCACACTCTTTCCCTAGCCTTAACCCCCAAGACCGGGAAAGGAGCGTGAGGGTAAACCAGTAGTATTCCAAACAACATTTAAATTTAACATTTCCCCTCTTATCTATTAAAGATTTTAACATGTTTACAATAATCTATCTAACTTTCATACACATAGTTCAATTTCCTATATTCTTTATTACATGATCTGAGTCGTGCCATGAGAATTTACCAAGTCCTGGTGTGTTGGTGGTTAGTAGACTCCTTCCTGAATGCTCCGCTTTACTACCTGGGAGGGGATATAAGAAAACATTTGGAAGAGTGTGAGCTACTAAGCCTAGTGAATGGTTCTTTTAGAATAATAATCTCTTTGCAAAACATATTTTTGGGAAAGCAATCACATAATCACAATTCTAGTATAATCTATGCATAATCATGTGTACATTCATTCAATTATCATCCTCTAGTTCCATGCTATATGTGGCATGTTCATATCATGGATATATTATCAATCACAACAACTTTCTATGAAAACTTTCTTATAACCCACTTTTCCCGCCAATGTGCACATCGACAATTCTTTTCCCGCTAGTCATGCTTAAGTACTTGATTATATTTCCCACCAGTCGTCACCGACTATTATTTCCCGCCGATCGAGACCGACTATATTTTCCCGCCAAGAACCTTTTATTAAGCATGCTAACTTATGTAATCTGGGTATAATCTCAGTTTCCATAGCAATTTCACAAACAATATCATGGCAACAACATAACATCATAAGCATGCATTTGGCACTTACATATGCATTTATCCATATATCAACGCATAAAACTAAGTAAACACTCACCGTAAGCAAGTTTTCCCACTAAAATCACCTTGAGAATACCTTCCTGAGAATTCCTCCATATCAATGGAAATTCCTCAATTAATATTTGTTATATCAATAAATAATGTCGAACTAGCTTAAAATATCATTATATATTGAAAACACCAGCTTACCCTACTCCAATTTAGCCAAAATACCAAAATTAGCCTCTTTAGAGGTTATTTGGTCCAAGATAGGCAGTTGGGTGTTGGGCAGTAGGTAGAGTGGGCGAGCTGCGCCACACAGGGGGCTGGTGCGTTTGGGCGTGCGTTACGCTGGGCATGAGGTGCCGCATGGGGAGGTTGCTGCGTTGGGCTAGCGCACGGGATGCGTCGAGCGATGCGTGCGCGGACAGACGGATGGACGCAGTGCTGCATGCGCGCAGGGCGTGGGCTGGCTGTGCGTCCGGCTGACTAGGTTCCCCACCAACGCAACCTTGTTTCTTTTGATCTCCAATCAACTTGGCAGCCTAATAACTCAAACATCACTCTCTAAATATGATCTCAACACATGATTTAGGTGCTGGTATGAATGAATTCCCCTTGCCCAACTCCCCTATTTATAGTCATTTCAAACTCACCCCATGTTGACAACACAACTCCCATTTGTCTCACTTTGGAGCTGCCAACATTCAGTCTACCCAGCCTATCCTTAGCCTAGCCTTGAGTTGTTCTCCTTTCAGCTTGCTAGCCAAAATCCCTTTTGTTGCATGAAATCTCCTTTAGCCACCTCCTACTAGAATTTTGTGTGATCCTTCTTTTGCCACCTAAATCACCTAAATACCTCACATATTTTTCTACTTAAATTGTTTTAATTCTTATATTCGTATACCCTTGGCATCCTCCCTTGAAGTTTTCCATCAATAAGCCCTACCTTTTATCTCAACACATAGCAACTCACTTTCCTTCATTAAAGTCCTACTTAGCCAACGCATGAGTTGGCCATCACCAATGCATAGGGTGGTCGTTTACCCTCAACGCATGACTTGCTAGGTGTGCTTGCTCGACCTACTAAGCATGAACACATGGTGTGCTGCCTAGGCGCTTGTGCGTTGGCTCGGCCGCATGGGTGTGCGCTTGGCCTGGTGCATCGACGCATGGTTGCTCGACAGACTCAGCAACGCATAGGATGGCTCACCTGCTTGCCCATTCGATGCATAGGCAGGGCGCTCATTGATGCATGGGCTGCGCGCTCGACACATGGCCCTGTCTCTTATACACATCTAGATGTGTATAAGAGACAGGCATAGGATGGCTCACCTGCTTGCCCATTCGATGCATAGGCAGGGCGCTCATTGATGCATGGGCTGCGCGCTCGACACATGGCCTGTGCGCTTGGCCTCGACGCATGGCTTATGCGCCTGGCGCATGGCCTGTGCACTTGGCCTTGACGCATGGCTGGCGCGCCCAGCATGCTCACTTCAACGCATGCTTGCTGCCCATGTCCTCATGTATGCCTTTGCGTTGGTTGTGTGCAAAACTTAGCCATTTTTCAAGTCTTCTAGCTTCCATCCTCCATACCTTCTTGCATCCAACATGTTTTAAGCCCTTCATAGGCATTTGGATTTTGGTCACCTTTTTGGATAATTTTGATGTTTTCCTTCCTTTTGTTCCAATATCCTTACTTAGAATTTTTCTTTTGTATTTAACTTCCCACTTTAGATTTAATGCTAGGGTCTTACAATAGGATACTCAATCTACTATGGTTTTGGGTTTCCAAAGAAGAGAGGCAGTAGTTCAACGTAGTATAATACTAGATTTGCGAATCATACCTTACATACAACAAGCTAGTTTTCTAGGAGTTGCACAAATTAGGTTTATCCAATTAGATTGGCACCTCATTATCGCTTTTGTAGAGTGATGGAGACAAGAAACTCACATGTTTCATATGCCTAGAAATGAATGCACAATTACACTTCAAGACGTTCCAGTTCAATTTGGATTGTCGGTGGATGAAAAGCTTGTGACTAGATCTTTGCAGTATGATTGGAAACAGGTTTGTGAGGATTTATTAGACATTCAACCATTTGAATTCAAAGGGTCAAGATTGAGTATCCTATAGTTAGCGTCACAGTTTATAGAGTCGTCCCCCGATGTCGATGAAGTCAGCATCGTCAGCATAAAGAGATATGCATGAGCATATATTATACAGCTTATTGGAGGATTTTTGTTCATTAGCAAGTCCAACACACTAGTACACATCATATTTCTTCCACTATTGGGAATTTTGAGGAAGTTGGTAGGTACTCACGGGGTAATGTCTGTCTTACATAGCTGAATAGAGAATTATGTCGAGCTAGTCATGAACAAGCTTTGAAAATAGCAAGCCATTAATACTACTACAAGTATAGACTTATGATCTATTATACAGCATAGCACCTCAAGTTGAGTTAAGGACTCTATATGATTTCATTGGACGTCCACTTAGTGCCAGGTTTTATTTTCTTTATATCTTTATTCCACTATAATTTTATACAATAAAATATTTTAATTATATTATACGCATGTGTAGATGGAGCAGTATCTTAGTAGCCTCAGAACACTCAACAAACATGTTAATATATCGACTATCATTTGACCAACTAATGCACAACCAGGTAATACCTTCTATCTTTCATAAAATGAATATTACATATTTTTTGGGTTCTAATTATTCTTGTATGAAATTTCATATCAATTGGACCCTATACATACAAGATATTATGGCATTATTGTCTGATTATTGTCATAATGGTTAAGACATTTGGTTGACAATTAGCCTCTTATATGCTTTCATATCATAGAGCGGAATGAACCAGATCGAGTTTTGAGACAGCTCGGTCTACAGCAATTAGTATCATCGTTGTGTTTTACAAATATTATTATTTATTAATAAAATAAAGAGGTATGTTATCCATTTATTAATCTTTCACAACTTAATCTAATAAACTAAGATCCATGGTTATTTAATTTAACTTGAACGGTATGCGGTAGACATACAGTTGGATTGTGTTCAAGTAATAACCTAAAAGGTCATAGTATATGGATAAGGTTGGGTACCTTATCCTGATAACACCATGGATACGACCCACTTTTCAAATATTACAAGTGTTGTAAGTATTACAAACGATTTGATTCAAGTCATTCATGTAATAGACATGTGAGTGGGGTATCCTATACGAAGAGTTTGTATAAGACCAAACAACGAAATAATTCTTTCACTATAACACCGTTAATTGAAAATATTAATATTTCATAGGATAACCGTAGGTAACTCAATCTCAATCCTGAGAGAATTATGGGCTCCTACCCATGAAGGATTGTCCTATGATTTGTATGAGCAAGAGTGGACCAAATCTCTGATACAGTATGTCTACCATTTTGAGGATAGGACCAAGTGGAGAGCTAGGAACATAACTACACGAGATGAAATTTACTTCTTCCCATCTTTAGGAAAAGTATATGAGTTGTTCTATTAAATGTTGACTCCGAGTCTTAAATAGTGGGGGTTCTTCCCTCTCATTGGCCCAAGAGGGACTTTGTTTATGGTAGAACCATAAACAGGTTGTTCATTAAATGATCACTGAGACTTAAGAAACTAAAGTAATTATAGGAGTGAAATGGTAATTTGACCCAGCTATAATCATGAAGGATTGACTTACCGGTAACGGTAATATCCATGGACATAGAAATATATCTATAGTGTGAAGAGAGTAGCTATGGGTCTTTAGTGGAGTGATCCGTGATGAATTTAATTAACGAAATTAATTAATCTCGTATCATTGAAGCTTCTAATTTGTAGGTCTAGTAGGTCTCCCCGCTAGCTCAAAGCTAAGGGTAAAAATAGAATTATTAAAGGTTTGGATGAATTTGAATTGTTCAAATTATTTGAGAAATATAATTGCATATGATACAATTAATATAATGTATATGGATATGTTATATTATAAAGTTAATTTTGAATTAGATTCAAAGTTAAATATTATTAATGAGAAAAATAAAATATTTAATATTTGAATAAGATTCAAATATTAAATAATATAAATTAGATTTATATTAAAATTATATGTTAAAAATTAATATGAATAAAATCCATATTGAAACGGTAGGTCATGAAAGAAAAATATATTTGAATATGATTTAAATATAATAATAATTAAATATATGATATTTAGTTAATTAAATTTAATAAATTAGATTTATTAAATNTAGTTAACTTAAATTAAATTTTGATTTAATTTATATTAATAATAATATATATAAAAAAAATAATTCCCCATGTGAGGAGTAATTGGGAGTTAGTCTTAACTCAACTTGAAACAAAGAAAGAAATAAAAAAATTATTTTTTTTAATCTTCATCTCTAGTCTTAACTCACTCATTCTCTCAAGAAATTCTCTCCTTCCCTCATACTTCCAAAAGGGCTCTCACAAGCCATAATCTTATCGAACATCTTGACGGGACATCTTGACAGGAGAATCGCCTAAAGAACAATCTTCAAAAGTGAGTATTTCTACATTTTTATTAAATTATAACATGCTTATTTGTTTTTTATTCTTGTTTTCTTTAATGGATATTAAAGCATGAGCCTTCACACACTTCTGCACGAGATTCAATCCCTTCACATATGCAGGTTCTTCATTGGATAAAAAAAATTACATATATTCTTTTATTTTCATTTTTTACTTTAACACTTTTAATCTCCACCTTTCCTTTTACCTTTGAACACTCCAATTACTCAAATTAAAATCTATTTTTTACCCCATTTTCCTCTCTTTTTATTATACTTCCTCTTCCCTAAATTTTTAAGAACTTTTTACAATTTTACAATCCTCAAAAATTGCAAAAGGCCACCATTGTTGCTCTCTCTCCAAGCTTTCAAATTCCATTCTTTTCATCTTATTCTAGAGAGATATTTTCATTGTATTATGAGGATTAAATATTGTGAGCTCAAATTTGTACATCTACTCTTTTTATAGAATTTTATTGTGTATTCTAAAGCTTCAAGAATATTGTATTGGTTAGATCCTAACACGTGAAAAGGATCAGGTTTGCTCTTGAACTCGAAAAACGAGCAAAGTAGTGGTTCGGCTATCATCCGTTGCAAGAAAAGACATTTTTAATCAAAGTTCATATAGGCACTTGGAAAAGTGGATGTAGAACGAGTTTGACCAAACCATTACAAAAATCACGATGTCTTCTTTTCTAGACTTTTCCTAATTATTTTTGTATTAAATTTTAATTGTATGCTCTTTTTGATTGAGATTGATTGAGTATATTTGCATAATTTTTATCAATGTTGTTACTTAGCATCAATTAGGATTAACTAGTTTAAATTAAGCATATTTTTCAAAAAGATTAATTAAACTATTCACCTCCTCTAGGGTTGTTATACCGATCCAACAACTATTATTGCATGGTTAAAATTTTATCATGTATTTTTTTATATATGTGGTATGGAATATTCTTTCATATCGATACTTTTCATTATACATAATAATTTTATCCAAGATGTACACCAATATTCAGTATAACACGATTTACCAGTTAATTAGGTTCAGTATGTGACCAAAACTTGGTAAATGTAGAAAATATCATTCAACAAACACGAAGACTTAATGTTGCCAACAATGACAGAAGACATATTCATCGTATACGACAATGACAACATGTCGAAGATTTTCTAGAGCAACATGTTGACCAGGAACCTCACGATTTCATGATTAGATTCTAACTACTCCTTGGCACACACTAGGAATACAACTTGACATCGCATCAAGTTCCGATCATCAACACAGGTATTATGCGCACGATGAATTTCTGTCTGTTATCACCGTAATTCTAGCAATATTTTGAAGTGTCTATACCTCGTCTTATGCAACACCCACGAAGAAGACCACCGTGTGGGATATGGAGTGACTTGTAATTCAAACTTTTAGCTTCATATGAATTTTTATTTATATAAAAAAAATTATTAATCATTTCCTTATTATGTGTCAAATTGAATGTTCTAATATTCTATAAGCATAACAACATGGAAAAAACAAGTAAAAAAGAAAATTTTTAATTTAAAAAAAAGGGACTCGTGGACTAGGTCCACAATTTTAGTCGACCCAATCCACAATTTCATTAACCAGTCCCCTACCAACCAAGGTGGGTGCTGCCTAAACTAATAAAAATTGTGTACCCGGTACACGATTTTCTTCCCCACAATTATCCTATTTTTGTCATTAATTTAGGCATCAACCTTGTATTTAGAATTTGCTTGTTAAACCACTAAATTTTTTCGAGTACCCTATTTTTGCCAATATTTTTAAAAATTACATTATTTTTTAACTTAACCCTTAAATTTGATTGAACATTGATGATTATTATTTTAAACTTAGACAAAATAAGCCTTGCGGTCTTCTCTATGAGAAGATTAAAATTAAAATTAAAAAATGATGGACAGGAAAGGATTGATGGAAAGAAAAAAAAAAAAAGAAAATAATAAAAATAATAGACAACGATGAAAATGGCAAACTGGAAGAAATTAAAATGCAGAAATAAAAATAGAAAAATGGAAAAACTGATATTAGGCCAAAATCCTTAGAGAAAATAACAAACTTTGAAATGCCAATATGAAAAGTATTACTTTCTAACATCATGGAATCTTAACGAAAAGCAATATAGAAAATTTTGTTTTTACTTTCTAATCTGCATCTAAAAACCGTAAAAGCCTATGGGAAAAAAAAATAAAAAATAAATAAAAATGTATTGACAAATAAAATATGTAATGCCAACAAGAGCATAGCTTTAGTGCTCGTACTATTGACCTCGAGGTTCGATTCTCCCACCCCACACTTTATTTACAATACCTTTAAAAAAAATAAATAAAATATGTAATAAATGTAGAGAGATAAGCAACAATAAGGTTAAAATTGTCCAAAAAACAGCTAAAATCTAATTATGAAATAATTCTAAATGTTAGGACAGTTTTGAAATATTAGATGTGGAATGAGCTATTTGACTAGATGTTTCTTCATTACCCCAAACAACCTGATGGCAAAATTTTAAATAATCTCAATGAAACCCTAATATCATGTCATTAAACATATCGAAATGAGAAAAAAAATCTACTTAATGTCATAAAAAGGAAAAAATAAGAAAATTATTAAAACTACATCAAAATAATTAAATAAAATATAAATAATAATTTGATGCCCTTGATGGTTCATATCATAGAAGATCAAACCTCATATTATCCTAAAGTTGATAGTATAAATTTATACTAAGTTATACTTGAAGCTCCCCTTCCATAAATTAATTAAGAAAATGCTTAAATAAAGAAAGAATATATTCTTTTTAAATTATATGCAAACTATATACGATTGTAATTTTGTATCTACCAAAGTCGTGTTCATGATAAAATTAATGGGTGAATATGTGATTTGTAGTTTATAAAAACACTTATAGCTCCAATTATAATTTGCACTGAAACTTAGATATAAATATTTTAGGTATAGAATTGGCGAAAATAAGACAACCTTAGCTATGTGAGTTGGACAAAATTGGAATGTAAAATATAATTTCATACATCTCTTTCAACAACTTAAGCCTCAAATCTCATTGTTGAAAGCTCAACTCTTCCACTTTTATTAGTAGTACAATCTATACAACAGGTCCTGCTCAAGTAAGGTCGTTGCTACTACTCTTTCATAAATCACAAGCATCTATAACCAAGATACAATTATATTTTTACCCATTGAAAAAGATGCAATGATAATCTAATAAAAAACAAAACAATACTAAAGCACCCCTCAGGTATTGAAGAGGTAGTTGAACACTAAAGCAATAACATTTTAGCAAAAGCCAAAACGATCTAAATTCATTAGAAGATCAGCTCACACAGGCAATTGATTCATCCATACTGTTGTAGAATGAGCTCAATTTTGTAATGGCAAGTGCCTCACCGAACAATGACGCTCTTGTCGATTTTGAGATACGGACTTCCACAAAGTCACCAACCACTGCTTTCCGTTGTCCATCATAATCACCATCTCGATGTGGAACTGCGACATTAATGAACGAAACTCTATGACCTCTGTCGCTCTTGCCAATCATCTCTGTCTCTGGGGCTCTCTTGTTTGGTCCTTCCACAAGCACCAATTGGACACTGCCAATCTGCGAATCATAACACCGTCCTGTACTGTTCCGAAAAGTTTCAATGAGTTCAGTAAGTCTTCTCTGCTTCACTTCCTCTGGAACGTCATCGACATAGTTCCGATGGGCATGAGTCTTTTCCCTCATGCTATATGCAAACAAGTAAGCCATATCGTAACCAACTTCACTGATCAGACTTAGGGTGTCGGCATGTTCCTCTTCGGTCTCCCCACAAAAACCTATAAATTGGAATGAAAAATGATACATCAAGACAGCAATACCACCAAGTGCATTACATTAGAATTAATAAAGTGGAGAAATAATAACAGCATTAACCATGTAATAAGTCCAGTACTATTAAGCCAAGCTACTTTGCTGGAAAATTAAATATGACATGGATCCAACTCAGTAAGTTATGCAACAGTATCAAACCAGGTTATCTGACATGCCATCTCCGACAAACGAATTTGACAATGTTCTTCAGCAGAGAAAGAAGGATGCTCAAAATTTCTTGCTACACCCCCACAATAAAAATTATTAACTAAATCAAAGAAGGATGAGATATACATTGTGTTGTGTGAATAACATAGTGACACTTATTTAGTAAATCAAATGTCATATAAGCTTTCTTATCTGAGCGCCAATATCAACATTACAGATTTTTCTTTTCCTTAAACAAGGATGTTAGATTACCGAAATTAGGGTTATCTTGTTATTGTAAATATCTTTAGTTTTGTCATTTATTGTCTTTTTACATTCTTCTAATTAGGTCACTCTTGTATTCTTGTATATATATGTGTGTGTATATATATAGTGAATGGAATAAGATATTCTAATTCTCTCGGACCTAAAAGTTTCGCATGGTATCAGAGCCTTAGGTTTTAAGGTTTTTGTGAACTTTAGAGTTTGGTGTTTAGAACCTGGTTGTGTTTCATCTAGGGTTTTGAGAACTGCTTAAGTCTACACTTTAGGTTGCCATCATTTGTCGCCGTCCACCGCCACCGGTACAAATTAGGTCACTGTTGATCGCTATTTTTTTAACACCACCCATTCCAACAGAGAGCCCAACCGTTGATCTACAAAAGTATAAAATCCGGTGTTGATCTGAGCAGCATGTGAACCTCACATGTCGCCGCCAGTGTCTGTCATCTGTTTCAAGTCGTCTTCGGTGGTTTTAATCGAAATCGTGTATTCCTCCTACTAGTTTGTGTGTTTGGACTATATCTTCACTTATTTGTGGTTTGTCGATGGAAAAGTCTCTTTGGTACCATAGGGTTTGGTTTAATACAGATTTTTTTTAGATTTTAATCTATATTTCTGTCCTTTTTAGGTTATGGCTAACAAGAAAACAGTAGTCATGTACGAGATGATTCTGATGGTGTCAAAAGTCACCGAATACAAGTTGAATGGAATTAATTATTATTTATTGAGATCAAATGTTCATCATTTTATTGGGAACATTGAGGTGGATGATCATATAACTGAAGAGACACCAACTAATGCTTCTACAAAGATTTGGTTGAGGGACGATTCAAGAATGCTTCTACAAATCAAGAATTCTATTGAGTGTGAAAATTTGGATCAGTTAATCACTATAAATTTGTTAAAGACGTATTGGAATTTTTGGATTTTCTCTATTCTGGGAAAGAGAACATCAATAGAGTATTTGAGGTGCGTAAGAATCTATTTCAACCTGACCAAGGAGAGAAATCACTTACAAGTTATTTTATGGAGGTGAAAAATACATGTGCAAAATTCAATGCCTTAATGTCAATTAGTACTGATCCCAAAGTTTTGTTAGCTCAACGTGAAAAATTCTTCATCATGAGTTTTTCAATTGGCCTTGCACCTAAATACGACATGGCCAAAGATCAAGTGTTGTCGAACTCAAACATCTCATTATTGGAAAAGGCTTATACTTGAATACTTCATATAGATAAGTCACAAGTAGTTATATCATTTGATTCTAATAGTGCTTTAATTGGGCATACAAATGACTATAGGGGTAATAAAGGGGTTTATTCAAATAACTCCAAAGGTTATCCCAATACTTAAAGACCAAATTTAGGAGATGTTATTTGCTATTATTGTCATATGGCCACACGAAACGTGAGTGCAAGAGATTGTTGAAAAAGGGTCAAAGGGTGTCATCTGCATGTATAGCTTCTTTGCCTGACAATCTTGAGAAGTCTATTACAATTTCTGCAGAGGAGTTTGCTAAATTTCAATAGTATCAAGAGTCATTGATAGCATCATCTTCAACTCCATCCACTTCTTATACTCCCACTACTGCCATTGCAGAAATAGGTAACACTATAAATGTCCTATTTCCTCCACTTCATAATGGATCATTGACTCTGGAGCTACAAACCATATGATAGGTAACTCTAGTCTATAATCTAACACTCCGCCTCAGGATATTGTGTTTTTGTTTGTGGTAATTTGATTTCTTGGAAGAGTAAGAAACAAAATGTGGTGTCACGTTCAAATGTTGAATCAGAATATAAAACAATGGCACAGTCCATGTGTGAATTGGTGTGGATATACCAACTTGTAGAGTTGGGATTTGATATCACAACACCAACAAAGTTGTGGTGTGATAATCATGCAAAACTTCATATCGCATCTAATCCAGTGTTCCACGAGAGAACAAAACATATTGAAGTTGACTGTCATTTCGTACATGAAAAAACTCAAAGAGGTTTGGTATCTACAGAATATGTGAAAACTAGAGAGCAATTAGGAAATATCTTCGCGAAAGCTTTGAATGATGCATGTATAGATTATCTATGTAACAAGTTGGGCATGATTAACTGTTAGGAACCTGCTTCACTTGCACTCAACCAAGTTCCCAAACAAGCCAACAGACAAAGAGCAAGTATTACAAATATGGATATATTTCAGAAAAGAGTAGGAAATCCAAATTACAACCCAAGAACAATCAGAAGATCCATAGAAAGGAATACAATAAACGAAACACTTGCAAGGAAAGAAAATAATACTCAGGGTTGTCACTCTCCTCAAAAGCCTTACTCTACTTTTTACCGAAAAGATATCCTCCGACAATTCCTCCCCATTCCTTATATAACCAAACAGTGGTCCCCTTTCTCTAACAAATTCATACGTCCCACTATTTCTGCAGGTAGAATATTAGGTAAATTCCCAGATTTGCCCCTCCTTTGGTAAGTATGAATTATCGATGGCCTAAAAATACCCCCTCCTTGAGATGCACCTTGTCCTCAAGGTGAAGTGTGGGAAATTGTTCAGTCATTTGATGAATAGGCTCTCATGTTTCCTTGCTCTCAGGGAGGTTCTTCCATTTCACCAACCATTCATTAGTTGCGAGTTCCCCATTCCAACGTACTCCCAATATGGTCTCTAGTACAATTTGTAGTTCGAATTCCTCTGTCAGCACCAGGGGGTGATGTTGAACCTGTGTTTGCCACCCAATTTCTTTTTCAGCTGTGACACATGAAAAACATCGTGTATATTGACTTCTTCTGGTAACTCCAACTTATATGACACCTCCCCAATTTGCTCTAGAACTCTGTAAGGTCTATAAAAAAAACAAGGGGAAAGTTTTTCGCACCTTTTCTTTGTCAGGGAACGCTGTTTATATGGTCTAAGCTTTAGGAACACCTCGTCCCCAATCTCAAAAGTTACTTCCCGCCTCTTCAAATCAACTTTTTTTTCATTCGATTTTGGGCTATCGCCAACTGTTCCTTCAAATCTCGAGGCTGCATCTCTTGCCATCAGTTTCTGCTCGACAATGTCATTAGAAGTCTTGTTCTCTCCATATGAGATGAGTGGTGGAGGCACACGCCCATAAACTGCCTGGTATGGGGTTGTTTTTGTAGAAGCGTGGAAAGTTGTATTGTACCATAGCTCGGCCCACGGTATCCACGTGCTCCATCGAGTAGGTTGCTCGTTGCAAAAACAGCATAAGTACGTTTCCAGGCAGTGATTTACCCTCTTCGTTTGTCCATCAGTTTGAGGGTGAAACGTCATGCTTCTCTTCAGTACCGTCCCCATTATGGTGAATAGTTCCCTCCAGAAATTGCTGAGGAAAATTTTATCTTGATCCGTTATTATGGTCTTAGGAATCCCATGGTGTCTAACCACTTCTTGCACAAACAGATCTGCGACTTCCTTAGTTGAAAACGAGTGTTTAAGGCATACGAAGTGAGCATACTTACTCAAGCGATCGACCACCACCATAATCCATTGTTAGATCATCCCATATCTGATAAGGAATAGGAAGGGGCTATAACAATCTGACTGGAGAAGTTGCTTCGACTTTGTTGCATTGGCATGTTGCACATTGTTCTAAATATTTCTTGACGTCAGACTTCATCCCTTGCCAAAGCAGCTCGTCAGACATTCTTTTATGTGCGAAGGAACACAGAATGTCCTCCCACAACTGAGTCATGAAACGTGTGGAGCAATGCTGGAATTAGTGAAGAAGAACTTGAGAGTACCAATCTGCCCTTATATAACAGTTTCCCATGTCTTAATTGATAATTAGGTACTCCCTCTGAATCAATCTTCAGGGTGTTTATAATTTGTTGCAACTCCTCATCCACTTCTACTTCTTTCAAGACGGTGTCCACCTCTACTAGGGCAGGGGAAGATAACACTAGAATCTCGACGTCTGGAGGTATACGAGACAGGGCATTTGCTACTTTGTTTTGTAGCCCGGGCTGATAAAGGATATCGAAGTCATAGCCCATTAGCTTAGTTAGCCAACGATGGAATTGAGGCTGCACTTCCCGTTGCTCTAGTAGGAACTTCAATGCCTTCTGGTCCGATATCACGGGCGAATTTGTTTCCCAATAAATAGTGTCTCCATTTTTGTACATACAGAACTACTGCCATCAATTCCCTTTCATAAATTGACTTCCCCTGAGCTCCTCATTTTGTGACAAAACTACTTCTAACCCAAAACCTGAGGCATCCGTCTCTATGACAAATGATTGAGAAAAATCCAGAAGTGCTAACATTGGAATGGTCACCATGGCTGTCTTCGGCTCATTGAAAGCCTTGGAAGCTGTCTCGTCCCACCTAAATGAATTTTTTTGTAACAGCTTAGTCAGTGGTGCAACCGTCTCCCCATACCCCTTCACAAACCGTCTATAGTACCCTATCAATCCCAAGAATCCCCTTAATTCAGTCACATTCTTAGGTCGGGGCCACTGTAACATCACCTTCACCTTCTCATCATCTGCCTCCACCCCGTGTTGTGATACCCAGTGCCCTAAAAATTGGATCCTATATTGACAAAATACGCACTTCTTCCTATTCGCAAATAAATGATTATCCCTCAATACAGTGAAAACGACTACTAAATGTAACTCGTGGATGTAACTCGTGGATGGTGATGTAGGGGTTGTAAACTAAAATGTCATCAAAAAATACCAGGACGAACTGGCGGAGGAATGGCCTAAAGATCTGGTTCATTAACGACTAAAATGTTGTTGGAGCATTAGTTAATCCGAACGGCATGACTAGGAATTCATAATGCCCTTCGTGGGTGTGAAAAGTCGTTTTCTCGATGTCCTCTGGCCTCATTCTGATTTGGTGGTATCCTGAATGGAGGTCCAATTTGGGATACACTGCTGAACCATGTAATTCGTCCAACAACTCTTCAATAACCGAAATGGGAAACTTATCAGCTCTGGTCACCTGGTTAAGCTTCCGGTAATCAACATGGAATCTCCAGCTTCCGTCTATCATTCGCATTAGCAGCACTGGGCTCATGTAAGGGCTGTGACTAGGTCTAATGATTTCTGCTTGTAACATTTCCTCTACCAATTTCTCGATTTCTTCCTTTTGGGTGTGCCCATACTTGTATGGCCTCACGTTGACCAGTGCTTGACCTTCTTTAATCACAATCTGGTGATCTACTGTTCACCTTGGGGGAAGGACTTTCGAACTGCCAAACACATCCTCACTCTCTTCCAATAGTGCTTGGATCATTACTGAAAGGGTCTCCACACTGCCATCAGTTGATTCCCGAGCTATCTCTGCCTCCCCTTCAATCTCCGTATTCTGAAACTTGATTAGAAATCCCTGGTCGTCTTCCTCCATATCTTGGTCAGAGCTTTTAGAGTTACTTCTGATGTAGTGAGCGATGGGTCTCCCTGAAGGGTCACCTATTTATCGTCCACCGCAAACGACATTGTGAGGGACAGCCAATGCACCCCCATGAACCCCATTGTGAACCAAGCACTACATCTCTAACACCACATCCATCCTCCCCAGATTAATTGGAAGAAAATCGACTGTCACCACAAGTTCGGATAGGTTCAACACTACTACCTTACTCCGATTCCTCTTAACATAGCTCCATTACCAATGATTACTCCATACTTGGTTGTCTCTGATAGAGGAAGTTCCAGTTCTGTCACAAGTCGTTGATGGATAAAATTGTGGGTGGCCCCACAATAAATAAGTACTACTACTTCTCTTGCTCTGATTGTCCCCTTTAATTTCATCGTTCCTTGTTTAGAAAATCCCAGCATCGACTTTAATGAACTTTCTGCATCTTCCATGACCTCGAATGTGTTCAGCTCTGGGGTGATTTCAACCTCTGTCGTCTCCTCCTTTGAGTTAGATTCGTCATTGGTGATAAATAACATCAACTCTCGATTCTCCTTCACCTTGCATCGGTGACCTAGCGCATATTTGTCATTGCAACGAAAGCAAAGTCCCTTCTCAAGCCGTTCACGGTATTCCCCGTCTGACAGATGCTTCATCAGGGGATCCCTCTTTCCGAAACTTCCCTTAACAGGTATTGATATCTGACGAGTAGCACCGATTTCAGCCCCCTTGGAGTTTCCCTTACTCATGGGATGGGATTTAATTCCCAATTGGGCCTCTCCCTTAATGGGCCCAGCATCACTCCACTCCTTCATGGCTAACTTCCGGGCTAGGTTATAGTCATTCACCAATTAGGCTTCCCTCATTCAGGCCTCCAAGCCTACTAGCCGACGACTAATCACCTCAGTCTGTAGCTTCGATTCCAAGCCGTTCAGAAAGGTGTCCTTCAAGACGTCCTTTGCCATGTCCAGTAATGGTGCAGAATATGTAACAAATTTCTTGACGTAATCGGCGTAGGTGCCTTCTTGCTTGATCTTTAGTAGGCAAGCACCCAAGCTACCCTCTGCAATGGATCGAAAATGCTCAAACATTCTCTTTTTCAAATCTACCCACGACCCGATCGGTTTCCTCGTGTGACTCCATCGAAATCATCCACCTCATCCGGCCCAAAGCTTACCACAGCAACCTTTACCTTCTCTACGTCGCTCAACTCATGTATCTCAAAAAAAAAAATGCTCCGCCCTGTAGGCCCATGACTTTGGGTTCTCCCCGGCGAAAACTAGCATCTCCAGTCTTTTATATTCTCCCTCATCATTACTAGTCCTTTGGACGGCAGCCGACTCCCCTTCAACCATCTTCCTTTTTTATTTCGAGTGTGATCCCTCAACCATTTCGGAGACCTCGCTCTTCTTCATCAAGCTATTTTCATGGACTTCCTCGACCAGTTTCTCAAAGCTCTTGCAGAGGCCGACTATTATCTCCTTTATTTCAGCTATATCCTTCTCGTTCACTTCCAACCTTTCCTCCACCTACCTTTGCGCCATTTGCCTTGTTCGCCCAAGGATGTTAGGGTTCTGATACCAATTTGTTAGGAACTTGCTTCACCTACACTCAGCCAAGTTCCCAAACAAGCCAACAAACAGAAAGCAAGTACTACAAATATGTTTATATTTCAGAAAAGAGTAGGAAATCCAAATTACAACCCAAGAACAATCAGAAGATCCATAGAAAGGAATACAATAAAGGAAACACTTGCAAGGAAAGAAAATAACACTCAGCCAATTCGAGAGGGTTGTCACTCTCTTCAAAAGCCTTACTCTACTTCATATAAAAAAGCTATCCTCCTACAATTCCTCCACATTCCTGATATAACCAAATAGTGGTCCCCTTTCTCTGACTAATTCTTATGTCCCACTATCTCTGCAGGTAGAATATTAGGTAAATTCCCAGATTTGCCCCTCATTTGGTAAGTATGAATTATTGGTGGCCTAATATTAACATATATGTTCCAACTTGAGGGGAGTGTTAGATTACCCATATTAGGGTTATCTTGTAATTGTAAATATCTTTAGTTTTGTCCTTTATTGTCTTTTTACATTTTCCTAATTAGGTCACTCTTGTACTCTTGTATATATATATATATCTCTTTAGTGAATGGAATAAGATATTCTAATTCTCTCAAACCTAAAAGTTTCACCAAGGATAACCGTGAAAGTTCACAATTTTGGATATGTTAGAAGTTATAAGATTTATATAAAGAGAGCCAATATTCTAGGGATCAAAACGACAGTTGAATCCAATATATAACAGAGAAAAGCAATGACAATGTGGTCCACCAACAGATAAATTCTAGAAAAATTAGTAGTTTTACAAGTACTGTAAGATAATGTAGGGAAAAATTGAATGAAAGAACATTAGCCAGTTAACTGCCTAACAAATCAGCTAGTGTTTCAAATGAAGCTTAGACTGTTCCACATATTTGCAATCTGATTGCAAACATTTCATTATAGGTAAAATGGTTAAGGATTATTGAAGATTATTGTAGCTTTGAACCTTAGTCTATTTTCATTTTATCAATGAAATGTTTCGTTTCCCTCTTAAAAATAATAAAAAATAATTAAAAAAGAAAAGAAAAGAAGAGAAGAGGGGTTAAGGACAAAAAGAAAAGAAAGGAGTTATTAAAAACAAAGAAGTTCTACATCATGATCCATCACTGCCATTGGCTAGGCACTTCAAAGGAATGCCGTACTAGCTGGTTGGTTAGGCACTTCTAACTACACAATGGTACCAATGTTTCATATACAAAATAACCAATATCTAATCTAAGATATTATAGAAATTTTATTATAGGAAAAATATTATAGAAGTTGAAAAGGCCCACTTACCACAAATGAAATCACTAGTTATTCCCACATCCGGAATGATTGATCGAATCTTGTGCACAAGATCCAAGTAAGCCTCTCGGGTATATCCCCTACGCATTCTTTCGAGAACTGTGCTATTCCCACTCTGAGCAGGTAAATGGATGCTTTTGCAAATGTTGTGCCTGTCTCGCATTAAATAAAGGAATTCATCAGGAAAGTCTTTAGGATGTGGCGAAGTGTATCTAAACCTCATCTCAGGAAATTCGGTGGATAGACGATCTAAGAGATCAGAAAAACGCAAACCCATTTTCTTAACCTTGGCTATGGTGGAAAATCCATCACTGAGTTTCCAATTAGTTCCTGGTTCTACGTCTGCATTCTCAGCGGTATCATTATAGCTGTTAACATTCTGACCAAGAAGAGTAACCTCTTTCACACCTTCTCTATAAAGTTCTCTAACCTCACACACAATTGATTCAACAGGACGTGACCGCTCTCTGCCCCTGGTGAAAGGAACAATGCAGAATGAGCACATATTGTTGCAACCTCTCATCACAGATACAAATGCAGTGACTGAATTTTTGGATATTCGTACTGGACTTATGTCAGCATAAGTTTCTTCGAGAGAAAGAAGTGTGTTTATTCCCTTTTGACCATAATCTACTTCATCCAATAATCGTGGTAGATCTCTGTAAGCATCAGGTCCACAAACCACATCAACCATCTTGTCTGCATCTAATATCTTATCTTTCAACCTCTCGGCCATGCACCCCAAAACAACTACTTTTGGAGGGTGCTGAGACTTAGACCTTCCTATGGCAACATTACTTTTCCATTGTCTCTTCAGAAACCAAAAGTAATTAAGTCTCTGCCACACCTTCTGTTCAGCATTGTCCCTGATAGCACAAGTGTTGATAAAAATGATCTCTGCAGTCTCAGGAATGTCAACAGTTTCACTGTATCCAGCATTTTTCATGATAGATAGAACAACCTCCATATCATTAATATTCATTTGACACCCATAAGTTTCATGATAAATACGACCTCTCAAAGGGACTTCAGAAGCTGGTAAGGATCTGGTCAAGAATAAAAAGAAAAGAAAGGTTCAGATTTGGCACATAATTAAACTGTATTACTTGAGATGGAAAAACTTTGTTAAATATATTCTCTCTCCATGGAAGATACTGACAATAGAGAAAAATGAGGGCTGCCAACCATTGTGAAAGCTATACGAGATTACAGAAAGTACTCACAAGAAGCATTAAATATAAGGGGAGATTAGATACAAAAGTCCATAGCTAGAAAGCCACAATTAAAGGCTGCAACACGAAAGTTTTAAGACCTCCGAAATACATGAACAATGTAAATTCCTTCAAATATTCTCTCCTTCCTTTACAGCCAATTTGTTATCACCTTCATATGATTTTGCCAATCAAGAAGCCTTTTGTAACCTCGTGGCTTTTTGGGATAACTCATCTCCCTTTTTCTTTATATTAGCTTCGTCATGAATATAGTTTCAGTTTGCTAAAAAGAAGGAAAAAAGGGGAAAAAAAGGTAACAATTTTTTTTTTTAATGAAACATTTTCATTGATGGTATGAAACTACAGAAGGGGAGACCCCCAAAGAAGAGTTACAAAAGACCTTTCCAATTGGAAAGGAGCATGGTAAGACTATAGTGGTGAAATAAGGGGGAACAACGATACCAAGTCAAAACCAAATTAACTATAGGGGATTTCTTTTTTTGGTAAAAACTATAGGGGATTTCTTGATCTTGGAAAATTCTTCGATTCCTTTCTTGCCATAAATTCCAGCAAAAGGATCTCATAAAATCCTCTCTAACCATCTTTCCCTCCTTTTCGAAGGGGTTTCCACCAAAAGGTATATGAGAGGAGGAGATTAGGATCATCCGGGGGGACAGCTTGCCAATTGAACGTAGAGAGAATGTGGTTCCAAAGGATCTAGCAAATGAACAAGAGACCAAAAGATGACCTTGAGAATCAGATTGTTGTTTGGACATATAACACCATTGTGGACACAAAAACCATATGGGGCAATCTTCTTTGAAACCTATCATGAGTTATGGCTCCGTGTGATAGCTCCCATAAGTAGAACTTTAACCTTTTTTGGATAGTGCCCTTCCAAATCAAATCATAACCAGGCAAAGGAGAATCTGTGTTGGGGGGACAATATTACACAAGAGAGATCTGTTGGAGAAGGTACCATAATCCTTTGTCAGGATTATGGGATAAGGTGACTGTGGATAAGCATTGTGTAAGAGCTCCAAGTTCTTCAATTTCAAAATCTCTTTAATTTCTTCTCAACCTCAAATTCCAGAAGCCCATCTCTGCGCTGCAGAATTTCTTGACTGTCTTGTGACAGATTAAAAATCAAGAGAAATTGTTTAGTAAAGGGGGCATCACAAGCCAAGTTTATCGTTGAGATGGGTGGTTCCATATTTTGCATCAACAATTTTCCTCCAGAATGCCCTCTTTTCAGATTGGTACGTACCACCAAATCCATTTAGAAAGGAGGGCTCTGTTTTGATCTTTCAAGCTGTAGAATCCAAGCCCACCTTCCTTCGTGGGAATAAGGAGATTGTCCCATTTAACAAGATGAAGATCTTTGCCATCTTTGTTACCTTTCCATAGGAAGCTTATCAATTTATCCATGATGTTAGTCACTTTGGTTGGCATTTTGTAAATGACGTATAATAAGTTGGAAAATTGGTGAGAGTGGCTTGTATGAGAGTGTCTTCCCCTCTTTGAAATGTGATTGTTTTTCCGTAAGAGGAGCTTTCTTTCAATCTTCTCAATCATAGGCTCCCAGAAGCGTTCTGGGCTGTCTGTTAAGGGTGAGACCAAGATTAATAGTAGGCCAAGACCCAACTTTATGACCATATTTGTTGGCTAAAGTGAGCACCTTCTCATTCTCCATATTCAGACCAAAGAATTCGGACTTCGGTGATTAAAATTGAGACCAGATGCCACCTCAAAAAGCCAACAATGTTGAACAAATTGTCAGTATATGTTCATCTTTATAAGAAAAGAGAACAGTGTTGTAACTTCTTATCATTGTCCAAACGCTCCAGTAAAGCACCTCGAAGGGTAACTTCTTATCATTATCCCATTCAAATCAGCATTGGAGTGAACAATTGGGGTCCCACACCATTCAGATTCAAAAATGTTTGGTTACAACATCCCCACTTTGTTCCTACGATTGAATACCAGTAGCTCAACACTCCTTTAAGGGGCTGTCCCAGACATGAGTTTACAAAACTCAAGGGCCTTAGAGTTTATACAAAAACTCAGGGGCCTTAAAATTGTTATTAATGAATGCAACAAATTCACATATGGGAGTATTAGCAATTAGAGGAATCGACTTCTCGGGAAATTAGCTTTTTTGGACTCCATGGATGAATCTGGAACTCTACAGCCTGCCCAATTGCAACAAAGCATATATTGAAGGTCAACTGCTTTCTTTAGCTATCAACGAAGAAGCATTGTGGAAAAGCTGCAAATTAAAGTGGTCGGAAGAAAGGGATGTTAATTCCAGGTTTTTTCACTATGTGGTTACCGCCCAAAGAAGGAAAAGCTCCATCATATGGTGCTCTCAGCCGATGGCAGAAACTTAGTCACAGATCAGAAATGGAAGGGGCATTCCTTCGTTTTTATAAAGAATTATACACTAAAAAAAGAGAGATACCTGCCAATTAACCTCAACTGGGAGCCTATTTCTACCAAACAAGCTGAAGACCTAGAAAAAAAAATAATAACCTCAATAAGATTATATGCCTTGTATGCCCTTTTATTTGTTCATTTTCTCCCAATGAATGTTCTTCATTTTTTTTATAAAAAAGAACAAATAAACTTTCCTAAGATTAAATCAAAGGGTGCCTCTGTCTACAAAAAAGTGGCCAAACAGAATTTGATACATGGTTTTTGAAGCTTATGCGGTGCATGCCAAGAGATTCTAAAATCGCTGAAAATATACCATTTGCTAAAGCAAAAGAAATAAGAAAAGAGGAGATGGCCAAAGTCTTCCCCATATTTTCCTAAATCAACACAACAAGGAACCCTTATGCATTTTTTTAAAGAACATAAGAGGTTAGCAAACAATTGACAGCCTTGACTCTATCATGATCATTGATCCATTAAAAACCTATGGTACGAGGACAGAATTTAACATCCTTTGAGACGGTTACAATCCAAATAATCTTGGCCAATTATAGATAAATGTCAGTCCTGCTATTAAAGAGGTGAGGATATAATAATGTGCAAGAAAATTTCCAGACTGGACAAAAATGAAAAGGCTTATACATACAAGGCCCATAAAATTCAAAATAAGAAGAAAGGGAATCACAAAATTTTCTAGCAACAGACACTCAAATGGAGGTGGTAAATCTAACCAATGACCACATCTCCCCCCACAACATCACCACCCACCCCTAAAGATCTTCATGTGCATTGTGGAGTTTCAACATCCATATTGCACATGACAAACCAATTTGATAATAAAGCTTTGATAAGGGATTCTTTTTTTTAACCTTATCATTGGTGTTCTGCCTCCATAACTAAGCTACTCAAAAACATTTTGATCTTCTCACACATAAATTTTGCTAAGGGAGGTGAAGGATTTAGAGGACTACAAATGCCAATGTCAGTGGTTCAATCTGCAATCCAACATGATCAATAGAGGAGGTGGTTGAGAGAGGCAGACCCCCATTCTACAATCTCTATGTCTTTAAGGTATCTGCACAAATTGAGATCCCAAGTCTTATTAGATGGATTCTATACTTCTTAAAGACGAAAGTAATGTTATAGGGAAACGGTTAATCCTAAGGTAGTATCTTTAGTTTATGAAAATGGAAGGTTAAGAGTTGATAATATGAGGGAAATAAATGAAGCAAGATGAGATCCTCACTCATCCCTTATTAAATACAATCAAATTCAACTTCTGTTTATACATGCCATTCTCATAGATGCCCTACATTTAGGTTCTCTCAGATGTAGCGTTTAATAAATTGCTCTCCATATTCGTCCTCATAACCTCATAACTAAATTGTCAAAGTCCCAAACACCAAACTGACGTAAGTTGAACATTCAATAAGCCTTTTCTTTCTTGCAGGTTCCCACCAGACTCAAACGGTAGATTTTCAGCCCTCTATAACATCCGGCGTCCAACTTAGAGTGCTGCCCCTAGCGTTAGCAAAATAGAGCAACTAAATTGGAGAACAACAATTCACACTGTAAATAGAAGCATACTCGGTGTTCAAGGATTAGCCCTCGTTGACTTCTGTGCCTCAAGCAGCCCAAACTTGTACATAAAAAATTATACTATGTTATTGCAGTAACAACCTTAAACGGCATAAACTTCAAAATCGGTTATCAGAGTAACAAACAACGTCCATCCGTATACACATAATGATTCAACATTTCAGTTACACATAGGTTAGCTCATCGACCTCTTTTAGGCCTCCCAATTACAACATACACATTAATAAATATATCTATATCACTTCACAATTTTCAAGAAGAAAACGAATAGAAGAAAATGCGAGTTAACATTTGTAAAGAAGTTTACAGTCTTACTCGGTCCCATTTTTTCTCTGAACCCAAGGTTGCTCAGGCGAAATAGAAGGCTTCAATTCCTCCGATTTGTATACTGACCCAGGTGCAGCTGTAGCTGCAATAAACCCACCACGAAAACTACGAGTCCTCCGAGGTAAAGACCCAGAAAGCGGAATTGCAGTGGCCGTAGAAGCAACATATCTGGCTGAAGAAGCTCGGAAATAGGTCCTGGAGGAGGAGGAGGAGGAAAACTTGGAAAAGGGTGAAGAGTAGAGAGCATAGCCAAATTTGAAGAGAAGCGAAGCGGAAGAAGTGGGTTTGAGGATAATGGTAGTGGAGGAAGAGAAAGGAGGGGCTCTGAGAACGTAGAAGCCCATTTGAGCGACTGTGGATGGGGAGAGACTGAGTGAAGTTAATCGATGATTGTTTTCGATCGTCCATTGTAGAGTTTTAGTCCCTCCATATGATTTTGGAGGCAAGTTAGGGAAATTGACCAAATTGATTTGTCAATTTCGAGCACTAAGGTTGAGTGGCAAATTTAATCATACGATAGGAAGAAAGTTTTAATTTAGTTCCTTCGATTTTTTTACATAAATTAGTGGAAAAAAGTCTAACATCACATTGGCAACTTAACAAAAGCTACTCAAAAAAGTTAACCACGAAAAAGCAATACTCGTGAGCCCTGTGTGCAAGGGTGTGAATCGTACAATTCTAGTCACAGCGAACAAAACAAAAATTGACGGAGATGAACAAAGAGTGTAACTTCCAAATCTCTTCGATCTTGTGAAGGACTTCTAAAAACAGATCCATCTCCTTCTTGGTCATGTCAATTAAGAGCTCACAACCAGGAAAAAAAATGTTTAGATCATTAACCCCATTTTGAATAGCAAGATTTAATCCTTCAATTACTCCATGAGCCTCAGCACAAATAGGCAACAAATATAGGTCCAAGAAATCATACGTGGTGCATTGAATCCCTGTCGACTCATCAAGTAGAATCGAATCGAAACATGTTACATCAATCCCCGATTCCCCTCCATACAAGAAGCATCAACAAACATGATAAAGGATCTTGGCGACCCAAAAGGGCATAACCCAATCCCCCCAACTGCTCATCCAGCTTAGGCACACCACACTGCAAATACACATTAATATAATCAATAACTCATTCATACCTAAAAGCAACAGAAGGAACAACATCATGATGCACAACCTTATTTCAATCGTCCCCAAATCGCCCAAGCTCCAACACAAGCTTTCCCTAAATCAACCATAGGTAAAGACAAGAATTATTGAACCCATGCATGGTTACCCTATAGTCCGAAAATCAAGATCCCTCCACATAGGAATTATACCTTTCCAAATTCTCATAGCCCGATTACATGTAAAAATGATATGATATGTAGCTTCTTCAAAATGCCTACAATAGGGCAAAGGGGAGGGACATCAATACCACAACTCTAAGATTAAGACAAGTAGGGAGAAGATCATGGAAAACCTCCGAATGAAATTCTTAACCTTAGATGGGATCTTCAAACCCCATAACTTCTTCCACCATCCAAACAACCCCTCACTACTAGAAGAAGAACATGAAATTCCATACTGGAGAGATGTCGAGTATCCACTACGAAACGAATATCATCCCTATCGATCAAAATGCCAAGCCCACTTATCCTCTATAATCGCAGCTCCTAACAGGATATAAGGATTGAATCCCAAACGACAGGAAAGAAAATATTCTTGATCTAGTCTGCATCCCACATGCAAGAATCTATGATCAAGAAAGAAATTGTCATCTCTGTATAACCCAAGTTTAGTGTGACAACCTTAAACAAAATCAGGCGAGGGATCCATGGATCATCAAAAACCCACACATAAGCCCCATTCCAACTTCCTTTCAGATACCCAGCTTCAACAGACTCATCCCACACATGAAACCTTTCGAGAAATAAGAGCTAGATGACATTGCTGTCGAGCTCAACATTTCTAAATTGGGGAAATAACGCCTCTTCACCACTTTAGCCATTAGCGAGAAAGGATTGTTGAGCACTCTCTGAGCCAACTTAGCCAATAGAGTTTGGTTGAAGGTAACAAGATTCTTATAATTGAGGCCACCTTCCTCCTAGGGACGATAAAGCTTATTTGAAAAGCATTTAAAAAGTGTTTTTATTTACCTTTTATTTAGAAGGTATTTTACTTGATGTTATTAGATTTGATGTGTTTGTCAGTGATTTCCAAGATAAAAGCAAAAAGACTAGATTTAGAGCTAAAATGTGTCAAAACGGTCCAATTATGCACAATCAAGATAAACCGAGATCAAGTGTATCAGGTAGGGAAGAAAAGAGGAGAAAATCAAGGAGTGCCCATAAACAAGGCAGTGCCACCATGCTGCCTAAGCACTTTTGCCAAAAGCAACATAAATTGAAGTAGTGTAACACAGTACACAGTGTCGCAACGCCTAAAGGTACTGCCGCAAACAGATACATGAGACAAGCAAAACAGACAAGCGTCGTGGCGTCAGTATAGGAAAGAAATTGTATATTTTTTAAAAAAAGTTTGCCTATTTTTAATTTAGGGTTTTTGGTCAGCCTCTCTACATTGAATTTTGGAGTTTTTTAGGCCTAGAGTGTAACGCCCCGAGTTTAGAAGGGGGACATGAATGAACCAAGATCACATCTGAATATGAGGGATCCTAAGGATATGAAAGTATAGTTAAGAAAGACTTAAAAGAATTGAAAGTCACTACCTATACCAACAAGGTGCACTTTCCTTTTCGGTGGTTCAATCATAAGAACTTCACAGTTAAGCGTGCTTAGCTTAGAGCAATCCTATATTGGGTGACCTTCTTGGGAACTTTCCTAAGATGCATGCGAGTACAGAAAAAGCATGCTAAAAGGACTAGTGTTAGTTTGTGGGGACAACTTTCACTTCTAGAAGCATTCAAGACGAGTAAGGATGGCGTAGCCTAGTCGCAATGGATGCAAGGGAATGTCGGGGCCATCAGGTATCAAATCTGGATTCCAAATCTTAGGCCTGGGGCATTATATAGAGAAGGTTTAGAGCAAAGTATGGAGTTTTCTTAATGTTGGAGAGATCGAAGATTGTTTGAGGGCAAAATCCCTCCCAGAGACGCGATCGAAAGCCAGATAGCTTTTCTTTCCCTTTTGTATTCTTGAATTAATTCCTATATTGTGGTATGATATGATTCTGTCTATGAAAGCCATGTTAGACTAAATTTTTTATTGTTTTGGGGGTAGATGAATTATTAGCTTTAATTGTTTAATACTTTACTTCTTAAAAGTAACATTAGACTAAATTTCCCTTTTACTCCTTGGCTTATGTTCTCTAATGTTGTTTTCTTCTAAGAAAGTAACATTTGTCGATATAAATACTTTGTTATCTTTTTGGATCAAAGAACATACCACCTCTCGTTTCTTTAGAATAACCTACAAATAGGCATAATCCTAAATGTGGTTCCAATTTCTTTGGATTTGCCACAAGTACATGTGTTGGACATCTCCAAATCCTAAGATGCCATAAACCACTTTTACGACCTCTCCATAATTCAAAAGGTGTTCCAATAACACTTTTTGATGGAACCTGGTTTAAAAGATAAGCTACAGTCTCTACTGTTTAACCCCAGAACGAGATAGGTAGAGAAGTATAGCTCATCATAGAACGAATGAGAGATCTTGAAAAGAGCTATTTTCTTGCTATTAAATCCCTCAATTCTACTTCAATTGTTTGTTTAAAATGTCTATTTGATAGGTAAAATCCAATCTCGACACCTATGGAGTCGTTACGATAAATTTGGAGCTAAATGAAGTCAAATTAGTCAAAAGAATCAACTTAAGAAGAAAAGCAAAAGCAAATTACCATTACCATTCACCCCTAAATTGAATCAATTTATACACTTCAGCACTACTCGGAGTGTCACAACGCTCTCTCCATAACTAGGTCCAATGCTACCTCAACGTTGTGAGACAAAAAGCACCAAAATGCTGCAAAACAGAGCAGCATCGCATTGCAACGCTCTAAAGATTGACGGAAAAACAAAAATCATGCACATGCCTCACGCAAGCCAACGTTGGAGTGAGTGTCAGCCTAGGGTCACAACGTTGCAACCCTCAATAGATAAAAGCTTCAGTTTCCAGAATTCTTAAAAATAGAGAGATATTAATTTTGACGAACTTAAGAGCTTTTCTTTGTAATTCTTAAGAGATTCTGTCAAATTTAGTTCAATCTTTGTACATTTCAATGTAAGACTTAATGGATTTCTTGAAGAATTTCCATCTCCATGAGTAGGTAAATTCTTTCTTAGGGATTATGTAGATTAGCAAATTCCTGAGACTTTTCTTCATTTTCTTTTATACAATTTGTTGTTCTTGAATGTTCTTGCCGAGATTTTTAATGAAATCAATTAAAAATAAACTAACAAGTTAGATTTAATTTATTTTTATATGCAAAATTGTAATTAGATTGCAAGAATTAGTGATCTTGATTGAAAGTTTGGACTTTTTTTCCTATTTTCTTGAAAAAATCCACTAATTTAGAATATTCATATAATCATGCTTGATTTTTTAGTTTTCTGAGTTTCAAGAATGTCATAATTAAGAAAACCCAAGAGATTAATGCAATATAGGGATTAATTGTGGAATGTCGAATTGGTTTGATCTACATAAATTCCCCAAGATACTTTTTCCATTGAATTTTATTATCTCTCACCCCCCCCCCCCATTTGTTACAATTTAGAATTCAAAAACTCATTTTTGCCAAATAATAAAGGTTCTCTGTAGATCGACCTCTTACCTCTGCTATAACTACTTGTTTGTTTTAGTCGTAGTTTGAGCTTTATAAATTTCATTTGTCTTAGGTTAGATTGAATTAACAACACTAATTTTAGCCCAAAAAAATTGGAGCCATTTCCGGAGAATCGAGCAATCGGCTTAATTTTGAATTTTGAATTCCTTTAAAAAAAATAAACGAAATTATAAACCCAAAAATAGTTAATGCGATTAAATTTCCTTTTGTGCATGACTCGCTCCTCTCGGAGTGTACTTTGTGATTTTATTGTAGACATTGATCGAGAGGAAAGGCGACTTTGAAAGGAAGAACAAAAGGAAGAGAAGAAGAATTTGAAGAGCAAGCTTTTGAGCATCAAGAAGAATAACTTACTCAACCAAACAACATGGGAGATGCAAGGGAACGAACCTTGCAAGAACTAGCAGAGCTGGACTATAATCAACAACTTTTGTGCATCGTATATCCAGAGACGACCGTCCCATTTGAACTCAAATCGGGACTTGTGCATCTCCTACCCACATTTAGAGGACAACCCAATGAAGATCCGCATAAGTACATGAAAGAGTTTCATTTAGTTTGTGATGGAATGCACCTAGGGACTTTCGCTTCTCTTTGAAGTATGTGACGAATGATTAGTTGTACTACTTGCCGGCGTGATCCATCAACACTTGGAGTAGTTTGAAAAAGAATTTTTTTTTCGGCATCTAAAGCTCATAATATAAGAAAAGAAGTATATGAGATTAAGTAGAGTGTAGGAGAATCTCTTTATGAATATTGGGAAAGATACAAACAACTTTGTGCTTCATTTCTACATCATCAAATTTCTAAACAGTATCTAATCCAATATTTTTATTCAGGTTTGCTTCCATCGAAGAGGAGCAACATTGATACGGCTGCCAAAGGGGCTCTTGCAGATAATACGTCCACCGAAGCAAGTCAACTCTTATCTACTATGGAGAATAACTCTCAGAAAATTTTTAGACAAGGATTCTCAATCACACTGTTGCTCAATCCAGTGAAGTAAGTGAGTTAAGATCTCAAGTACCTAACCTTATTTCTCTTTTTACTCAGGTAGCTCAGGGAGGGCTTCCTTGAATCAAAACATGTGGAGCATGTGGAGTAATCGAATATACTTACGAGGCTTGCCCACAAGCCCAAGTCAATGCCATTGGAGGATTTAAGAGAAAATATGACTCCCATAGGCGAACCTACAACCAAGGATGGAAAGATCATCCCAATTTCAAATGGGATCGCGAGGGCAATATGAGGATCGGAATCAATCATCATCTTCAACCTCCTCAGGTATGTCTTTAGAGGACATTGTAAAATCACTTGCTGACCACTCCTTAAAATTTCAACAGGAATTTCACCAACTTAAAAAATACAACATTCAACTCCTACAAGACACCAAATCCTTTTAACAAGAGACTAGACAAGGCTTTACCAATTTGGGCACCCAAATCACTTAACTTCCAATCGTGGTAAGCAAACTTGAGAGTAAACATTCGGTAAGCTCCCCGCCCAATCGGATCACGCGAATGTAAGTGTCATTAACTCTTAGAAGTGGGAAGGACATTCCTTCTTCCTCTAAAAAAGCTAGCCCAATCCAATTATCCCCCCAAGAAGCCGAAAAAGGTAAATGAACAAGAAAACAAGGTAAGTAAACCAAAAGAAATTCCTATCTTTCCCGAGGTATGTAACTACTCTCCCTCTAAAGTAGGATCGTATGTACCTAAGGCCCCCTTCCCCAGTAGATTAGCAAGGACTAAAGGAGAAAAAGTTGATTTAGAACTTATTGAAATGTTCAAAAAGGTACAAATCAACATCCCTTTGCTTAATGTCGTACAAAAAATTCCTAGATATGAATTTTTTTTTTAAAGACTTATGTACTAAGAAAAGAAAAGGGAAACAAGAGGAGAGCGTAATGGTTAGCAAAAATGTGTCTGCTTTGTTAAAGAAAGACATGCCTAAAAATTATAGAGATTCGGGAATGTTTACCTTGCCATGCAAAATAGGATATAGAATTATTACTCATGTTATGCTAGATTTAGATGCTTTAATAAATATTATGCCTTTCCATGTTTATGAAGACCTAAAATTGAATGACCTATAAAAAACTAATGTTTGCATACAACTTACCGATAGATCATAGATATAACCTCTAGGCATAATTGAGGATGTCTTGTTAAGAGTTGGCGAAATAATTTTTCCCGTAGATTTTTATATCTTAAAAATGGATGAACCTTACTCTATTTCTTCTTCTAATATTTTACTTGGTAGACCTTTCATGAAAACTGCAAAAACTAGAATTGATGTTGATAAAGGGTCTTTTTCAGTAGAATTTGATGGAGAAGGAAATCATTCAACATTTATGATGCCATGAAGTTTCCCGAAGATATTTTCCTTTTGCTCCATAGATACACATAGATGAAATTGTAGAGTCCATGTTGTGTGCAAATTCTAATTGTTTGGTTGCTCCTTCTATTGATTATGACTTTGATTGGACTTCACATAATTCTTCTTATGCATCTCTCAACTTTTGCAATCATAATAATTCGAACAAAAAGCATGTTTCATATTCTTCTCTTAAAATTTGCAAAAACAATGAATCTTCTTCTAAAGATTTTTATTTGAATTCCTCCAAAAATTTTTGCCAAAATGTTGATACTTTTAAAATAAATTCAATTTTTCAAAACAAAGTTTGTTTAAAAGAAAAGCCTTCAACTCATGATTCTAATTGAAACTTTGTTTCTAATAACAAAAAAATAATAATAAAAATAAAGCCTCTAACTTTTGCTCTGTTTTTAAAATGCAATTAAAAGGGATTGAGCTCAAAGCTCTCCCGTCTCCTAAGAAGAGCAAATCCTTAGGAAGTTGTTTCAAGAATCCCAAGAAGAAAGGACCTAAAAAGACTGAAAATTTTGATGTTTCTTGAATAGGAAAAAATTTCAAGGTAATCCCAAGAAGAAAAAAGAAAGCTCAAAAACAAAACAAAAACAAGAATTTCTCTTTGAAGCAAATAAACGATCAATGCCAAAAACTAGGGAAGTTTCTCTCTACATCCCTTACTTTTTGTCCTTGAACATATTTGTATAGTTTAAACATTGAAGACAATGTTCAATCTTTAAGTTGGGGGTGGGAAACATTGCATTTTTGATATTCTTTGATTGAATTTTTAGGTTTAGAAAAATGAGCCTTAACTAAAATTTTTGCTCTACCAAACCCACGATTTTTTCATTTCTTGTGTTGGAGTTAATGTCCTAAATCGAGTGTATCTTGTAGTTTGTAAAGAAAAATTATATATCTAATAAAATAAGAGGTATTTTATTAATGTTTAGACTGTATTAAATCAATCCAATAAACTAAGATCCAAGACTATTTTATGAAACTTAAACGTGTATGTGGAGATATATAGGTGGATCAAGTTTAAGTGATAAACTAAACGGTCTGCAGTGGATGGATAAGGCTAGGTACCTTATCCTGGTGAAACGAATATGGCCTGCTTTGTAGATGTTATAATTGTTGTAAAGTGCTACAAATGATCTAATCCTGATCGTTCATGTGGAGACATGCCAGCGGAGGTATTCTATATAAAGAATTTGTATAAGATTGGACTGCAAAATGAATAGTCTTTCTATATAACACCGTTGCTAGAAGAGACTTACATTTCACTAGAATGACCATAGGTGACTTGATCTTAATCTTGAATGAATTGTGAACTCCTGTCTATGAGGGCAAACCTTTGACTTGTATGAGTGAGAGTGGCCTTATTAGCCGACTCAACAAGCCTACTATTTTGGGGACTTGTCCGAGTAGCGAGCTGGGAACACAACTACACAAGATGGAATTCACTCCTTTTCCGACCTTAGGGAAAGTAGATAAATTGCTCCCTTAATAGCTAATTCTGGGTCTTGAACATTGAGACCTAAACCTCTCACTGGCTCGAGAGGTATTAGTTTATAGTTGGACTATAAACTGTTTGTTCATTAGAGGGATCAATGGTATTTAAGGAGTTAGATGTAGCTATAGGGGTAAAACGGTATTTTGAATTAGCTATAGTTATGAGCAATTTATGAAGAGTCGACGTTAATTGGTTATATCTGTGAACACAAAAATAAATCTACAATGCAAAGAGTGCAGCTACCAGTCTTTAATAGAGTGATTGGAAGTTAATGAAAATTGATTAATTTAATTAAAGAGTTTAATTAATTAAACTGATAGACCTCAAATTATGTTGCAATATCAAGAAAGAAAGAATAGAGGAGAGGTGGTTGAATCGGTTAAAGACTACTTTCAATTCTGTTGGGAGAAGTGAATGTTTAAAAGAAGAAAGAAACCGAAAGAGAGGGGGTGGAGGATTTTGAATATTAGAAGTGAGGAAGGTGAGCTCTCGAGAATGAGAGTTCGGAAGTCTCTATCGTGTAGATTCAATCGTAGTGTGTCGCTCATCGTCTACCTCTTCTACTAAGCGATCGTGTAGCTGAGCCTAGCGATTGTGTAGCATTTGGTAGGTGATCGTATAGAATTTGGTAAGCGATCGGGTAATATTTTGTAATTGATCGTGTAGTATCTTGTAAGCGATCGCGGGTTGTTTTATAAGAGATATCTAGTATTACTCAGTGATCATGTAGAGACTGTAAGTGATCATATAAAGTTTTGTAAACGATCGTTTGTAGTTTGATAAGCGATCGTCTAGTCTCTACTTGACTCATATCGTTTAATAAAGAATTCATTCATCGTTTAGTTTCTATTTCGGAAGATTGTACCAACTCGTTACGTTAATAAAGTCTTTCAAAAATCAGTATCCTAACAAATTGGTATCAGAGGAACCACCTGGGCAAGCATGGTTCATAATCGTTTTGAAGAGAAATTGGAGTTATTGGACTAAGAGATCTTTGAACTCAGAGTCGAAATGAAGAAATTGCCAACCATAGAGGAGAATTTGGCAACGTTAGCGAAGAGTATTGAGCGATTGGGATTGCAGGCAGAGAAACATCAATAAATGTTCATTTCCTATGTTACGGAAATGGCCAAGGAAAAAGCAAAGGTGACGGAAGAGGCAGAAGATCGAATGCCAATAAGGTGTGCGGAACAAATAGTTCGATGAAAGCATCCAGTGAAGAAGCGATTTACGATCGAAATGAATTCAAGAAAGTAGAAATGCCAGTGTTTAGCAGAAGTGATCCGGACGCGTGGTTATACAGAGTAGACCGTTATTTTCAAGTTCATAAGTTGACTGAATCTAAGAAGATGATGGTGGCGGTTGTGAGTTTTGACGGCACCACATTAGACTGGTACCTATCAAAGGTAGACAGAGAGCCGTTCAAAGATTGGAAAGACTTGAAGAAAAGGATGTTAGCCCGATTCCAATCTTTAAAAGAAGGATCGATCTATGGAAGATTTTTGGCTATTAAACAAGAAATGGTTGTGGAAGCATATTGATCTGTGGAGTATGCTCATTTCTTGCCTTTGAAACACCCTTTAAATGCTAGTATTATAGTAGATAAATTTTGTAGAGTAATTGTTAAACTGCACGGGGTGCCAAAGTCCATTGTCTTGGACCAAGACAAGGAGTTTGTAAGTCACTTTTGGCAACAGTTATTTCGACTATCGAGTACCAAACTCTATCGCAATACAGTTTATCATTCTCAGTCGAATGGTCAGACAGAGGTGGTGAATCACAGGGTCGAAATGTATTGGAGGTGTTGTTGTGGTGAGCGACCGAAAGAATGGATTAACTGGTGGCATTGGGCAGAATATTGGTATAATACTACGTATAATGCTTCTACTGGCTTTGCCCCTTTTCATATTGTGTATGGACGACAACCTCCAGTGTTGATTTACTATGGGAATGATTATACGACCTGTTGGGATTGGTGTCCTAATTCTCCTGGAGTCTCGTTGTTTTGTAAAGATACACATTGTTCAATGAATAAAATAAGTGTTATTTAATTCTGGCATTTACTCATATCCAATAAACAAAGCTCCTTGGTTATCTTATGTGAACTTAAGCATGTATATGTGATATACAAGTGGATCATGCCTTAAATGATAACCTAAATCGATCTATAATATAAGAATTAAGGTGGGATACCTGATCCTGGTGACACTACGGATACGGCTCGCTTTGTAAAGGTTTGCAAGTGTTGTAAACTACTACAAATGGTAGATCCTGACCATTCTGTGGAGACGTGGAGCGGGGGTGTCCTATACAAAGAGTTTGTATAAACCTGGACAACGAGATGACTAGACTCTGTATATAACGCCATTGATACTAGAGACTTGTATCTCACCTAAACGACCATAGGTGACACGACCTCAATCCTGAGTGTTTTGTGAACTTCTGCCTTTGAGAGCAGTCATTTAATTAATATGGGTGAAAGTGGCCAGATTGCTAACTCAACATGCCTACCTTTTTGGGGACTTGTCTGATCTGGGAGCTGGGAACTCAATTCACAATATGGAATTCACTCCTTTCCCGAAGCAGGGATAATTAGAGGGATTTCTCCCTTAAGGGCTGATTCTAGGGCTTAAACATAGTGGTCACAACTTCTCTTTGGAAGAGAAGACTCAGTCATAGTAAGACTATGACTTATGTTCATTAAAGGTATTAGTGGTACTTAAGGAGACAGATGTAACTACAGGAGCATAATTGTTATTGGCCCAATTGTACTTACGAGCGATCTGTGAAGGGTTGTCGCATTGCTGATTGGTTAAGATGGACACATAATATATCTGTAGTGAGGAGAGTTCAGCTGTCGATCTTTAGTGGAGTGCCTAGTAGTTAACGGGTGGTGGATCCCATGACTAAAGAGTTTAGTCAGGTTCTCTGATATTCCAAATTATAGATCTGAATCAAACGCTTTTTACAGTCACGGTGGGTTTCTGCATTTGTAGTTAACCGTTTTCACCATTTGTGGATGAATTTGATGAACATTTCGAGTTTAATCTGCATTTTTGTTAAAGCTTTCAGTATTAAAAAGTGTTAATTGTAAGGGCCCCTATATTTTTTGGGCAAAATTAACTTTGCAATCGAGTCTATAATTCGAAAAGTTCGAGTTCGTTGAGTCGTTCGTGATGAAGCTTTGACGCATGGCGATGCAGTTCTCAACGAAGAAGAAGATCAAACGTTGATCAGATCGTGTAGCCTCAGGTAAATTATCGTTGGGATTTAACCAAGCAATCATTTAGATTTTTCGTTCTAGAAGATTGTGTAGTATTTTCTAATCAATCATTTAGCTAATGCTAAGCGATAGGGTAAATCGTTTACCATATCGCATAGTGTTGGTTGCGCGATCGCGTAGGCACTAGGGGTAGACGATCGTAGTGGGAGCATGCGATGCTCGTCATTTAGTAGAAGGCGTGCACTAGACGATCGTGTAGTTAGCAAG
>NC_052353.1:22906341-22969987 GCF_009727055.1 Benincasa hispida | reverse complement strand
AGCTTCATCTCTTAGTTACTACCTATGCGATAGGAGACGCTAGCTAAGCGATCGCTTAGGCAATGGTGCTTCGCGGCATCGTAGTCGCTTAGATGATCATGAAGACGAGCGCTGTGCGAGCACGCTAAGCGATCCCCTTAGGATGGTGTTTGCATGAGTCAATATCAAGGTGAATGGATAGAGTGTTTATAGTAAGTGGGTGAAGGGTGTGTGTCAACACGTCGTATGGTCTCTGTCATTGGTTCACACCGTGAGATCATTCTGTATGCCCTCGTGTCGCCCTGGTAGCAGCCCCCTTAGGAAGGGTTTTGTGCAGTTGGTCAATATCAAGGTGAACTCCATAAATGGATAGGGTCGCTTTAGGTTTTGCCTCAATCGGATTTTTTCCCTTAGGATTGGCCTTTTGGGACAAACCTCTAGGGCTTAAAATGGCGGGTCACACTTATGGGAGATTGTTAAGTAAGTTAATGATCTCTTGGCCAAATCAATGATGGTTAGTCATTATAGGAACAAGAGTTGTTCTGATATTAATGACTGGTTGAGAACTTCTTAATTCAGAGGAGGGATAACTGACTTCCCTTAGGCGGCTTTTGTTCTAAACCTTTGAAGCGTCATTGCGAAACTAGATGTCACACGGGGTTCATGTTAGTTTTACTAAAACCTTATTGGATGTTGTTTTATTTTACAACGGGTATTTGCTTAAAACCTAAAGTAGGTTAATGTGTTTTTCTTTTCAGCAATCGTTAGTATTTTCGTTTAAAGCTTTTAAAAATGACCGATTTATTTCAGTGGAAGGAATCGTCTGAAACAAATTTCGTGGAAAAGGATCTCCATCCCACTACTCCCCAAAAGAGGAGACAAGACAGTAAATATGATTTATTGGTCTTGGAGACATGTTTAGTAGAGAATGATGATTCTGCCTGGATTCTTGATTCAGGTGCTACCAATCATGTCAGTTCTTCTTACCAAGGATTTAGTTTATGGCAAACGTTGCCACAGAGAGAGATGACTCTGCGAGTCGGTAATGGTGAGGTTGTTTCAGCTGTTGCTGTAGGCAGGCTGAAGTTATTTGTTGACAAGAAACGTTATCTGTTACTGGATAATGCTTTTATAGTTCCTCATATTAAGAGGAACTTAATCTCGGGTTTCTTGTCTCATTTAATAAGGTTATATCGTCTCCTTTTCTGAGAATAAAGTGTTTTATTTTCAAGAATGGAATGGAAATTGGTTATGGTTCAATGGAAAATAACTTATATGTACTAAGGCCGTTAGTCATAAATGCCTTGTTTAACACTGAAATGTTCAGTACGACAACAACAGCTAAAAGACCAAAGGTTTCTCCAAAAGAAAATGCCCATCTTTGGCATCTAAGGTTAGGTCACATCAACCTCAATAGGGTTGAAAAGTTGGTGAAAAGTGGACTTCTAAAGAGCTTAGAAGAAAGCTCCTTGTCGGTATGTGAATCATGCCTCGAAGGCAAGATGACTAAACGACCTTTTACTGGAAAAGGTTACAAAGTCAAGAAAGCCTTGGAGCTTGTACATTCAGACCTCTGTGGTCCGATGAATGTTAAAGCTCGATGGGGGTATGAATATTTCATCTTTCATAGATGATTATTCAAGGTTTGGGTATCTCTTCCTAATGCAATGTAAGTTTGAAGCCTTTGACAAGTTCAAGGAGTATAAGGCTGAAGTTGAAAACTTGTCAGGTAAGAAGATAAAAACACTACGATCTGATCGTGGTGGAGAGTATATGGACCCCCAATTCTAGAACTATATAATAGAACATGGGATTGCATCCCAACTCTTGGCCCCTGGTACACCTAAGCAGAATGGTGTATCTAAAAGGAGAAACAGGACCTTGTTGGACATGGTTCGGTCTATGATGAGTTATGCTCATCTTTCAAACTCGTTTTGGGGTTATGCAGTGTAGACTGCATGTTATATCCTGAACAACGTTCCCCCAAAAAGTGTTTCTGAAACACCTTTTGAGTTATGGAGAGGCCGTCAAGGTGTTTACGCCATTTTAGGATTTGGGGTTGTCCGACACATGTGCTATTGACTAACCCAAAGAAGTTGGAACCGCGTTCAAAGGTTTGCCTCTTTGTGGGCTACCCCAAGGAAACGAGAGGAGGATACTTCTATGATCTAAGTGAGAACAAAGTGTTTGTTTCCACTAATGCTATCTTCTTAGAAGAAGATCACATGAGGGAGCATAAGCCATGAAGTAAGCTCGTTTTACGTGAGATCTCTAGTGAGACTGAGACTGATGAGGGTTCAACAAGAGTTGTTGAATAGGCCGACAGATCAACAAGAGTTGTTGAGGTCGGGACGTCTAATCAACCAGCTCAAGAGTTGAGACTGCCTTAATGTAGTGGGAGGGTTATGAACCCACCGGATCGTTACATGGGTTTGACTGAAGCCCATAACGTCATTACGAATGATGGGGTCGAGGATCCAATGTCTTTTAAGAAAGCAATGGAGAATGTTGACAAAGATGAATGGGTTAAGGCCATGAACCAGGAAATGGAGTCTATGTACTTCAATAACATCTTAGAGCTTGTTGATCTACCTGATGGGGTCAAATCTATTGGGTGTAAGTGGATCTATAAGCAAAAGAGATGTGTAGATGGAAAGGTGCAAACCTTTAAGGCTAGGCTCGTGGCAAAGGGTTATACCCAGGTTTAGGGAGCTGACTATGAGAAAACTTTCTCACCTATTGTCATGCTAAAGTCTATCAGGATTTTCTTGTCCATAGCCACATTTTATGATTATGAAATATGGAAAATGGACGTCAAGACTGTCTTTCTGAATGGTAATCTTTAGGAGACCATCTATATGACTCAACCAGAGGGGTTCATAGTTCCAGATAAAAAGCAAAGAGTTTGCAAGCTTAATAGGTCCATTTATGGGCTGAAACAAGCATCTCGATCTTGGAACATCAGATTTGACACTACTATCAAGTCGTTTGGCTTTGACCAGAACGTTGATGAGCCTTGTGTTTACAAGAAGATCATCAACAACTCAGTAGCTTTCCTAGTACTATATGTGGATGATATCCTACTCATTGGGAATGATGTAGGATATCTGACTGACATTAGGAGTTGGCTAGCTGCCTAGTTCCAAATGAAAGATTAGGGTGAGGCCCAGTATGTTATCGGGATCTAGATCATTCGAGATCGCACAAACAAACGGTTAGCCCTATCTCAGGCATCGTACATTGATCAAATGTTGATCAGGTACAGGATGTAGGATTCCAAGAAGGGTTTGTTACCTTTCAGGCATGGAATCGTTCTGTCTAAGGATCAAAGTCCTAAGACACCTCAAGAAGTTGAGGAAATGAGACGGATTCCCTATGCTTCTGCTGTAGGAAGCTTGATGTATGCAATGTTGTGTACTAGACCCGACATTTGCTGTGCAGTAGGGTTTGTCAGTCGGTATCAGTCCAATCTAGGATTTGATCACTAGACGGCAGTCAAGACGATCCTCAAGTATCTTCGAAAAACAAGGGTCTACATACTTGTGTATGGAGCTGAGGATCTGATCCTACGGAATACAACGTTTCCGATCATTTTACAAAGACCCTCATGGCTAACGTGTTTGAGGGTCACCTAGATAGTCTGGGTCTGGGGGACATGCGACATCTAGTTAGGGCAAGTGGGAGATGATATTGGAGTATGCCCTAGTTTATTATATATTGTATTGTACATTAGTCTCTCGAGTCATTAGGATAAGTGGAAAATTGTTGGGATTGGTGTCCTAATTCTCCCGGAGTCTCGTTGTTTTGTAAAGATACACATTGTTCAATGAATAAAATAAGTGTTATTTAATTCTGGCATTTACTCATATTCAATAAACAAAGCTCCTTGGTTATCTTATGTGAACTTAAGTATGTATATGTGATATACAAGTGGATCATGCCTTAAGTGATAACCTAAATCGGTCTGTAGTATAAGGATTAAGGTGGGATACCTGATCCTGGTGACACTACGGATACGGCTCGCTTTGTAAAGGTTTGCAAGTGTTGTAAACTACTACAAATGGTAGATCCTGACCATTCGTGTGGAGACGTGGAGCGAGGGTGTCCTATACAAAGAGTTTGTATAAATCTAGACAACGAGATGACTAGACTCTATATATAACACCATTGATACTAGAGACTTGCATCTCACCTAAACGACCATAGGTGACACGACCTCAATCCTGAGTGTTTTGTGAACTCCTGCTTTTGAGAGCAGTCCTTTGATTAGTATGGGTGAGTGGCCAGATTGCCAACTCAACATGCCTACCTTTTTGGGGACTTGTCTGATCTGGGAGCTGGGAACTCAATTCACAATATGAAATTCACTCATTTCCCAAAGCAGGGATAAGTAGAGAGATTGCTCCCTTAAGGGCTGATTCCGGGGCTTGAACATAGTGGCCACAACTTCTCTTTGGAAGAGAAGACTCAGTCATAGTAGGACTATGACTTATGTTCATTAGAGGGATCAGTGGTACTTAAAAAGACAAATATAACTATAGAGGCATAACGGTTATTGACCCAGCTGTACTTATGAGCAATCTGTGAAGGGTTGTCACACTGCTGATTGGTTAAGATGGACACATAATATATCTGTAGTGAGGAGAGTTCAACTGTCGATCTTTAGTGGAGTGCCTGGTAGTTAACTGATGGTGGATCCCGTGACTAAAGGGTTTAGTCAGTTATTCACGTACCGTTGAAGCTTCGGATCTATAGGTCCATGAGGTCCTCTTGGTAGCTTGGATTCTGTTGAGGATCAGTTCTTGGTGTTTATTTGAAATGTTCAAAATGACAATAGGTATTTTGATTATATATGATATAATCGGTATGATGTATAAGATACATCTAGTGGAGGATTGATATAAATAATATTTACATTAAGTACCATGGAATAGAAAAAGAACTATGGTTTATATGTTTCATGAGATGAAATATTAAAATAGGTTATAAATATAGTATGATAAGTTGGTTATCATTTATATTTATAATAATATTAATTATTGGATAATTAATACTTTTTCTTTTAAATAACCAAAGTAGTGGGTGGTTATTGGATCATGCGGTGAGTTTAAAAGGAAATTGGTTTCCTATTTTAAATAGAAGTTTTTACAAAAGTTTGAAATGGATTTTTGAGTTTTATCTCCGCGCAAAGAAACTCACACAAGTCGTCAAGTAAATATGAATTTACTAAACGACGACTGGGCGAGCTAAACGATCGTGCAGGTGTGAGCTAAACGATCGTGCAGTGTTAACTAAACAATCGCATAGCTTTGCTAGACGGTAGCTGGCCCAAGGTACACGATCGTGTAGAGTCTGTAGGCGACAGACCGAACTAAACGATAGAGCTAAACGATCGCATAGCTTTTGCTAGATGATCGGATAGCTTTATCTAAACGATTGGGCATCGACCTATACGATAGGTCTCAGCCTTCTCCTATTTGCCCAGTCGTGTACGCGATCGTTGTTTCCTCCATCGTCTGCTTCATACCAAGTCCGAACAGAGCCCACCCTCTGGATTCTCACACTGAGAATACCAAGGTCGCCTTGTTGGTGGTGTCAAATTCAACTCGACACCGTCGAGATTTTCTGGAGGTCGTTCGTGGTGCTTTGGAGGAGTCCATTCATGTTGCGGAGGAGATCGTTGAGGACGAGCGCGAAGTGTTCGTGCTGTGTTACGGTTGTGTAGATCGGGCGTTCGAGGTCATTGTTGTTTGAGCGTTCGTTTACATCGAAGCATGGAGACGGATCTTCATATGTGCGTAGAGTTTGATCTCTGTTCTTGTGTATTATTCATGCTGTAATTTCTCTATATAATTGTATAACTGTTTGTTTTGAAGTCGACTGGAAATATATTGTTGATTCATGATTGTAATTTGGAATAGTCTTATTTTCGCTGCTCACGAAAATCTCGTTTCTGATTTCTTTCACGGCCAATGTGACTTTGGGCCAACAAATGCGAGACAGAGATGCTGCATTTCGCGTGCTTAAGAAGCATCTGAGGGTGGCTCAAGAGAAAATGAAGAAGTTTGTTGACAAGAAGCGACATGATGTTGGATTTCAAGTTGGTGATTGGGTATGGCTGAAGTTGTGACCCTATCGCCAAATTTTAGTTTGGCAAAAGCAGAATGTGAAATTATCTCCCAATTATTATGGACCATATCAGGTGGTGGACAGAGGGGATTGGTAGCTTACAAGTTGAAACTTCAGACAATAGTGTCGATCCGTCCAGTGTTTCATGTGCCGCAGCTAAAGAAATGGGTTGGACAGCTAGAACTTTACCTCGAGGACAAGGTAAAGGTGGAGGGGAGAGGTAATGATATGCCTCAATTATGTTGCAATATCAAGAAAGAAAGAATAGAGGAGAGGTAGTTGAATCGATTAAGGACTACTTTCAATTTTGTTGGGAGAAGTGGAGGTTTAAAAGAAGAAAGAAACCGAAAGAGAAGGGATGGAGGATTTTGAATATCAGAAGTGAGGAAGGTGAGCTCTCGAGAGTGGGAGTTTGGAAGTCTCTATCATTTAGATTCAATCGTAGTGTGCCACTCATCGTCTACTTCTTCTACTAAGCCATCGTGTAGCCGAGCCCAGCGATCATGTAGCATTTGGTAGGCGATCATATAGAATTTGGTAAGTGATCGGGTAATATTTTGTAAGCGATCATGTAGTATCTTGTAAGCGATCGCGAGGTGTTTTGTAAGCGATCGTCTAGTATTACTCAGCGATCGTGTAGAGACTGTAAGCGATCGTATAGAGTTTTATAAATGATGGTTTGTAGTTTGATAAGCGAATCTAGTCTTTGTTTGACTCATATCGTTTAATAAAAATTCATTCATCGTTTAATTCCTATTCTAGAAGATTGTACCAACTCGTTACGTTAATAAAGTCTTTCAAAAATCAGTATCCTAACATAAACTTATATCGTCATTGGAGCTTCTAATCTGTAGGTCCATAAGGTCCCCTTGTTAGCTCACTAAAGGATATATAAGAGGAATAATTTGAATTGTTCAAATCAATTGCATATTAATAAGATTAATATAATATGGTTAATTAGAGATGTTATCTATAATTAAGAGAGAATAATTTTTGAATAAGATTCAAATATTAAAGAGATGTATGCATATAAATATGTGATAACTTATGTTGATTAATTCTATATTAAATAGGATTTAAGATAGTCATTTAATCGAATTATTAATGGTTAACTAATTAATTCATTCATTTTTGAGAAGTAGAGATAAATAAACATGTGATGTTTATTCATTTATTAATTAATTATATATATTAAATTGAATTTAATATACATGGTTATTTAATTATTGGACTAATTAAATAAATAAAAATTATTTAATTAAATTAGAACTAGAGTAGGAACAGGAAAGACTAGGAGAAGGGGGTCACCCCTCCTCTCATAAGTAGGTCTTCATGGCCCATGTTTGTGACATAGTTGAATTGGAAATTCTGAATCCTAGTCTCTTACTACTTCTCTCAAAATCTCTCTTCTTTTAGACTACTTATTCTTCCTTTCCCAAGTCTTGGAGACCACACTTCTAATTCTTAGAATCCTAGAGAACAACAAGATTTCACGTATGGTAGTGTCCCTTGATCACTGAAGAGACATTCCAGAAAAGACGCGGAGGGAATCATGAAGAATTTGGGAATCTACAAAAGTAAAGGTTTAGCTCTTCCCTATTTTCTTCTCTTAAATGCATGCTAATCTTGATTGTTTATCCAATATGTTTTTATTTTTATACCGAATTTTGTTTATGTAAAATCAAAAACAAAATTGCAAGGCGATGACATGCTTCCGTTTGGGATTTAATCCCTTCAATTGGTAAGAGCCCAATTTGTGAAATTTTGATTTTTCAGTTTTTTAGAAACAAAATTAGTATAAAATGATGGGTTTCTTTTAAAATATATGCATGAGATGTATGTGATTTTAATTGTGGTTTGCGGGTTGATTGTTTAGGCTTTTAGCATTTAGATTTATAGTTTCAATTGATGAGATCAATGTAAAGCCTAGTTTATTGTAAATTGAGTCTGTAAGTCCGTGTCTTTCGTGGCAAAAAGTTGTTGTGAAAAGAACCTGGAAAAACAAAGTTTAAACAAGAAAAAACAGAGAGAAACAATGCAGTGCAGTTCGATTTTTCAGGGACAACTTTTACAAATTTGTCAATAATTGAAGTTCTAACCATTGGATTATGCTGAAATTTGGTAGTATATTTAGGACACCTAGGATCTCGTTTTGAAGGGTTGGTCGTCATTTTGAGCCATGGTTTATCTGATGTCACCGCTAAATAAAAGCAGTTTTTTTTTGTCCTTTCCCTTTTTTTTTTTTTTAGGATTTTCTAAAATCTAGTGTTTTAGATTTTATTTGATTTTTTAAAAATGCTAATAGCTGGTCAACTTTTCTATTTTATTAATTTAATTATGCATGGGATGTATGATTTAAATTATTTTTGAATGGTCCATAAAGTATGAGATTTAAAATCTCACCTTAGGATAAACATGTCTATGCATCATGTCAAAATGTAAGTGTTATATTTTTGGGATGCATGATTAAATTAGCATGCTCGTGCATCTTAATATAAGTGTTATATTATTTTAGATGTATGGTACATTAAGCATGTTCATGCATCATACTAGGTTACAATTGTTAAAATGTATGATGACATGATGGATATGTGTGCTTAATAATTTTTAGATATAAATGTTATATTTTTCAATTAAAATAAATTTTGCATTGAGCATGACATTACTTAGATAAATATAAATGTTATATTTAATCAATTTCTTTGAATGCAATTATAGATTTTATTTTTCATTATTTTATAATGGTTATAAGTATAATGAAATTAGAATTAAAATCTAATAAAGAGTTGCATGCAAATGTAGGTCCAATGTAATTTTAAATGGTTTAAAATTAATTCACCTAGACTTATGTTAAACACATTTCTAATGAGATTACAAATATGTTAATATTTTAATTCGTTTTAATAAGGTTAAAATAAATTTCAATAAGAGATAAAATTTATAAAATAATTTCCCATAAGGGACCTTTGTCTAAGAAAAGTTCTGTCTAGATTGAGGTATTTAAGCTGACAGAAACGGAATACCTTTACTTGGGAACCGACCTGGAAGGTGAATTGGGCAAATATTTTATAAGCATACAATAAATGATCGAATTCGTTAAAAAGTTTAACAAATGAAGTCACATATTGTTGAAACATTCAATATAAGCATTATATTGAGCAAATTAACAAAGACTTAGTTATAATTAATTAGCCGGTTTTTACTAAGTTAATAAACCCATTTTTGTAAAATACTCAGTGGGAGGAAAAAGATATATACGATATTTCATTTTTTTTCCACTCACGTTCTCCCTAAAAGTTCATACCATGAGACTCATGTTTGGCCTCGAGCGCACTGGAAGCATCCCCCTTTCGGATGGTGTTTGCATTAGTCCAATATCAAGGTGAAGGAAAAGGGCGTTTATAGTAAGTGGGAGAATGATATATGTCAACACGTCCTAGCGGTCTCCTTCATTGGTTTGCATCGTGAGACCTTCTTTCAAGCCTCAAGGCTATTGGTATATGTCCTAAAAACTTTAGTTGAAAACTTTAAACATATTTTTTCACAATAAAGATGTTATTAAGAGTTTTCAAATAAAATTTGTTTATTGAATATAAATTACATTTATAGTTTTCTAAATCAAAAACTAATGACCGTGGCTATAAATATGAATACTTAAACTTTATGTAGAGACATAAAAGTGGATCAAGTTTAGTATATAGCCAAAATGGTCTAGTAGTATTGGGGATTAGGTTGGGTTACCTTATCCTGGGGAACACTATGGATGCAACCCGCTTTGTATATTGATACAATCGATGTGATTCTCTAAGTCGTTTCATGGTGGATACATTCGAGTGGAAAAGATGTTTGCATAAAGACCAGACACGAAATAATCACTTTTCTTTATAATAATTGTTTATGTTAAACTAACTATTTCAATTTGATGACCCGAGGTAACTCGATCTCAATCCCGAGCTAACTATGAACTCCTGTTTATTTAGGTTATTATTTATATATTTGCATGGTTGAGATAGCTTAACATCGCCACTCAATAAGCCTCCCAACGGTAAGACCAGGTATAACTGGGGACATAGTCATGCAAGAATGAATCACTCTTACGCCTTTAGTGTTAGCAGATAGGTTGTTCCCTTAAGTACTGACTCCTAGTCTTGAATAAAGGGGCCCCACCCTCTTTATGGCTGAGAGGGACTCGGTTTATTGGTAGGATCATAAACTTGAAGAAATTGTGAAGTTCGATTGTGAAAGTGGGGATCGTTTTCAATTCTCAATTTTACACAGAATTAAAATTTATACAACAAAAAGTATGCAAATAACCATAATTTTACAGCATGCTTTGAAGAATTAGAGGAGGAAGAAGGGTTAGAAAAGATTTACCCTTGAGAAGAATTAATGCCTTCAGGAATTTCCTCCTCTCCGGTCACAAACAACCGCGAACAACTAATCTTCCAAAAACTTACAGTAACCCAAGAAGGGCACCACCACTAGTGAAACTTCCGTATTGTCACACCCCGCCCTGAGCTCGCCTCCTGAACTCAAGGAGAGGTGTGAGGGACCGTAAATATCACCCTTTTGTGATACCTACTGCCCATCTAAATCTCTTTACTCTCAATAAACTTTAAATCAAGGAGATAAACAACAATTGATTAATTAGATCCATTTTATTACAACAGTGTAATATTTATACAACTCCAAGACTTAATTACAAAGTTTACAACAACTCTTAAAACCTCGGAAGTGTGACTATGGCTATGGCAGACCTTGACCTTAGTAGCACCCTGGAACTTCTCACCTTTCGCTACCTGGGAAGAAAACATGAAAGAAAAGGATGAGCTTCACAAAGCTCAGTGAGAGGTAAGCAGTTTCTAGAGTTTATTTCAACTCATAATACAAGCATATCACAAATACAAGGTTAATATTCAAACCTTAGCTTTGAATGAGTCTGATCTCAACCTCTATCTACACACATGGTAGATAGCTAAACTAATAACTACTTAGAATGATTCTATTCTCCTCCTATACACACGGTAGATAGTTAAATTGATACTAATCATAAACGCTTACTCTCTTGCATTCCCTTTATTAACTTTGTCTTCTATGTCCTCTATGTGCACATAGGTCCCCGATTATAGGCTCAAAACTAGGCCTGCTGGCCCTCTGAACATCCCATACGAGGTTCCTCTCACAGGCTCAAGAACTAGACCTCTCGATCCTCTAACCGTCCCATGAAGTTCCATTCGAGGCTCAAGAACTAGGTCTATTGACCCCCTAACCATCCCGATCATATAATCTCATTCTCATGCTAATTACTCATTCATAACATAAGCATATTGATGACATGCAGAAATGCATGCCAACTTAGTCCTTCTACTTAGAATTATGAAGGTTGTTAGGCAGAATATGTGGTAATCATGATAGGAATTCATGAGAAAATGAGCTTGCGTCGATCAGCATGTCGAAACTCAGCCAACCTGTTATTTTGCATTAATTATGCGTTCAATGTTCTCTTTCTATAGCTAATGCAAAAAATGAACGTAAACGCGAAAACCGGACCATTGCATAGACGACCGCATGCGGAGAAATACTCCATCACAAAGGTAAACGCATCGATCAACGCATGGATGTTGCAGTAATTAGCCATATGCGTCCATCGCATGGGAGTTGTGCTCGTCAAGCGATTGCGGTCATCATGTAGAGTTGCGGTATTAAGCAAATGCGGCCATTGAATGATTGTGGCTACACAACAATGCATACTAATGGGATCAATGCAAGGTAGGTGGAATGAACACATCAACGCATCTACCTCGAGAAAATCCAAAGATGATGCTGACATTTCACCTACCACGCCGTTCGTGGCAGAGGTTCATAAATGACTAACGAGCCGAACATCAGAATTAGAGCAGTCCAATTAATGCCGTCGGAGACCCAAGCTCTATAAATAGAATTCGATGAGCAGAAATTCAAGTTATCCAAGGTTTTCGCCTGAGGTTCGCCTAGGGCGGATCCTTGCGATCTAGACAAATGTGTGAGAAGATGGCTGAGAGTTCTTCATCTCCTTCATCCATTCTGAGTGATGACCGGAGCCTTCGACCGGAGCTAGATCTCGAGAGAGTCAGTTCCTCTACTCATCCATAGCACCACCGGCAGCCTTGACGCACATCTGCTGGGAGCAAGTCTTTGCTTCTAGTCGGTCATTTCCTTTTCCTTTCTTTCTTATATTGTATTGTATGACATTTTGTGATTAAGGAACTAATACAATTTGTTTCCAATGCATTTCTCTATTCCTTCGACTCCATCTCCATCTTCTTTATTTAGCATCTTTACTTTCATTGCAACACTTAGTGGGACTGCTAGAGTATCGCATACTTAGTCGTGATGATTAGAGATATGAAGCATGTAGCAAACCACCGATAGGTGTGCGTTGCATGAGTGTGTGAGAAAACCTTATTTGCTTAGTGTGAAGCTGTGGCAATGCCTGTCTATAGGCTAACGCAATGCTTGTCTATGAGTAAAGTCAACAACAACCAACTACCTAGAAGGGTAAGTGGTCGGTCGCATTATGCAATGTATGCATTGTTCATTAGAGATAGGAATAATCTTGTGTCAACCAAGTTCATGTGGTTACCTTGTCTTATGTATGCACCCATCACACCTTTAGAGCTGCTCGAGAGAGAGTCTAAAGAAAGAACCTAATGACTCGAGAGAGCTTATTCCTAAGTCTCCATTCTAGATTAGGTTTGCATAAGCAAGAATGGCGACTTAGAAATAAGCTCTGTTTGTTATTTCACAGCGTATGCACCCTGCGGAGAGGACAATGGCTACGTCCAGGAAGTAGGATATGGTGGCAGTATGCGGTCATCTCGACATTTATGCATACACACCGCATACGTCCTAGATTTAGGCTTTTAGTGTGTGTAGCATGATCGCATGGCTTGTGTTGACTAAGGTTTCCCTTGCAGTCACTCTTAAGTATTGCAATGAAAACATCGCTGCATTTTATCTATTTTCCCATAATTTATTTCATGTCAAGTGTTGTCGTATCTCTACCTATCATGCATATTCTCATTGCATTGTCTGTTAGATAGGAGTAGGAGTAGGGTTAACTTAGCAACCTCCCTTCCATTCTTTTATTCAAACTGCCGCATGCACATTACCGCATACATATAGCTACAAGTCCCTGTGTTCAACCTCAGATTACCTGAGAAACATGTGTTCGCGTTATACTTGGCGTGAGCGAAAGAAAACTTGTGGCAGGACGCATGGTCATCGCATACATTCATTAACGCATTATCAGTCCAACACATGACCATCGACGCATGACTATCAACGCATATCTTAGGAACATGCATCGCATACTCCATCCACGGGATTTTGGTTGTCGAGTAAAATTTACTTCCAATTTCCCGCCATCACATATACACATACTCTAAAAGATATGCTTGAGATTTAAAGGAAATTACCACTCACCTTGGTAAGATAGGAACTTTCTTTCTAGAAGTTCTTTGGTTACCCCAACTCCTTTTTTAACCCTAAAATCAAGATTCAACTTCAAGCTTAGATTACTCATAGTTCTAAGCTTATTTCGAGATACGTCCTTCTACAAATATGTTCTAAAAAGTCTCAGGAAACTTACCTTAAAATATTAGCTCAGAAATATTCGTGTTTTGGCTGGAATCCTCAAATCATCAAGATTGGGCCAAGGTTACCCGATAGCTCGACCCTGCTACATTTTCCTCACTCTTCAGCCTGATTCCTTGGAGCTTCTTCTTTGACAGCCCTACCTTGAAAACTAGACTCTCAGAGCTTTCAGGTGGCTTTGGAATCACTCAAAATGCATGAGTATTCTGGGAGAACTTTTTGTCCCAAGTTGATGCTACTTCCAGACCACTGTCCGACAACATCTCCTCCTCTTGGAACTTCAAGATTAATGCATGGTCTTGCTACCAACGCATGCCCTTCATGATCAACATGATCTCCTCCCAATCTACCTTCTAACACTCTTCCTTACGTTCTTTGAAGAGGATTTCGAGTTATGAATTAAAGAAACACCTTTTGGTGGTATTTATAGGCCAAAGGAACCGATCCTTCCCATCTTTTTTAAGCCTCAACGCAAGACACCTCCTACTTTGGAGTGTTTGCACCGTGCTTTGCCACCACCTTCTTCCTTGCCATTCACCTACTCTCATGCCACTCACCTGCTTGAGTTGTCTTCCTCATGCATAAAACTTCTTTGCATGAAACTCTATTCGTCCAGCTCCTACTAACTCAAGCTTTAACCTTTTCTCGGTATAGCCATTTTTCCAGATGAGCTTATCAGCCTCACGTAACTCGAGCCTTAGCACCTCTCAATCATTTAGTCCATCATGCAGCTTCTGCACATCATTGCTTAGCTCCACCGTCTAATGAATCTCTTGTTGCCGCTTAACATTTAACCCTCTCACTGTCGTGCAATCGTCTAGTGCCTGTGTCCCATCATATAGCTCAATCGTTTAGTGATCTCTCGCTCTCAACGATCTCACTAACGCATAGTGCATAGCCTATCACATAGCTCATGCGCCTATCCTTTAGCTCCATCGTGTAGTGCTAATGCCTATCATCTAACGTATCACGCCCATTATCTAACGCGTCTGCTTATCATTCAATGCCATCGCCCAGCGTCTGCGTCTATCGCGCAATGTCCATCGTCTAGCGCTCTGCCTATTATAACGCATAAAATTAAGATATACAATGATACAAGTCCATGTCCCCGTAACCAGTTCGCCGACAACGGCGCCATAAACTTGTAACACATAAAATTAAGATATACAATGATACAAGTCCATGTCCCCGTAACCAGTTCCCCAGCAACGGCGCCATAAACTTGTAACGCAGTATTTGAAAGGTTTGATTGATGATGTTCTATGCTCGAAATGATGTGATACTACCGCTAAATATGTGTTAATGATGGGTGTTCATGTAGTATGCCATGCGTTGTCACAACTTTCCTTACAATAGAACCAAGTGTAATTCCATCGCAAGTTTCTCGGTGTGATTCGAAGTCGAACACGGGGACTGGTTTAGGTTATTGTGGTATGTACATGATATATGCGACCAGGTTTTCAATCTTTAAAAATGTGTTTGTACAGGTATATAAATTGCGATAAAATAAAGTAAAGCGGTAAAGATGTGATAATAAAATGAAATACAATAAACCTAAGCTAGATGATACAAGATACAAGCTTCATGTACAAGATGTTGCGGTCAAGGCTGGCTGTGAAAGTTGTGCAAAGACATGGAATGCGGCGGCAAGTCTTATGAACAGAATAGAAAGAGAAAGATAAATAATATAAACAACGCAAGTTTTCAATTGCGTTGAAGCTACGAATGCTGTTCTGCTCTTCTCTTGGCATACACCTTTTAGTGATCGGCCGCGCTCCCACATGTCTGTGGTGAAACAGAGACTAACGTAATGAACGCAAGGTTGCTTCCATGTCTGGAAGTACTACTCAGTTTATTTAACGCATTCTTCTGATCTTCTCTCGATAGATCAGAATGGCATCTTTACTTCTGCTCTCACAGGTGAAGATGTCGTCTAGCATGCCTTAGCTAAATGCATTTTATATCTTTAACACAGATTAAGAACTTAGTTAATTTATATTGCTTATCAGAGAATTAAGAAGACATCATGAAGAAAGTGATTGATGGGTGAACGGAAATAGACATAAAATGGTAAATGAAAGCTATCGAAACATTTAATACGTCTATCAAGTGTTTGATACATGGTGTGTGAATGAAAAGAGAATGAGAAAGTGAAATACAACAATGAAAGAGATAGAACAGATACAAACAAGTGCCAATGTCTTGGCACTGATTCGATGAAAATCTGCTTACCGGATAGGATGGATGATGGTAGGAAGAGCTTCCCTCTCAGGCTTGCTCCACCGGTAGCAGGGATCTTTGCACAAAGCTTTCAATCGGGTGTTTGGCAGGTTAGATCTGAGATTCACCTCTCGGCCTTATCTCGTCTTCTTCTCGGATTTCTTCACTCAAGCACCCAACTCAGCCTTTTCTCAACAGTTTTGCAACATTTACCCAGTATCCCATAGCATACTTTTTCTTTGAAATCAATGGGGTATTTATAGGTGCAGGTTTTTGACTCCGGCCTTGTGGTCCCCACTTTATTGTCATGGTAATTCCGAAGATGGAGGGATATTATTCCTTCTGTTATGCAATCAGACTGTCAATTCTGCACAATCGTTAATTTTACACGTGTCTTAATCCTCTGCTTTTCCGTTGCTCAACTGCATCTTTCGATCATGGATTCGCATGCGATGTTGTTTTTTATTACCACATGCAGTTGAAACACAGCTCTGGATCGACTATCGCATTACGCCGTCATTGCGGTAATCGTCTCTTCATTGTTGACTGATGGGCGCAATGTGATAGAGATGCATTGATCAGTTTCTCGTGAGCCTTGAGCGCAAGGGGTGACTTGGTCTCTTGCAAAACAGAGTAAAATTCGGCTTGTCTTCCATCTTTATGGTGTTAGTGGGTGTAATTGCAAACATTTATAATTATTGTAATAGTAGGTTAATTTTCATAAAATCGGTGTATATTTACTAACTTTTGGCCGCAATATCTAGATAAGGTGACATAAATAACTTGTATTTCTACAAGTTATGACCTATCGCGTAGCGCCATCGTGTAGCACTTGCTTCTATCGCCCAACACCCGAGCCTAACGCATCGTCTAGCGTCTAAGCTTATCGTCTAGTGCCCACTCATCGTTTAATGCTATCATCCAACGCTATCGTCTAGCACTATTGTTTAGCTTCTACGCTTATCGTCTAGCACCTATGCTGATCGTGTAGTGCTTATCGCCTATCGTGTAGCTCTGTCGTATAGTGCATCGCTTCACATCGTTTAGCGTCGCCTACAGCTACACGATTGTCCAGTGCATCGTTCAGCATCGCCCATAGTTATACGATCGTCCTCCCAGCGCCTTGTGCGTAATGTCTCATTCTCTCTCTCGCTCATGCATCCTCAACACATGAGTAGCCCTTGGCAATGCCTCTTGCCAATACTTCGATCCACATGCGTCTAACCTCACAGCTCAACGCATGGTTGCCCCTTGACTTCAATGCTTAATCTCTTTTAAACCTCTATTAACTCAACCTCATCTCATGCGTTTAATGTTTCCTAACACCACATGCATGGTTTTTTTTTACTTTACACTTAGCCAAATTTCACTAATTAAGGCTTAACTCAAAGATACTCAAAGAAAATCTATTCAAAACTTAGAAATTTCCTTCTTTTTAATATAGGATTTAACTTATACTTAGTTAATTCCTTTAATTGCCTGCTTAAGTAGGGAAATCGAGATTCAAGTTTCACACGTATTCTTCGTAGGGGTGAGAATTACAAGAGGTGTGGGCTCTGTCATCTTTTGGGAAGAGGGAAAAAGATTTAGAGAGGAGATTTTCCTTTTGTAGGGAGATCTGGAAAAAAAAAAATCCTCACAGACCTTATCTATGAAGAAGAAGAAGAAGATCTCATCTCCCATAGCCACCCACCACACGTTTGCAAAATAGAGAGAAAAAGGGGACGAAAGTTATTTTTAATAATTCTCTCCTTTTATTTTGAATTTAAATTAAAATAAAAAAATAAATTTAAATTTAAATAAAAATATAATAACTAACTTATTATATAATTATATCTTATATCAAAATATAACACATAAGCTACAGTTTTTTATATTGTATCAAATACAATATAACCTATAGTTTTTATTTCTCTCAATAATGTATGGTCTTTAATATAAAACACATTTATACTAAATTTAATATATAAATCTCATCCATATAATTAATATTTGAATCATAATCAAATATTTAATTTCTCTCAAAATAAACTTTATATTATAATGTATCAAGTACATTAGTTAATTATATCACATATAATTAATTCCCTCAATTAATCCAAAACTTATTCTCAATGATCCCTGCTGAGCTATAGAGGGGACCTTAATGCGCCTGTAAATTGAAGCTCCAATGATACTTGAATAATTAATTAAACTTTTTTAATTAGTTGTTCAACATCCATTAATTGCTGGTCGCTCCACTAAAGATCGATAGCTGCACTATTGCACTACAGATATATTTTTGTGTCCATTGGACATAACCAGTCAACAGTGCGATGATCCTTCACAAATTGCTCGTAAGTACAACTGGGCCAATATTACTGTTTTGCCTCTATAGTTACACCTAACTCCTTAAATACCACAGATCTCTCTAGTGAACAATAAGTCATATCCAACTATGACCAAACCCCTTTTGGGCCAAGAGAGGGTGTGGCGCCACATTGTTCAAGCCTCGGAATCAACCCTTAAGGGAGAAATTTATCTACTTACCATGACTTTAGGGAATGAGTGAATTTCATTTTGTGTAGTTGTGTTCCCAGCTCTTCAATCAGACGAATTCCCAAAATGGTAGGCTTATTGAGCCAGCGATCTGACCACTCTCACCCATACAAATCGAAGAACTGCCTTCATAGGTAGGAGTTCACAACTCACTTAGGATTCAGGTTATGTCATCTGTGGTCGTCCTAGTGAAATGTAAGTCTCTATTATTAACGGTGTTATATAATGAGACTAGTCATTTCATGGTTCGGTCTTATACAAACCCCTTTGTATGTAATACCCCCGCTCACATGTCTCTACATGAATGATCAAGATTTGATCATTTTTAGCACTTTACAACAATTGTAACATCTACAAAGCGGGTTCTATTCGTAGTGTCACAAGGATAAGGTACCCAACCTTATCCATCTATTACAGACCATTTAGGTTATTACTTAAACATGATCCATCTATATGTCTCTACATACATGTTTAAGCTATAGAAAATAACCATGGATGTTAGTTTATTGGTTTGTAGGTTAATGCTACTAAATGTCGAATAAAACATCTCATATTTTATTAAATAGATAAAATTGTTTGTACATTACAATTACAAACTATAGGATCCACGAGATTTAGGGCATCAACCCCAACAATTTCCCATTTGTCCTAAAGCTAGTGGGGTATTCATAAAAGTCATACTGATATACAAGTACATAAAACACTAAACTAGGGCATAATACGCGTTTAGTACAAAATCTCCCACTTGCCCTAGACTGGATATGGCCTATTCTGTAGACCCCATACTTTGTAGGTGACCCTCAAACACCTTAGCCACGAAGGCCTTTGTAAATGGATCAGTAACGTTATGCTCTGAAGCTATCTGCGTGATGATCATGTCCCATTGATGCACAATCTCTCGAATGAGATGATACTTCCACTCTATGTGCTTCTCGCGTTTGTGACTCCTAGACTCTCAGGAATTAGCCACAACACCACTATTATCACAATAAAGAGTGACAGGCTTAGACATGTCTGGAACCACTTTCAGATTAGTCAAGAATTTTCTAAGCCACACAGCTTCCTTAGTAGCTTTACAAGCCGCTACACACTCAACCTTTATAGTGGAGTCAACAATGCACCTCTACTTGGTGCTCCTCCAAACTACTGCTCCTCTGTTAAGAGTGAACACTGATCCTGATGTAGATTTCCTAGAATCCTCATCAGTCTGAAAATCAAAGTTTGTGTATCCTGTAAGGATCAGATCCTTAGAACCATACATAAGCATGTAGTCCTTCATTCTCTATAAATACTTGGGGATGTTTTTAACGACAGTCCAATGATCAAATTCTAAATTAGACTGATATCTACTAACTACCCCCACTTCATAGCAGATGTCAGGTCTAGTACATAACATCATACATCAGGCTACCAACAGCCGATGCATAGAGTATCCGTCTCATTTCCTCAACCTTTTGAAGTGTCTTAAGACTCTGTTCCTTAGATAATATAATTCTATGCCTAAAAAGGAGTAAACCTCTCTTGGAGTTCTGTATCGAGAACTTGACAAACATCTTGTCAATGTATGATGCCTGAGACAAGCTAGCATTTTGTTCTTTCGATCTCTAAAGATCTGAATGCCCAAAACAAACTGCGCCTCTCCCAAATCTTTCATTTGGAATTGGGTCGCTAGCCAATTCTTAATTTCAATCAGTAGACCTATGATGACATACAGAAATGCATGTCATCTTAGGCCTTTTACTTAGAATTATGAAGGTTGTTAAGCAGAATATGCGGCAATTATGCTATGAATTCATAAGAAAATGAGTTTCCGTCGATCAACATGATGAATCTCAGCTAACCCATTATTATGCGTTCAATGTTCTATTTTTGTAGCTAATACAGGAAATGGATGCAAACGCGGAAACCGGACCACCGCATAGATGATCACATGCAGAAAAACTCTCCATCATAAAGGCAAACGCATCGATCAACGCATGGATGTTGCGATAATCAGCCATATGCATCTATCGCATGGGAGTTGCGCTCGTCAAGCGATTGCGGTCATCGTGTAGAGGTGCGGTATAAAGTGAATGCAGTCATTGAATGATTGCAGCTACGCGATAACGTATACTAATGAGATCAATGCAAGGTTGGTGGAATGAACGCATCAACGCATCTACCTTGAGAAAATCAAAAGCTGATGTTGACATTTCACCTACCACGCCGTTAGCGAAAAAGGTTCAGAAAAGGACTAACGCGCCGAATGTCAGACTCAGAGCAGTCCATTAATGTTGTCGGTGATCTAAGCTTTATAAATAGAAGCCGATGAGCAGAAATTCAAGTGGTCCGGGGATTACCCCTGCAACCCAGGGTTTTCCCTGTGATCCAAACAAAATGCGTGAGAAGACGCTTGAGATTTCTTCACCTCCTTCATCCATTCCGAGTGACGATCGGAGTTAGATCTCGAGAGAGTCGGCTCCACCGCCCATCCATGGCACCACCGACAGCCTTGACGCACATCCGCTAGAAGCAAGTCTTTGCTTCCAACCGATCATTTCATTTTCCTTTCTTTTCTTATATTGTATTGTATGACATTTTGTGATTAAGGAATTAGTACAATTTGTTTTCAATGCATGTCTCTATTTCCTTCGACTCCATCTTCATCTTCTTTGCTTAGCACCTTTACTTTCATTGCAACACTTAGTGAGATTGCTTGGGTATTGCATACTTAGTCATGTGGATTAGGGATATGAAACATGTAGCAACCTATCGAGAGGTGTGTGTTGCGTGAGTGTGTGAGTAGCCTTATTTGCTTAGTTTGAAGCTGCGACAATGCTTGTCTATAGGCTAACACAATGCTTGTCTATGAGTAAGGTCAGCAACAACTAACTACCCGGGAGGGTAAGTGGTTGGTTGCATTAAGCAATGTATGCATTGTTCAATAGAGATAGGAATAATCTTAGGTCAGCCAAGTTCAAGCGGTTACCTTGTCCTATGAGCGCATCATTCATCATTTAGGCATACTTGAGAGAGTAGTTTAAAACCTAAATCTAAGACTCGAGAGAGTAGATTGGAACGTATAGGCAAGAACGAGGAACTTAGAGATAAGCTCTGTTTGCTATCATACAGCGTATGCACCCTATAGATAGGATATTGCATGTGTCCAGGAAGTAGGATAAGGTAGTATGCGGCTAGCATGCTCATGTGGCGAGAGCTAGTGAGCGGGTTATGGAGGTCTAGGCAGGCATAGGCTTCTTGGCATTATCGCAGATCCACCGCATACGTCCTAGAGTTAAGTTCGCGTATGTGTAGCATGATTACATGGCTTGCATTAACTAAGGTTACCCTTGCGGTCACTCTTAAGGGTTGTAATGAAGACATCTCTGCATTTTATCTATTTTCCCATTCATTTGTTTCATGTCAAGAGTTGTCGTGTCTCTACCTCTCATGCATATTCTCATTGTATTGTATATTAGCTAGGAGTAGGAGTAGAGTTAACGTAGCAACCTCCCCTACATTCTTTTATTCAAACCACTGCATGCATATTATCGCATTCATTTTGCTACAAGTCCCTGTGTTTAACCTCGGATCACTCGAGAAACTTACGTTCACGTTATACTTGGCGTGAACGCAAGAAAACTTGTGACAGGACGCATGGTCATCGCATACATTTGTTAATGTATAATCATCCTAACGCATGACCATCGACGCATGACTATCTATGCATACCTTAAGAACATGCATCGCATATTGCGTCCAAGGGATTTTAGTTGTTGAATAATTTTACTTCTAATTTCCCGTCATCAACCTACATCATTCCTCATGAGTAGGATATCGTCTACATATAACACTAGAAAAACTACTGAACTGTTGATGATTTTCTTGTAAACATAAGGCTCATCAACATTCTGATCAAAGCCATAAGTTTTGATCGCAATATCAAATCTTATATTCCAAGATCGAGAAGCTTGCTTCAATCCATAAATGGACCAATTAAGCTTGCAAACTTTTTGCTTTTGACCTATAAATCCCTTAAGATGCTCCATATAAATGGTCTTCTTAATATTGCCATTCAGAAAAGCAATCTTGACGTCCATTTGTCAAATCTCATAGTCATAATATGAGGTAATGGACAAGAGGATACAGATAGACTTCAACATGGAAAAGGTGAGAAATTCTCCTCAAATTCAACTCTCTCAACTTGGTATAACCTTTTGCCATAAGTCTAGCATTAAAGGTTTATACCTTCCCATTAGCACCCTGTTTCTCTTGTATATCCACTTGCAACCTATAGGTTTAACCCCATCAACTTGATCTACAAGATCCAAAACAGAAATGAAGTACATAGACTCCATTTCAAGATCCATAGCTTTAATCCACTTATCTTTGTCAACATCCTCGATTCTCTTCTTGTAAGACAATGACCCTCCCACTACGTCGAGGCTCTCTCAGGACTTGAGGTGGATTTAACCTACTAGACGATTCAACTTCAATAACTCTTGGTGAGGTGTTGGGCTCTTCAACAACTTTTGTTGAATGTTCAGTAGTTTCACTGGAAGATTCATTCAACACAATCTTACTGCAAGACTTATGTTCACTTATGTGGTCCTATTTTAAAAAGGTAATGTTTGTCAACAAAAACACTTTATTATCCTTATGATCATAGAAGTAACCATCTCTCGTTCCTTTAGGGTAACCTACAATAGGCATAATTTTGAACGAGGTTCCAATTTCTTAGAATTTGCCATAAGCACGTCTGCTGGGCAACCCTAGATCCTAAAATGGCATACACTACCTTTACGATCATAACTCTGATTAATGTTCATTAAATACTTTAATAAACTTTAATCAATGATTGCATGCTTGTAGCAAATCTCTCTAATTCACCTTTCCAGGCTAGTTCCCAGGTAGGGGTGTTCCGTTTTCGTCAACTTAAATACCCAGCCTAGATAGAACTAGCCTTAGACAAAAGGTCTCTTATAGATACATTTGCAACAAATTTAATCTTTTAATTAAAATCAATTTAATCTTATTAAATTGATTAAAAGATTAAACTTATTTCAAATCTCATTAAAAATGTGATCTTAGGTCAATGTGAATCATGTTTTAAAACTATTTTAAAAAATGATTTTAACCTAAGGTTTTCAGGCAGTTCTGAATTACTATTTTAATTTCTAATTTCATTTAATTACAAACCTTTATAAAAGAAATGAAATCAATTAAAACCAATCATTGCATGTGAAAGCATACTTAGGTAAATTATAACAATTATAAAATAACCTAAAGTAGTGTCATACTTCACGTAATTCCATTTCATTACTTAACATACATAACACTTATATAATAAAGTAAAGAAATAATTAACAATATACAGTCATACAAACATCCAACTATATATTATAACACTTATAATATAAATGGTGCATGGCTATGTTATTAATGCATGCAAACATATATTATAACACTTATATTGTATGATGCATGAGCATGCTATAAAATTAAATCATGCAACTACATATTATAACATTTATAATATAAATGATGCATGAATAATGTGTTGGGAATGTCCTAAAACTCGCAGTTCGTATATACTAGAAACATATTCTATTTATCAATAAAAGTATTATTGAGTTGTTCATTCAATAAAATATTATTGATATTGCATTTTGTTATAAAAATCATATAAACAAAATTCATGGCTATAGTATGAATACTTTAACTTATGTGGAGACATAAAAGTGGATCAAGTTTTAGTATATAGCCAAAATGGTCTATAAGTATATGGATGAGATTGGATACCTCGTCCTGACACTATTGGATGTGGCCCACTTTGTATACTGATACAAATTATGTGATCCCAGAATCATTCATGTGCAGACATGCGAGTGGGGGCATCCTATTCAAAAGATGTTTGCATAAGACCAGACCATGAAATAGTCACTTTTCTTTATAATGACCGTTTATTGTTAAAACTGACTATTTCAAATTTGATGACCTAGGGTAACTCGATCTTAAGCCTGAGCTAACTATGAACTCCTGTTTATTCGACATTTTCCTTCGATCTGCATAGGTGAGAATAGTCCAACAACACTTCTTAATAAGCCTCCCATTTTGGGGATAAGATTGGATAGATAGCTGGGAACATAGTCTTGCAAGATGGAATTCACTCCTACTCGATTTAGGGTTAGCAGATAGGTTGATCACTTAAGTACTGTTTTCTGGTTTTGAACAATGGGTCTCTACCCTATCATGTCAAAAGGGATATGGTTTATTAGTTGGATTATAAACCAATCATTCATGTATTAGACATACGAGTGGGGATGTCTACAAAGGAGTTTGTATAAGACCGAAACACGAAATGTTTAGTCTCGTTATATAATGTTGGTCATGATAGAGATTTCATTTCACTAGGATGACCATAGGTAACATGACCTTAATCCTGAGTGAGTTGTGAACTCCTACCTATGAGGGCGGTCCTTTGATTTTCATGGGTGCGAGTGGTCAGATCGCCGACTCAAAACTACCACTTTGACGATTTGTCTGATTGGGAGTTGGGAACTCAACTACACAAGACAGAATTCACTCTTTCCTTGAAGCAAGGGGCAAGTAGATAAATTACTCTCTTAAGGGCTGATTCCAGGGTTTGCACAATGTGGCGCCACACCTTCTCTTGGCTCGAGAAGAATTTAGTCATAGTGGGACTATGATCTATTGTTCATTAGAGGAATAAGTGGTACTTAAGGACTTAGATGTAACTACGGGGGCAAAACGGAAATTTGGCCCAGTTATACTTATGAGTGATTTGTGAAGGGTCATCGTACTATTGATTGGTTATATCCAATGGACATAGAAATATATATGTAGTGCAAAGAGTGCACCTGTTGGTCTTTAATGGAGTGTCCGACAGTTAACAAAGGTGGATATCGCGATTAAAGAGTTTAGTCAGTTATTTAATACCGTTGGAGCTTCAAGCTATAGGTCCATAAGGTCCCCTTGGTAGCTCAATGGATTCATGTTGAGAATAAGTTTTTAGGTTAGTTTGAAATGTTGAAATTAACAAGAGAGAATTTGATTATATATGATATAATTAAATTAGTTCAATTATAAATTATATTATTGATTTGATGTATTTGATACATTATTTGATTGGAGGAATTAATATAAATATGATTTATATTAAATGCCATAAAAGAGAAAAAGAACTATGGTTTATATGTTGTATATGATGCAATATTAAAACTATAGGTTATAAATATAATATGATAATTAGTTATTGTATTGATTTATAATATATTAATTATGAGATAATTAATATTATTTTTCTTCAATAACTGCCTTAGTAGGTGGTTTTAGACAATTTTGTGGCTAACCATAGGATAAAGATGAAAACAATTTTTTCATATTCATTCCATAGCACGCAAAACAAGTGATAAGATAACTTGTTGAGAGAGTAAATGATAAGTCATCGAGTTTACTATACGATAGTTACTCGCTTCCTAAATGATCGAGTACTCAAGTCTATATGATAGACTTCTTCCTTCTGTTGAATTACTCGAGTCTACATCCTCCTTCCCTTTATCCAAATTCATATAGAGCCCATAACTCCTAGATTCTCACACTGAGAATACCAAGTTAATCGAGTGGTGGTGTTCAGTTTTGTTTGAGGGTCGAGGATCGAGTTGTACTCGCTACTGATTGAGGATTTTCTCGAGGATCGTTGTATTTGTATTGTTGACGTGTTGCTTATTGATCAAGAGAAATACGTGAAGAAAGGGTTCTTCAAAGGTATTGTCTTCTCGATCCTTTGTGTTTAATTTTGAAGCATGCTGTAATTTATTGTATAATGCATAACTGTTTCTGTTTGATTGTAAATGTTTGTATTCTTTCATAATGAATTTTGGAACGATCCGCTTCCACTCACTGGTTCTCTAGTTTTAAAGTTCCTTCAATTGGATCAAAGCCAGGTTGTTATGATATTCCAAATTCCATTGATGTATTGAATTTCATTTATAGTCTTGATGGGTTTTAAGCCTTCTGCAATGCGTTTAACTGTTAGATGTATTTGTGGATGTGTTTATGGATGTTTATAGGATAATTGCCTCTGTTTAAGCTTTCTTTTACATTTTCAAAGTTAATTTGTAAGGGCCTTTGCATTTTTAGGCATAATTAACTTGCTATTGAGTCTATATTCAAGCTTTTGTTTTGTTTGAGTCATTCGTGATGAAGCTTTAGATGCATGGAGATAGTGTTCTCTTCGAAGAAGAAGACCAAAGGTTAGTCGCATAATGTAGCCCAGGCTCAACGATCATTTAGATTTAGCTATGTGATCGTGTAGAAAATTTCTACTCGATCGTGTAGTATTTACTAAACGATCACATAACTAATGCTATGCGATCTAGTAAAGAGTTTACTCGATCGTGTTACATTGGCTACTTGATCTGGTAGACGCTTGGAGTAAACGATTGTTGAGTATATGATACTCAACACATGGCACGAGCACTAAACGATCATGTAGGCCAACATGCTCATCGCATAGTCACTGAATACTCGATCACTTGGTATATGATACTCGATGTTTGCTCCTTGATCATTTAAACCATCATGCTTCATCGCATAGTCTGCCAAGTCAACAAACTATTAGCTGCCAAGTCCCCGGCAATGGTGCCAAAAACTTGGTCATGAAAATTTGGAAGCACACATGTGTGATGCATGTCTTAAGTTATGAGTTTGTTCTCATGCATCGGTGGTCATGCGTTAGAATGGAAAGTATACATTAATCTCGTATGCAATGTCCATGCGTTCCTATCACAAGTTTTCTTGCTCTCTCATCAAGTATAACGAGATTGCAAGTTCCTCGGGTGATCTGAGGACAAACTCAAGGACTTGTAGTTAAATGTCATGAAGTAATGTGTTTGCAGCAAAGAATAAAAGAATGTTGAGGGTTATTGGCTATGCGCTACTCCTACTCTTAGCTAACGGATTAAGCAGTGGAAGTATGACTATGAGAGATAGAGACACGACAGCTGTTAACGTGTGGTAAAATGCATGGGAAAATAGATAAAATGGCGAGGATGTCTTCATTGCAACACTAAGCTTGACTGCAAGGGTAACCCCAGCCAACGCATGTTATGCGATCATGCTATACTCACTTGATGAAGACGCATGTGATGTATATGTGATAGTGTCGAGAGGCCTTATTTCTAAGTCTCTATTCTCGCTCATGTGCTCTCACACATAAGCAAGATAATCGCATACCACCCTATCCTACTTAAAGGGTGCATACGCTGTGTAATAGCAAATGGAGCTTATTCCTAAGTCCCCATTCTTGCTTATGCGATCCAATCCGCTCTCCGAATCTATATGTGGTTTTAGACTACTCTCCCAAGTATGCTTAAATGATGAATGATGCGCTCATAAGACAAGGCAATCACATAAACATGGTTGACGTAAGATTATTCCCATCTCTAGTGAACAATTGATTACATTGCTTGATGCGATCAACTACTTACCCTCCCGGGCAGTTGGTTGCTACTGATTCTACTCATAGACAAGCATTGCGTCCGCTTATAGACAAGCGTTGCGACAACTTTGCACTAAGAAAATAGGATTTTCTCACAACACTCACGCAACGAACAACTACCGGTGGCTTGCTACATGCTTCATATATCTATGTCGCATGACTAAGTATGCGATACTCTAGTAGTCTCACTTAGTGATGCAATGAAAGAAAAGGGTGCTAAGTAAATGAAGATGGAGATGGAATTGAAGGAAATTATAGAAATGCATTGATCACAAAATGTATTAATCTTTTGAGCCACAATGTAATACAATACAAGGATAGAAGAGAAATGGAGGGCCAGATGGAAGCAATGTCTTGCTTCCATCGGATGTGTGTCAAAGCTCTGGTGGTGCCATGGATGGGTGGTGGAGTAGACTCTCTCGAGCTCTAACTCCAGCGAAGGCTCCGATCGTCACTCATAATGGTTGAGGGGATTAAGAACTCTCAAGATTATCTTCTCACGCTTTGGTCAGTATCACAAGGATCTGCCCTTAAGCAGAAAACCTCGGATGATTTGAAGTTCTGCTCTCCGGCTTTTATTTATAGGGCTTGATCGCTGACATCATTAATGGTCCTTCTCTGAAATTCTGCAGCTAACGGTGTGATGGATTGCTTTGAATCTCTGCAGCTAACGATGTGGTAGGTGAAATGTCAACATCACCTTTTGATACTCCCGAGGTATGCATTTATACTTGGTTTCCGAAATATCAACGCATACCACCACCCTTGCATTCATCACTCTATTATGGTTATTACTTTGTAGTTGTGACTTCTATGCGATGGACGCATTCGGTTAATGGTCACGACATCCATGCGTCGAACGTATGTGTTCTCCTTTGCGATGGAGAGATTCCCCGCATGTGTTCGTCTTCGCGATATCCTAGCTTCCGCACATGCAGTCGATTTTTGCGTTTGCAACAAAATAAACAGTTGAACGCATAACAACACATAATAGTAGGTTAGCCGAGATTCCTACTTTCGATCGATGCAAGCTCATTTTCTCATGAATTCTTAGTGTAATCGCCGCATCTTCTACTTAACAGCCTTCATAATTCTAAAATAAAAGGCCTATACTGACGTGCATTTCTGCCTGTCATCACACCACCAAACTTAAAATCATGCTTGTCCTCAAGCATGCTTTATACTCAAGAAATTCAATACTCACCCTCTGGCTTTCCTTTGCGATGACCACCTCTTAGAATATAATTTACTCACACCTCTAACCATGGCAGCAACGCTCTCCCCAACTTCGGCTACTTCTTCAAAGAAATCTTTTCTAAGCTTAAATCAGGCAAACCTCTGCTAAAAAACTTTTTACCCATTCCCTGCAACTTTGCGTTTAGCATTTAAGAATGCATTCGTTGAAACAATTCAAAAGTCTTGCGATTCATTATTAGAATGCGGCGTTGAACCTAGTTACGCTCTTTGTTTTGGCTTCCCCCACGTGTGTCATGCGAACAACCAACTTCGGTTGCATGCCATATTCAACTCAACTCTTGTTTTGGCTTAATTTTGCGCCAGACAGAGAAGTTGCACTTATGCATTGATCCTGGCGACTTACTTTCGTNATGCCATATTCAACTCAACTCTTGTTTTGGCTTAATTTTGCGCCAGACAGAGAAGTTGCACTTATGCATTGATCCTGGCGACTTACTTTCGTTTTGGCTTGCCCCCACAGGTGTCATGCGGACATCCAACTATGGATAATTGCCTTTCACAACTTAACTCTTATCAGCATGGTTTCCCCATTGCGTTGACAGTGGAGTTTTTATTCCCGAACATTTTTTTTGAATCGCATCGCAATGTAGTGAATGCATTTCTCCGGGATCGCTGCCACCCCTAAACTTAGAGATTAGTAGTGCTCTTGCCACAAAGCTAAGGACAAACTCAACAGGAATGTGGTAGCAAATGTTTGAGCAGAGGTTTACACACAATAAAACTTAGACTGTCAAATTTTGAAGAAGCTATTAAAAGTAAGGAGAGCGTTGCGATGTTTAGTTAATGGATGTAGTGAATTATACGTACCATCATAGATGCATCGCAAAGGCAAGCAACCAGACAAGGACAATTTCAAAAGGATAATGCATAAAAGATAACAAGAAAAGAACCTTGAGTAGAATAACACTTGCGACCATGCTTTAGAATTCATGCGGTCGAAGCCATGCATTAAATAATGAAGAGGATCCTTCTGTTGTAACTGCGCACCGAGGACAATTATTGTTGCACCTGCATGGAGCAAACACATCATATCCAAGGAAGTAGCCGCATATCCGAAATAACAACTAAAATAAACTACACTAAGAAAACAAGGTAAAGATAGAGTAGATGACGTCTCTGGAGAAATTAGAGTGAAGTCACTGCAAGGAATTTTCCATGCAAGAGATTGCTCTCAACTATTGGAACTTCGGGCAATTTTTGGGCGCATATTGGTCACAAGGTGCCTAGAATTACCTTAAGCTCATGTGACTGAATGTCCTTCTGTCCTGGAGTCTATACTGGCTTTTGGCACATCGTCTACACTTCGAATATTGTTTGCAGCTTGGTCGCACAAGCTACAATACTCCCAAGGTAAAAAGGTTGCCTGCGAAAACACAAACTCAACAAACTATTAGCTGCCAAGTCCCCGGCAACAGCGCCAGAAACTTGGTGATGAAAATTTGGAAGCGCACATGTGTGATACATGTCTTAGGTTGTGCGTTTGTTCTTATGCATCGATGGTCATATGTTGGAATGGAAAGTATGTGTTAATCTCGTATGCAATGACCATGCGTTCCTATCACATTTTCTTGCTCTCTCACCAAGTATAACGAGATCGCAAGTTTCTCGGGTGATCCGAGGTCGAACTTAGGGACTTGTAGCTAAATGTCATGAAGTAATGTGTTTGCTACGAAGAATAAAAGAATGTTGAGGGTTATTGGCTATGCGCTACTCCTACTCCTAACTAATAGATTAAGCAGTGAAAGTATGACTATGAGAGATAGAGACACGACAACTGTTAACGCGTAGAAAATGCATGGGAAAATAGATAAAATGGCGAGGATGTCTTCATCGCAACACTAAGCTTGACTGCAAGGGTAACCCCAGCCAACGTATGCTATGCGATCATGCTATACACACTTGACGAAGACGCATGCGACGTATATGCGATAGTGTCAAGAGGCCTTATTTCTAAGTCTCTATTCCTACTCATGTGCTCTCACACATAAGCAAGATGACCGCATACCACCCTATCCTACTTAAAGGGTGCATATGCTATGTAATAGCAAACAAAGCTTATTCCTAAGTCCCCATTCTTGCTTATGCGATCCAATCCGCTCTCCCGAATCTAGATGTGGTTTTAGACTACTCTCCTAAGTATGCCTAAATGATGAATGATGCACTCATAAGACAAGGCAATTACATAAACATGGTTGACGTAAGATCAATCCCATCTCTAGTGAATAATTGCTTACATATCTTGATGCGATCAACTACTTACCCTCCCGGGCAGTTGGTTGCTTCTGATTCTACTCATAGGCAAGCATTGCGTCCGTTTATAGACAAGCGTTGCGACAACTTCGCACTAAGCAAATAGGATTTTCTCACAACACTCACGCAACGCACAACTATCGGTGGCTTGCTACATGCTTCATATATGTATGTTTCATGACTAAGTATGCGATATTCTAGCAGTCTCACTTAGTGATGCAATGAAAGTAAAGGGTGTTAAGTAAATGAAGATGGAGATGGAATTGAAGGAAATATAGAAATGTGATCACAAAATGTATTAATCTCTTGAGCCACAATGTAATACAATACAAGGATAGAAAAAAAATGGAGGGACGGATGGAAGCAATGTCTTGCTTCCATCGGATGTGTGTCAAAGTTGCCGGTGGTGCCATGGATGGGTGATGGAGTAGACTCTCTCAAGCTCTAACTCCGGCGAAGGCTCTAATCGTCACTCGGAATGGTTGAGGGGATGAAGAACTCTCAAGACTATCTTCTCATGCTTTGGTCTGGATCACAAGGATCTGCCTTCAAGCAGAAAACCTTGGAAGATTTGAAGTTCTGCTCTCTGGCTTTTATTTATAGGGCTTGATCGATGACAGCATTAATGGTCCTTCTCTGAAATTCTGTAGCTAACGGCGTGATGGGTTGCACTGAATCTCTACTGCTAATGGCGTAGTAGGTGAAATGTCAACATCACCTTTTGATACTCCCGAGGTATGCATTTATGCTTGGTTTCCGAAATATCAACGCATTCCACCACCCTTGTGCTCATCCCTCTATTATCGTTATTACTCTGTAGCCATAACTTTTATGTGGTGGATGCATTCGGTTAATGGTTGCGACAACCATGCGTCGAACGTATGCATTCTCTTTTGTGATGGAGAGATTCCCCGCATGCGTTCATCTTCGCAATATCCTAGCTTCCACGCATGCGGTCGATTTCTGCGTTTGCTACAAAAATAAACAGTTGAACGCATAACAACACATAATAGTGGGTTAGCCGAGATTCTTAATGCCGATCGACGCAAGCTCGTTTTCTCATGAATTCTTAGTGTAATCGCCGCATCTTCTACTTGACAGCCTTCATAATTCTAAAATAAAAGGCCTATAATGACGTGCATTTCTACCCGTCATCACACCCCCAAACTTAGAATCATGCTTGTCCTCAAGCATGCATTATACTCGAGAAATTCAATACTCACCCTCTGGCTTTCCTTTGTGATGACCGCCTCTCAGAATATAATTTACTCACACCTCTAACCATCGCAGTAATGCTCTCCCCAACTTTGGCTACTTCTTCAAAGAAATATTTTCTAAGCTTAAATCAGGCAAGCCTCTGCTAAAAATTTTTTTACTCATTCCCCACAACTTTGCGTTTAGCTTTTAAGAATGCATTCGTTGAAACAATTTAAAAGTCTTGCGATTTATTATTAGAATGCGGCGTTGAACCTTGTTACGCTCTTTATTTTGGCTTGCCCCTACATGTGTCATGTGTTGGATCGATATGGCAACTCTAGAGGGGAGTGAATAGGGTTTAATTACACTTTTTTTTTCTAAATTAACCCAATTAAACTAATTATACACTTTTTATAAATAATAAGAAAAATTCAATTTATGCACCAAATAAGATGACAAAAATGTGATAATTTAATTCTATCAAATTTTAGTAAATAAATAAGAACAAACTAAAACATACAATAAATTGCTTAAATTAATTGCAAAAATAAAAGGGAAAGAGTTACAGAAGAAGACACCGTAATTTTTATAGTAGTTCGGTCAAACTCGACCTACTTCACTCCCCAAGCACCTCTTGGGAATTTGAATAAAATCTTTCCAACTCTTTCCACGAATTAGAGCCCAACCATTACACCACCACTCCTTTTACGGGTTCAAGAGCAAACCCGATCATTTCCACAGTTTAGGATCAAACCGTTATAAATGTTGGACTTTTTGAAGAACACAATACAACTCTCACTAGAGTGGATTTACAAGTTTAAGCACTCAACAAGTTTATCCTTACAATACAATAACACTCTCTCGAGAATAAGATGAAAAGAAAAAAATTGGGAACTTAGAGAGAGCAACAATGGAACTTTTGAGTTTTGAAGGATTATGAAATGTAAAATTTGTTGGTTTAAAATTTGGAGAGGGAGATGGTTTATATAGAGATGTAAAAAAAATTTTAGAAACCACAATTAATTTGGACCATTGGATTTTGGAAAAGAAAAGTCAATGGTGGAGATTTTAAACTAAACTAGTCGTTAGATACAAACAAAATATAATATTAAATTACTTTTCTTTTGAAATTCATTTTCTTTTTAAAATTAATCCAAAAAATAAAAAAACATACCATGTGTCAAAAACTAGCCGTTAGAAACATAAAATAATATTAAATTCATTTTCCTTTTAATTCATTTTCTTTTTAAAGTCAATCCAAAAATAAAAATCATACCATGTGTAAAAAACTAGTCGTTAGACACAAACATAAAATAATATTAAATTTATTTTCCTTTTAAATTTCTTTTAAATTTCAATTTCTTTGAATTTAAATCAATCCAAAAATCAAAAGTCCATCATATATTAATCTCTTAATGATCCATCATTCAACCAATATGTTGCCACATGTCTACATACAAATGGTCTGGTTATGCCACGTCATCCACCACGGTATTTTCTCTATAGACTTGTTTCGGTCATATCGTCCTCGTTTTAGCTCCGACTTGAGTGATTCAAGAGGTGTTGGAATCGTTGTTCCGAGCTCTACGCTATGGACATATTAAAACACTAAGATTTTCAGTAATTAAAAATTGAGTTTGTTATCATCAAAACATTGATTGATTAATTAATTAATTTGAGATTAAGGGCCAAAAAGCCAACATCATCCAGACAACCAACTTTGGTTACGTGCCATATTCAACTCAACTCTTGTTTTGGCTTAATTTTGCACCAGACAGAGAAGTTGCGCTTATACGTTGATCCTGACGACTTACTTTCGTTTTGGCTTGCCCCCACGGGTGTCATGCGGACATCCAACTACGGGTAAGTATCTTTCACAACTTAACTCTTATCAGCATGAGTTTCCCTATTGTGCTGATAGTGGAGTTTTTATTCCCAAACATTTTTTTAATAGCATCGCAATGTAGTGAACACATTTCTCTAGGATCGTCGCCACCCCTAAACTTAGAGATTGGCACGCTCTCGCCGCAAAGCTAAAGATAAACTCAACAGGAATGCGGTAGTAGAGGTTTGCACATAATAAAACTTAGACTGTCAAACTTCGAAGAAGCTATTAAAAGTAAGGAGTGCGTTGTGATGTTTAGTTAGCGGATGTAGTGAATTATACGTACCATCATAGATGCATCGCAAAGGCAAGCAATCAGACAAGGAGAATTTCAAAAGGATAATGCATAAAAGATAACAAGAAAAGAACCTTGAGTACAATAACACTTGCGACCATGCTTTGGAATTCATGCGGTCGAAGCCATGCATTGAATGATGAAGAGGTTCCTTCTGTTGTAACTGCACACCGAGGAGAATTATTGTTGCACCTATAAGGAGCAAACACACCACATCCAAGGAAGCAGCCGTATATCCAAAATAACAATTAAAATAAACTACACTAAGAAAAGCAAGGTAAAGATAAAACAGAGGATGTCCATGGAGAAATTAAAGTGAAGTCACTGCAAGGAATCTTCATGCAGAAGGTTGCTCTCAACTGCTTAGGTCAAGAAGCTCGCCCTGACCGTTGGAACTTCCAGCAATTGTTGGGTGCATGTTGGTCACCATGTGCCTAGAACTACCTTAAGCTCATGCGACTGAATGCCCTTCTGTCCTAGGGTCACTACTGGCTTTCGGCACTTCGCCTACACTTCAGATATTGTTTACAGCTTGGTCGCACAAGCTACAATACTCCCAAGGTAAAAAGGTTGCCTGCGAAAACACAAACTCAACAAACTATTAGCTACCAAGTCCCCAGCAATGGAGCCAAAAACTTGGTGATGAAAATTTGGAAGTGAACATGTGTGATACATGTCTTAGGTTATACGTTTGCTCTCATGCGTCGTGGTCATGCGTTGGAATGGAAACTATGTGTTAATCTCGTATGCAATGACCATGCATTCCTATCACATGTTTTTTTGCTCTCTCGCCAAGTATAACGAGATTTCAAGTTTCTCGGGGTATCCGAGGTCGAACTCAGGGACTTGTAGCTAAATGTCATGAAGTAATGTGTTTGTGGCGAAGAATAAAAGAATGTTGAAGGTTATTGGCTATGCGCTACTCCTACTCCTAGCTAACAAATTAAGCAGTGGAAGTATGACTGTGAGAGATAGAGACACGACAACTGTTAACGCGTAGTAATGCATGGGAAAAAAGATAAAATGGCGAGGATGTCTTCATCACAACACTAAGCTTGACCGCAAGGGTAACCCCAGCCAACGCATGCTATGCGATCATGTTATACACATTTGATGAAGGTGCATGCGACGTATATGCGATAGTGTCGAGAGGCGTTATTTCTAAGTCTCTATTCCCACTCATGTGCTCTCACACATAAGCAAGATGACCGCTACTTAAAGGGTGCATACGTTTTGTAGTAGTAAACGGAGCTTATTCCTAAGTCCCCATTCTTGTTTATGCGATCCAATCCACTCTTCTGAGTCTAGATGTGGTTTTAGACTACTCTCCCAAGTATGCTTAAATGATGAATGATGCGCTCATAAGACAAGTCAATCGCATAAACATGGTTGACGTAAGATTATTCCCATCTCTAGTGAACACTTACTTACATTGCTTGATGCGATCAACTACTTACCCTCCCGACCAGTTGGTTGCTACTGATTTTACTCGTAGACAAGCATTGCATCCGCTTATAGACAAGTGTTGCTACAGCTTCGTACTAAGCAAATAGGATTTTTTCACAACACTCACGCAACGCACACCTCTCGGTGGCTTGCTACATGCTTCATATGTCTATGTCGCATGACTAAGTATGCGATACTCTAACAGTCTTACTTAGTGATGCAATGAAAGTAAATGGTGCTAAGTAAATGAAGATGAAGATGGAATCGAAGGAAATTATAGAAATGCATTGATCACAAAATGTATCAATCTCTTAAGCCATAATGTAATACAATATAAGGATAGAAGAGAAATGGAGGGCCGGAGGGAAGCAATGTCTTGCTTCCATCGGATGTGTGTCAAGGCTGCTGGTGGTGCCATGGATGGGCGGTGGAGTAGACTCTCTCGAGCTCTAACTCCGGCGAAGGCTTCGATCGTCACTCGGAATGGTTGAGGGGATGAAGAACTCTTAAGACTATCTTCTCACGCTTTGGTCTGGATCACAAGGATCTGCCCTCAGGCAGAAAACCTTTGATGATTTGAAGTTCTGCTCTCCGGCTTCTATTTATAGGGCTTGATCGCCGATAGCATTAATGGTCCTTCTTTGAAATTCTGCAACTAACGACGTGATGGACTGCTCTAAATCTCTGCAGCTAACGGCGTGGTAGGTGAAATGTCAACATTACCTTTTGATACTCCCGAGGTATGCGTTTATTCTTGGTTTCCAAAATATCAAGGCATTCCACCACTCTTGCGCTCATCCCTCTATTATGGTTATTACTCTGTAGTCGCAACTTCAATGCGATGGACGCATGCGGGTAATGGCCACGACATCCATGCATCGAACGTATGCATTTGCCTTTGTGATGGAGTGATTCCCTGCATATGTTCGTCTTCGTGATATCCTGGCTTTCGCGCATGCGGTCGATTTCTACGTTTGCTAGAAAATTAAACAGTTGAACGCATAACAACGAATAATAGTGGGTTAGCCGAGATTCTTAATGTCGATCAACACAAGCTTGTTTTCTCATGAATTCTTAGTGTAATCACTGCATCTTCTACTTAACAGCCTTCATAATTCTAAATAAAAGGCCTATAATGACGTGCATTTCTGCCCGTCATCATATAGTAGTTTGCATGATTAAATTGCATGGTTGATTTTGATTGTTTCATTTTTTATAAGGGTTATAATTAATGAGATTAGAAATTAAATCAATAAGAAAGACATGCTTGCACACTTAGGCTTTAATCATGTTTTTAAAGAGTTTTAAAATTTGATTAAGATAGATCTAAGATCACGGTTCTAATGAGATTAGAAACCTAAGTTTAATCTTTTAATTCGGTTTAATGGGATTAAATTGACTAATAAAAGATTAAATATGTACCAAATCTATCTATAAGGGACCTTTTGTCTAAGGCGGGTTCTGGCAAAGCTGGGGTATTTATGCTGACGGAAACAAAACATCCCTACCTGGGAACCTACCTGGAAAGGTGAATTAGATAGATTTGTTGCATGCATGCAAATTTGATGATAGCCTATTAAAGTGTTTAATAAGTCTTGAATCAAACTTGTTTAATTATCAAAAGAAAGTATTGTTTTTTAGCAAATTAAACACCCACTTAGTTAAAATCAGTAGCCGGATTTACAAAGTTAATGAATCCTAGGTAGAACATCCAGTGGGAGGTACTTTGGGTATACTTCACTTTACCTCTACACGTTTCTCCCTAAAAGTTCACACCATGAGATTTATCCTCAGCCTCGAGGCACCCTGGGAGTGTCCCCCTATAGAATGGTGTTTGGGTAGGTCAATACCAAGGTAAATAGAAAGAATGTTCATAGTAAGTGGGAGCAGGACGTGTGACAACATATCCCACGGTCTCTCTCATTAGATTGGATAATGTTTTCGTGCATCACCTTGAGGCACCCTTGGAGTGTCCCCCTAAAGCATAGAAGATCAGATAAAGTCTCTCTCATTTCTGGAGATCAGTTACAAGGAGTTGTTTTTGTCTAATGGTTAAGATTGTCTCATCCCAGTGAAGGGGCACTTGATCACCCCAATGGTGACTTTTGTCCTGTCTCACTAGGGCATCATTGCAAAATAGATGTCACTTAAGGTACAATAGAACTATTTTGCTAAAACTTAATTAGTGTTAAACGTGGTAATGCAAGTAGACTCATTAAGTTTATTCTTTTTTCAGCAACTTTATTAATATGGCTATCGCTACTCTTGCATTATTAGTCGCTGGTAAACTAACTGACGAGATTTACGCTAGTTGAGAGAACATGATAAACACAATATTTATCATCGATGACCTTACGTTCGTCCTTATGGAGGAGTGTTCTCCTATTCCACCTCCAAACGTTGCTCAAAATGTTCGAGATGTGTACGAGAAATAGACACAAGTGAACGAGAAGGCCCGAGCATACATCTTGGCCAACCTTAACGACGTTTTGGTCAAGAAGCATGAGTCCATGATTACTGCACGCGAGATCATGGAGTCCTTGAGGAGAATGTTTGGACAACCATCCGCATAGCTCAGGCACAACACTCTTAAGTTCATCTTCAACTCCAAGATGAAGGAGGGTACATCTGTTCGTGAACATGTTATGAAATGATGGTCCACTTTAATGTGGCGGAGATGAAAGGGTCTAGCATTGATGAGGACAGTCAAGTTAGCATTATTCTGAGTTGTTACCAGAAATCTTCCTTCATTTTGTAACCAACGTTGTTCTTAACAGGGTTGACTACAACTTTACAACTTTACTCAAGAGTTGCAGACGTTCCAATCCTTGCTAAAAAGTAAGGAGAAGAAGGTTGGTGAGGCAAATGTTGCTTCATCTTCCAAAAAGTTCCATCGAGGCTCGACCTTAGGAACTAAGTCTGCACCTTCTTCTTCCGGTGCCAGAAAGTGGAAAAAGAAGAAGGGTAATAAGGGGAAGGGGAAGGCACCTGCTAACCCACAACCTGTTGCTCCGTAGGGTAGGCGACCAATGCTGATTGACAAGGGAAAGTGTTTCCACTGCAACCAGGATGGGCATTAGAAACGGAACTGCCCACGTGTTTTGAAGGAGAAGAAGAAAGCCAAACAAGGTAAATGTTATTTACTGGTTTTGGAGAATTGTTTAGTGGAGAATGATGATTCTGTCTGAATTATAGACTCTGGGGCCACTAACCATGTTTGTACTTCATTTCAGGGAATTAGTTCCTAGCAGCAGCTTGAGGTTGGTGAGATGACAATGCGAGTTGGCACCGGGCATGTCATCTCAGTTGTGGTAGTGGGAGGACTCCGGTTGACTTTACATAATAGGTTTATCATTCTGAATGATGTGTATATAGTTCTCGAGTTAAAGAGGAACTTGATTTCTGTAAAGTCGTTGCTTGACTGTAAATACACCTTGAATTTTTTCAGTTAATAAAGTGTTTGTTTTGAAAGATGGTTTTGATATATGTTCAGCTCAACTGAAAAATAATTTGTATGTGCTAAGGCCGTTAGCAACAAATTCCCTCCATAACATAGAAAAATTTAAAACTGTCGTAACTAAAAACAAACTGATGGAACATGAGACTTACACAGTGGAATAAGGATCTAATTGCACTCTAATTGCTTTTAATTAAAAGAAAAAAAAAACATGCAACCCTACTTAATTAATTAGGGTTTTTTTTTAAGAAATTACCTTTGAAGCTCCCGAAACGTTTTCATCTCCACTTGAACACGAACGGACCACCACTAGAGTTTACCTACTATCCTCTGGACTCAAAATCGGATTGTCGGACCCGATGGATGAAGAACCCGAGTGAGAGAAAAAGATGGAAAATAGAAGATAGATTTTTGGGTTGGGTTTTGGGTTATGAATTTTCCTCAAAATAGTGTTTTTTTTTTTTTAGCTCAATTTTGAAAACAATTTTGGCAAAATGGCAAAAGTTTTTTCATCCAAATTAAAAGCCCAATTTATAAAAAAAGAGCCATGCAACTATTGCATGAGACAAATTCATAAAAACCAAACACCTAGAATCCACTATCTAAGTAGGCTTAATGTCTCCACTATAAGCCAACACCTAGCCCACTATTTTGTTAGTGGAATTATCCAACAAAAGTTTGGATTTTCCTACTAACTATAGTCAGAGGGCAAAATAGTCATTTTATCAAAGTCAAACTTTGACCAAAAAGTCAACATTTTGAATTTTTATGATTTTTTCCGTGTTGACTAATTTTGACCTCCCGAGCATGAATCCACATTCATTTTCTTGAAATTCAAATCACATTTGAATATAAGGTCGGTCAAAGTTTTACTTTTCAAAATCAAAAGTTAACTCTTTGACTTTTTACATATTTGACCATTTCCATTATTTTCGAGCTTTCGAATATAAACGTATTCATATTCTCGATATTTAAATCACATTCAAATATTAAAGCTGTATCTCTAAACTGAAAAACCGACTACTATATCACATATACTTGTCGATTTCTCTCTCTTCACCTAATTCGAACAATTCGAATTATTCTATCATACTGTTCTAAGTTTATTCCATATGAGCTAGTAGGGGAACCTAATGGACCTATAGATCATGGGCTCCAACGATCCAAGATTAGCTGGCTAAAACTCTTTTAGACGAGGCTAATCAACATTGTTAACTAACGGGTCATTCCACTATAGTCCCGTAGTTGCACTCCCTCACTATAGATATATTTGTGTCCATTTGATATAACCATGAATTAGTAAGCTAATCCTTCACAGGTTGTTCGTAATCTCGGCTGGGTCATAAAAACCGTTTTACCCCAAGACGACATTTGTTTCCTTAAGTTCCACTGATCCTCTAATGAACAATTGGTTTAAGGTTCCATCCTATAAACTGAACCCCTCTCGGGCCAAGGAAAGGGTGGGGCCCCTTCTTCAAGACCTGTATTCAGTACTAAAGGGAACAACTATCTACTTTTTCTATAACAGGTAGGAATGAATTCCATCTTGCACCCTATATTCCCAACCATCCACCTGATCTTTACCCCTGAAATGGGAGGCTTATTGCGGCCACGATAATGAGCTGCCTCACCTATGCAGATCTAAGGATAATTCTGAGTGAACATGAGTTCATAGTTAGCTCAGGATTAAGATTAAGTTACTTAGGTCATCGATTAACGAAATAGTCAGTTTTATTACATAAAACGACATTTAGAAAATAAAAAGTGACTATTTCATGGTTCAGTCTTATGAAAACTCATTGCATAAGATGCCCCCACTCACATATCTTATATGAACGATTCAGGATCACATCGTTTGTTACTAATCTACAGAAGTGGGCCGCATCCATAGTGTCCCCAGAATAAGGCGCCCAACCTCATTCATATACTATAGATCATTTTGGCTATATATTTGAACTTGATCCACATTTATGTCACTACATAAAGTTCAAACTACGTTAAATAGCCTCAGGACCTTAGTTTATTGGATTCAAGATTACAATTTCAATAACAACTTTATCGAAAAACAAAACAGAATATGTTTATTAATTTACAAACAACGAGTTTTAGGATATAAAATCCAACACAAACGACTTAAAGTTTCTCCTAAAGAAAATGCCCAACTTTGGCACCTACATTTAGGGCACATTAATCTCAATAGGATTGAGAGGTTGGTGAAGAATGGACTTCTAAACGAGTTAGAAGAAAATTCTTTACCTGTGTACGAGTCATGGCTTGAAGGAAAAATGACTAAAAGACCTTTTACTGGAAAAGGTTATAGGGCCAAAGAACCTCTAGAGTTATTACATTCAAACCTTTGTGGTCTGATAAATGTGCAAGCCAGGGGAGGCTACGAGTACTTCATCACTTTTGCTGATGATTATTTGAAGTATGGATATGTTTATTTAATGCAACGTAAGTTTGAATCCTTTGAAAAGTGTAGAGAGTTCAAGGCTGAGGTTGAAAACGCATTAAGTAAAAGGATTAAAACATTTCGATCTGATCGGGGTTGGGAGTTTTTGGATTCTGAGTTCCAAAACTATATGATAGAACATGGAATCGTTTCCCAACTCTCAGCACCTTACACCTCAGTAGAATGGTGTATCAGAGAGGAGAAATCGAACCCTGTTGGACATGGTTCGGTCGATGATGAGTTATGCTTCCTTACCGGACTCATTTTGAGGTTTTGCAGTAGAGATTGCAGCATATATCCTGAACTCTGTTCCCTTCAAGAATGTTGCCAGAACACCTTTGGAGTTGTGAAACGGGCGTAAAGCTAGTTTGCGTCCCTTTCACATCTGGGGTTGCTCAACACATGTGCTTGATTGGAACCACATTCGAGGTTGTACCTATTTGTAGGCTACCCCAAAAGGACACGAGGGGGTTACTTTTATGATCCTAAGGAAAACAAAATGTTTGTGTCGAAAAACACTACGTTTCTTGAGGAGGATCATATAAGGGAGCACAATCCTAGAAGTAAAATCATGTTGAGTGAGCTTTCCAAAGAAACTACTAAAACTTCAACAAGAGTTGTTGAAGAGCCTGCAAGCTCAACAAGAGTTATTGATGGAAGTTCATCTAGTAGGTCAAATCCACCTCAAGTGTTGAGGGAACCTCGACGTAGTGGGAGGGTTGCGAACCCACCTGTTCGCTATATGGGTTTAACTGAAATCCTAGCTATGGTAGCTAATGGCGAGGTTGAGGATCCGTTGTCTTACAAGAAGGCAATGGAGGATGTTGACAGAGATGAATGGGTCAAAGCCATGAATCTCAAGATGGAGTCTATGTACTTCAACTTAGTTTGAGATTTTGTAGATCAACCTGATGGCGTTAAACCTATAGATTGTAAATGGATCTACAAGAAGAAAAAGGGTGCTAATGAGAAGGTACAAACCTTCAAGGCTAGACTTGTGGCAAAGGGTTATACCCAGGTAGAATGAGTCGCCTATGAGGAGACTTTCTCGTCTGTTGCCATGGTGAAGTCTATTTGCATCCTCCTATCCATTGCCTCATATTATCAATATGAGATATGGCAAATGGATGTCAAGACTTCTTTTCTGAATGGAAATCTTGAGGAGACCATTTATATGGTGCAGCTCGAGGGATTCATCGCCCAAGGTAAACAGCAAAAGGTTTGTAAGCTGAATCGGTTCATTTATGGACTGAAACAGGCATCTTGATCTTGGAACATAAGGTTTGATATTGTGATCAAATCTTACAGCTTTGACTAAAATGTTGATGAGCCTTGTTTCTACAAGAAAGTCATCAACAATTCAGTAGTTTTCCTAGTGTTGTATGTAGACGAAATCGTACTCATTGGGAATGACGTAGGTTTACTGACTTTAGTTAAGAACTGGCTAGCGACCCAATTCCAAATGAAATATTTGGGAGAGGCTTAGTTTGTTCTTTTGATTCAGATCTTTCAGGATCGAAAGAACAAAATGCTAGCACTATCTCAGGCATCGTACATTGACAAGATGTTAATCAAGTACTCGATACAAAACTCCAAGAGGGGCCTATTGCCTTTTCGACACAAAGTTACATTGTCTAAGGAAAAGTGTCTTAAGACACCTCAAAAGGTTGAGGAAATGAGACGGGTCCCCTAGGCATTTACCGTAGGTAGTTTGATGTACGCAATGTTATGTATTAGACCTAACATCTGCTACGCTGTAGGGATAGTCAATAGATATCAGTCTAATCCAGGATCAGGTCACTGGACAGCCATCAAGAACATCCTCATGTATTTTTGGAGAACGAGGGACTACATGCTTGTGTATGGTTCTAAGGATTTGATCCTTACAGAATACACAGACTCTAATTTTCAGACTGATAAGGATTCTCGAAAATCCACTTCAGGATCAGTGCTCACTCTTAAAAGAGTGGTTGTAGTATGGCGAAGCACCAAGCAGGGGTGCATCGCTGACTCCACCATGGAGGCCAAGTATGTATCGGCTTGTGAAGCTACTAAGGAAACCGTTTGTCTTAGGAAGTTCCTGACTGATTTAAAAGTTGTTCCAAACATGTCTAGGCTCATTACCCTTTATTGTGATAATAGTGGTGCTATGGCGAATTCCCATGAGCCTCAGAGTCATAAGCGCTATAAGAACATTGAGTAGAAATACCCTCATCCGAGAGATTGTGCATCAAGGGAGCGTGATTTTCGTGAAGATAGCTTCAGAGCACAATGTTGCTGATCCATTTACGAAGGCTCTCACGGCTATAGTGTATGAGAGTCACTTGCAGAGTATGGGTCTATGGGACCGATCGCGGTCAGACCAAGGCATGTGGAAGATGTTGTACGGGCGTTTTGTGCCCTAATTTATTATTTAGGACACAAAACAATAAACTAAGATCCCTGGTTATCGTTGTAACTTAAGCATGTATGTGGAGATATAGAAGTGGATCGTGCCTTAAATGATAACCTAAATGGTCTGTAGTATATGAATAAAGGAGGGAAACCTTATCTTGGTGACACTACGAGTGTGGCCCGCATTGTATGTGTTACAAATGTTGTAAAGTGCTTCAAATGGTCTGATCCTGATCATTCGTGTATTAGACATGCGAGTGGAGATGCTCTATACAAAGGAGTTTGTATAAGATCAGACTACAAAATGTTTAGTCTCGATATATAACGTCGTTCATGAAAGAGACCTTCATTTCACTAGGATGACCATAGGTAACATGACCTTAATCCTAAGTGAGTTGTGAACTCTTGCCTATTGGTGACAGGATATTAGAAGTCAAATTATTCAATAACTAAAATCCTTTGGACGTGCTATGCGATGCATGTTCCTAAGATATGCGTTGATAGTCATACGTCGATGGTCATGCGTCCTGCCACAAGTTTTCTTTCGCTCACGCCAAGTATAACACGAACGCAAGTTTCTCGGGTAATCCGAGGTCGAACACCTGTCTCTTATACACATCTAGATGTGTATAAGAGACAGTTCCTAAGATATGCGTTGATAGTCATACGTCGATGGTCATGCGTCCTGCCACAAGTTTTCTTTCGCTCACGCCAAGTATAACACGAACGCAAGTTTCTCGGGTAATCCGAGGTCGAACACAGGGACATGTAGCTATATGTATGCGGTGATGTGCATGCGGCAGTTTAAATAAAAGAATGGAAGGGATGTTGCTACGTTAATCCTACTCCTATCTAACAAAAAACGCAATGAGAATATACAATAGTAAACCACACATACAATAGTAAACCACCTCTCGATGCGAATGCTACGGCTTCTAATGCTAGAACGCATGCGATATATGCGATAAGTTTATAGAACCTATACATAAGCCTCTATTATCATTTATGCGATTATAAAGTGACACACACGCAAATAAGGCGACCACTTAATATCATACTTATTCCTAGGGTGCATGCGATGCAGTGTTGACAAACAGAGCTTATCTTTAAGTCCCTATCTCTTGCTTATGCCGATCTAATCTCGCATTCTCGAGTCTAGATTCTAACCTAGCTCTCTTGAGTCATTAGGTTATTTCTTTAGACTCTCTCTCGAGTAGCTCTAAAGGGGTGTTGGGCACAACATAAAACAAGACAAACGCATGAACTTGGTTGACGCAGGATTGTTCCTATCTCTAGTGAATAATGCATACATTACTTAATGTGACCAACCACTTACCCTTCCGGGCAGTTGATTGATGCTGACTTTTCTCATAGACAAGCAATGCGTTAGCCTATAGACAGGCATTGCAGCAACTTCACACTAAGCAAATAAGATTACTCACACACTCACACAACGCACACCTCTCAGTGGGTTGTTACATGTTTTATATCCCTAATCCACATGACTAAGTATGCGATACCCAAGCAATCCCACTAAGTGTTGCAATGAAAGTAAAGATGCTAAGTAAAGAAGATAGAGATGGAGTCGATGGAAACAGAGAAATGTATTGAAAACAAATTGCATTAATTCCTTAATAACAAAATGTCATACAATACAACATAAGAAAAGAAAGGAAAACGAAATGACCGACTGGAAGTAAAGACTTGCTCCAGCGGATGTACGTCAAGGCTGCCGGTGGTGCCATGGATGGGCGGTGGAGCTGACTCTCTCGAGATCTAGCTCCGGTCGAAGGCTTCAGTCGTCAATTCCAGAATGGATGAAGGAGGTGAAGAACTCTCAAACTTCTTCTCACGCATTTTTCTGGATCGCAAGGATCTGCCCTAGGCGAACTTCAGGCGAAAACCTTGGATAACTTGAATTTCTGCTTATTGGCTTCCATTTATAGAGCTTGGATCGTCGACAACATTAATGGACTACTCTGAATCTGACATTCGGCGCGTTAGTCCTTTTTTGAACCTCTGCTACTAACGGCGTGGTAGATGAAATGTCAGCATCATCTTTTGGTTTTTCTCGAGGAAGATGCGTTGATACGTCCATTCCACCAACCTTGCATTGATCCCATTAATATATGTTGTCGCGTAGCTGCAATCATTTAATGACCGCATTCGCTTAACACCGTAACTCTACACGATGACTGCAATCGCTAGGTGAGCACAACTCCCATGTGTTGGACGCATACGGCTGATTATCGAAAAATCCATGCATTGATCGATGCGTTTGGCCTTGCGATGGAGTGTTTCTCCACATGCGGTCGTCTATGCGGTGGTCCAGTTTTCGCGTTTATGTCTAGTTCTTGTTTTAGCTACAAAAATAGAACATTGAATGCATAATAACGCAAAATAATGGGTTAGCTGAGATTCAACATGCTGATCGGCGCAAGCTCATTTTCTTGTGAATTCTTATCATGATTGATGCATATTCTGCTTAACGATCTTCATAATTCTAAGTAAAAGGCCAAAGATGATATGTATTTCTGCATGTCATCACCTATGAGGGCAGTTCTTTGATTTGCATGGGTGCGAGTGGCCATATCGCCAACTTAAACCTACTACTTTGGGGATTCGTCTGATTGGGAGCTAGGAACTCAGCTACACAAGACGTGATTCACTCCTTCCTCGAAGCAGGGGTAGGTAGATAAATTATTCCCTTAAGGACTGATTCCAGAGCCTGAACAATGTGGCGCCACACCTTCTTTTGGCCCGAGAAGGATTTAGTCATAGTAGGACTATGATTTATTGTTCATTAAAGGAATCAGTGGTACTTAAAAAGTTAGATGTAACTATAGGGGCAAAACATCAATTTGGCCCAGGTGTACTTACAAGCGATTTGTGAAGGGTCATCGTACCGTTGATTGGTTATATCCGATGGACACAGAAATATATCTGTAGTACGAAGAGTGTAGTTATAGGTCTTTAATGAAGTGCCTAGCCGTTAACGGATGGTGGATATCGTGATTAAAGAGTTTAGTTAGTTATTCACGTACCATTGAAGCTTCAAGCTACAGGTCCATAAGGTCCCTTTGGTAGCTCAATGGATTCATGTTGAGCATTAGTTTTTGGGTTGGTTTGAAATGTTGAAATTAACAAGAGAGATTTTGATTATATATGATATAATTTAATTAGTTTAATTATATATGATATACTTGATTTGATGTATTTGATACATTATTTGATTGGAGGAATTAATATAAACATGATTTATATTAAAGGCCATAAAAGAGAAAAAGAACTATGGTTTATATATTGCATATGATGCAATATTAAAACTATAGGTTATAAATATAATATGATAAGTTAGTTATTGTATTTATTTAAAATATATTAATTATAAGATAATTAATATTATTTTTCTCCAAGATCTGCCTTAGTGGGTCGTTTTAGACAGTTTTGTGGCTAACTTTGGGATAAAGAAGAAAAAGAGTTTTTCAGATTCATTCCATAGCATGTGAAACAAGTGATAAGATGACTTGTTGGGAGAGTAAACGATAAGTCATCGAGTTTACTATACGATAGTTACTCGCTTACTAAATGATCAAGTACTCAAGTCTATACGATAGACTTTTTCCTTCTGTTGCATTACTCGATCGTCTACATCCTCTTTCCCTCTATCCAAATTCATACAGAGCCCGCAACTCCTAGATTCTCACATTGAGAATACCAAGGTAATCGAGTGGTGGTGTCCAGTTCTGTTCGAAGGTCGAGGATCGAGTTTTACTCGTCGCATATCGAAGATTTTCCAAAGGATCATTGCATTCGTGCTTTTGGACGCGTTACTGATCGATTGAGTGAAATACATGAAGAAAGGGTTCTCCAAAGGTATTGTCTTCTCGATCCTTTGTGTTTAATTTCAAAGCATGTTTTAATTTATCGTATAATGCATAACTGTTTCTGTTTGATTGTAAATGTTTGTATTCTTTCCTAATGGAGTTTGGAACGATCCGCTTCTACTCACTGATTCTCTAGTTTTAGAGCTTCTCCACACTTCGTGTCATCCTGGGAGTGACCTCCATTTGGAAAGTGTTTGTCATGAGGTCAAGATCAAAGTGAATGGGGGAAGTAGTTCATAGTAAGTGGGTGAAGGATATGTGTCAATGTATCTTGCGGTCTCTTCTATTGGTTTGGACTGTGAGATTCTTATATTGCGCCTGTTTTTCGTCTTTAAGTTAGCCTCGCTAGTCGTTTAATGATGACTATTCCTTCTAAGGGTTTTAACATAGGATTGGAACAACTCAAACTCCAGAAACGGATAGGATTTCTGAAGTCGTTTTCAACTTTGACTTTCCAATTCGGGAGCATCGTTGGGGTCGAGTTCTGAGGTCTAAAAACAGAGGGTTACACTTATAGGATTACTAAAGTGTTAGTAATTTCTGACAAAAAATGGTAGCTAAATGATTATCGGAATATGAGTTATTCTGGGGATAGTATTTAGTCAAGAATGTCTTGTTGTAGTATCGTTGCAAAAATATTCTTGGGTACATTATTACTTTGCTAAAAACTTGATTGGGTTTAAAAAGCAATTCACTGATAAAATTTGTTTATATTTTTCAGAATAACGAGTTCATTAGTACAAATGTTGGCATCTAATAAACTTATTGGATATAATTATGCAACGTGGAAGTCAAACCTTAATACTATACTGGTGATAGATGATCTATGGTTCGTTTTAACAAAGGAGTGTCCTCCCATTCCTAGCTCAAATGCAAACTGAAATGTTCGGGATGCATACGACAGATGGATCAGGGCTAATGACAAAGCCCGTGCCTATATTCTTGCCAGTATATCTGATGTCTTGGTGAAGAAACATGAGAGTATGGGTACTGCCAAAGAGATTATGGTATCTTTTCGTGAGATGTTTGAACAACCATCCTTCTCTTTGAGGCATGATGCAATTAAATATGTTTACAATTTTCATATGAAAGAAGGGGCCTCTGTTAGAGAGCATGTCCTGGACATGATGGTCCATTTCAATGTGGTAGAAGTAAATGGGGTTTTCGTTGACGAGAAGAGTCAAGTTGGTTTTATTCTAGAATCTCTTCCGAAGAGTTTTCTGCAGTTCTATACGAACGCGCTCATGAATAAAAGAGAATATAACTTGACTACAATACTCAATGAGCTACAGGATTACCAGACTATGATGAGAGCAAAAGGTTTGGAACCGAAAATAAATGTTACTACCGTTGAAAAGAGAGGAACGTCCTCTAAAAAGCATGATATTGCTTTTTCTTCACAGAGTAAGAGTATTTCAGTCAAGAAGAACAAGGGGAGAGGGAAGAAGAAACCCGCTGGAAGAAAAGGCAAGGCTAATGCTGCAGATAAAAGAAAATGTTTCCACTGTAACTAAGAAGGGCACTGGAAGAAAAACTGCCCTCAATACCTTATAGAGAAGAGAGCAGAGAAAGCAAAACAGGGAAACTAGTTCCTGAAGATTGCTTGTTGTACTTCAGCTAACTAGTGAGAGATATTGCAGTTGCTGTCTAAATATGATCTTATCTACTTTTGTTATTGTAATAAAAGTTATTTTGTCTTGTTATAAAGAACAAATTGTATAAACTTTTTGTTGTAAATGAAATGTTCATTACCAAAAGTTATGTTTGTTCTATTGCAAAGCAACTTCTAATAGAACCAACCTAGTTAAAAGCCTTTTGCAAATATTTAGATATTTAAAACGGCTAGAAATCAATAAAGGCAAGTAGTTATTTAACCTAAGTGATAAGTTTAGAACACTTGAAAAGCTCAAAGTGTACAAAACTTGTTAGGTAAAATAAACCGAAATAGTTTGATTATATCAAAGTATAGAAAGTTTGAGATTTTTAGGACTATTTGATAGAACATGAAATCCAGTGAAAACTTTCTACACCTAGTTGCCTTAATTGTTTTTTAACATCATTTCAATTTTAAGGTATTTTTTTAAAATCCATATGAGATATGGAAGAACTCATAAAAGCTATTTATGATATGTAAAAGTTATTTACATAGTTCAGAAATTTGAAAACATTTAATATAAGTGTTAATATCGAACCCTTAAGTGTTGGAATATTGTTCGAGATCACCATGTATTATTTGCTTCCATAAAAGCTTACATTAAAACTGACATTGTAAACAAAATTTGTTTCAGACAGGTCAGATACGTCTTACTCAAATAGTTGAGAGTACCTCGATGTAGTAGGAGGAATGTATGACTTCCTAGCCACTATTGAGAAACAAGTGTTGTGAAAATAAGATGCATTCCTCATATAGTTTAGTAAGAAGTTCATTGTATACTAACATGTTTACAGCGATTCTCTTAGCTAAAGTGTTTGAGAATCCCTTAGTAAGACTAGGACTATGAGGTTTATAACCTAGGGCAAGTGAGAGAAAAACCCATGGGTACGTGGTGCCTTAGTTTATTGTATTTCTCTATAAAACTCAAAAACTCAGTATTATATGTTACCACTGAAGTTTTAATCCAAGTGGGAGTTTGTTGGGCTTTATGTCCTAAAACTCATGGTTTGTAAACAATAAAACTTATTCTGAAAATTCAATAAGTTGTTATTGAATATATGAATTGCTTATTTCATTTTATAAATAAATCTAATAAACTAAAAAATCCACGACTATTACATGAGTACTTGAACTTTATGTTAGACAAAAAAGCAGATCAGGTTCGAGTAGATAGTCAAAATGGTTTATAGTATATGAATAAGGTTGGGTTCCTTATTATGGTAATACCATCAGATATGGCCCACTCTGTAGTTGTTACAAAGAGTTGTAAAATGCTACAGATGAAGTGATCCTAATTCGTATATGTCATGACATGAGAGTGGATGCGTCCTGTGCAATGAGTTTGTACAAGATCGGACCACGAAATAAGTCATTCTTACTTTATAACGTTGTTTACTGTTTAAGACTGACTATTTCAAAGCGATGACCTAGGTAACTTAACCTTAATCCCGAGCTAACTATGAACTCCTGTTTATTTCGAATTATCCTTTGATTTGCTTAAATGAGGGTTGATTCAACGGTGCCGACTAAAAAACCTTCATTTCAGGGGTAAGACCGGGTAGATAGTTAGGGACATAAGGTACAAGATGGAATTCATTCCTACCCACTTTTAGGGATAGTAGAGGTTGTTCCCTTAAGTACTGACTCTAGGTCTTGACAAGGGGCCCCACCCTCCCATTGGCCTGAGAGGGACTCAATTTGTTGTTCGGATCACAAACCAATTGTTCATTAGAGGATCAGTGGACTTAAGGAACAAGAGGTAATCTCGGGGGTAAAACAGCCATTTGACCCAGCCGTTATTACGAACAATCTGTGAAGGGTTAACTTGCTAATCATGGTTATATTGAATAGACATAATATATCTACAGTGAGGGGAGTGCAACTCTAGGCTTTAGTGGAGTGACCCAGTAGTTAACGAATGGGGATTAATTCGGTGTAAAGAGTTTAGCCAATTAATCTTGGATCGTTGGAGCCAATGGATTAGCCTTGGAGTAGTGTGATAAGTTAATTTGAAATGTTCAAATTAGAATTAAGGGAATTAGTATGTGATATAATTACGCGCTTAATTTTGGAATTAAATGAAACTGGAGAATCAATTAATATTTAATATGATTTAAATATTAAATTCATGATGGTGGAATTAGTGTTAATTTAATTTAATATTTGATATTGAACTAACTAGAATTAATTAAATTGTTTAATCAAATTATTCATTATTAATTTTATTAGATAAATTAATTACTAAATTAATTTTGTAAAATTAATAAAGATTTCATTTTTTAAAATAAAAATTGATTTTAGAAATCAATTAGAAAATCAAAATTGAAAAGAATAGAAAATGGAAAATCCCAAAAAGTGGGATTTTTCCACTTTCTATTCAAGTAGCTCACACACATTCCACCATATTTTTCATTCACTAATCCAAGCATGAGCTGCAATACATGTAGCAATGGTATTTGCATGAAAGTCATGCAATAAATAACTCAGTTTGGAGTGAAAATCGAGCATGCAATTGATAGTTTTTTGTTGAAAAACCTTAAGGTTGAAGAAGGTCTTCAACCATGGTGATCCAATAACCTCATCTCCAAATTCCCTTAATCCAACCTTATTTTGAGTCCCACAACTCAATCCAAGGCATCAATAGGATAGTAGGGAAGGCCTTAAGGTGGTTCACAAGTTGACTTGGAGAAGATTTGCAGCTGGAATCGTGATTCAAGTGTTTCTTCAAAGGTATGTCGTGAAACCTATTATTAGTTTATGAGCATGCTTAATTTAAAGCCAAAATTAATGAATTAGAATGCTTAATGATCCATTTTTCTTCTGTTATGTGTTTTCTAACTCTAACAATTGGTATCAGAGCATCATTTAAGCATTCAATTTGGTTTAATTTTGGCTTGGTGGGTGTTTTTTCATGAGATATATGAAAATGGTGCACTGATATAGTTTTCTGAGATTTGGCATTAAAATTCTCTTTGATTCCTTTGTTAAATTTGTAATTGGCTCTTGATTGATGAGCTTATATATGTGTCCAAGAATCTATAATTTATATGGAGTCATTAGAGTTGAAATTAAGATATAATCAAAGAAAGAAGTGAAGAAGGTCGAGTTGCAGAATTCTGTTGCTGAGCTTCTGTCCAGAGAGCATTGCAACGCTGCCCTTGAGCGTTGCAACACTGCTCATGTTGCTAACGAGAAGCATGGAGTGAGTAGCGAGCAGTGAGATTTAAACTGGCAACGAGCGAGAGCTAGCGAGAGCGGCCAATTCAACCGGTTTACTTTAGGTCTTGTCTGGTTCGACCTCAAATCATTTTTTGCTGGTTTGGTTCAGGCAATTCTAGTCCGATTCAAGAAGTTCAAGTCCGGTTTAAGTAGTTCAAGTCCGGTTTGGGGCGGTTCGAGCAGTCCAGAAGTGTTTTGGAGCCTATTCTTGCTGAATTTTGTAATAATTAGGCCTTTGTTTGCTTGAAAATGCCAAAACTAAAACCATATCAGTATGTGTTTAATTATTTATACATGTGATGTATGTTATAATTAAATAAATCTTGTATGTGCATAAAGTATGCCATGTAGATTTAAAATCCCACCATAGGAAGCATGTTACATGTATTGAAAGTATGTTATAAAATGTTATAATATATAGTATGTATGTTTAGGGTTTCTTTTATTTAATATAAGTGTTATATTAAATATTGAATGTTTTTGATGTATGTTGTGGATGTTTAGCATGTCTAAAATTTTTTAAGTTGTTATAAAATATGGTTAGACATTTAAAATCCATAACAAAAAACAGCTACATGCTCACGTAGATTAATCACCTGTTTTAATAGTTAAAATAGGTCGACATCTTGTAAAACTAGGGTTACAAACTCAATCGGTATATAATCCTGTCTAAGACTGGATGGTTTGAGCAATAGGTCAATATCAAGGCAAACTCCAGAAATGGATAGGATCACTTTAGTTTTTGCCCCAATCGGTTTTTCCCTTTGGTTGGCTCATTGGGGCGGAACTCTAGGATCTAAAATGAAAGGTCACACTTACGGGAAATTATTAAGCAAGTTAATGATTTCTTGACCGAATAAAAGATGATTGACCGTTATAGGAATAGGAGTTAATTATGGTGTAATGATTGGTTGAGAGTGTCTCAATTCAGTGAAGGGACAACTGACTACCCTTCGATGGATTTTTTCTTAAATCACTAAAGCATCATTGCAAAATTAAATGTTAAATAGGGTTCATTTAAATTTTGCTAAAATTGAATGGATTTTTTAAGAGTTATACTAAAATCTAATGTAGATCAATGTGTTTATTTTTCAGCAAATATGTCAAATAGCGATTTTTTTTAATTTCCTTTTCTAGTTTGATCAATTTCAATTACACGACGTGGAAAGAATCCATTAAAACGTTTTTCGTGGTAAACGGCCTCGAAATTGTCATGATTGAGGATTATCCTCAAGTCCCAACCCCTGATGCACCACGAAATGTTCGTAATGCATATGAGGTGTGGATGAAGGCTAATTCGAGGGCCCAAGTTCACATTTTGGAAAGCATCACATTTTGGAAAGCATACCTGATGCATTGGCCAAAAGGTTTGAGAACATGGTCATTGCACATGAGATCATGGAACCAATGCGAGAATTGTTTGAATGGAAGTTCTCACGATTTAAGCAAAACAGGGTTGATGACAATAAGACCAGTAGTGTCAGTTTCCAAGATAATCTCCAGTCCATATTGAGTGTCAAGGGACTAACAGAGAAATCAATTGTTTCCAATTCTAATGAAGTTCATCGACGAGGATTGTCCTCTGAAATGAAACTTGAAGTTTATGATTTGGATTTTGGAGCTGATCCCATTACTCTCTAGGAAAGGAAGAACTCCAAAGAAAATAAATATGATTTATTTGTCTTAGAGACGTGCTTAGTAGAGAATGATGATTCTACCTGGATAGTTTATTCAAGAGTTACTAACCACGTGTGCTTTTCCCATCAAGGATTTAATTCCTGGAAACAGTTGGAAGCTAGAGAGTTGACTCTTAGAGTCGGTACTGGTGAGTCTGTTTCAGCTGTTGTTATAGGCAAGCTTAAGTTATTTTTGGACAAGAAATGATATATGTGATTAGATAATGTATATGTAGTTCCTCATATCAAGAGAAACCTAATTTTTGTTTCTTATCTGATTGAACAAAATTATTCCATATCCTTCTCTGAGAATAAAGTGTTTATTTTCTAAAATGGAATGGAGTTAGGTTTTGGTTCAATAGAAAATAACTTATATGTACTAAGGTCGTTAGTCATAAAAGTTGTGCTCAATACTGAAATGTTCAAAATAGTAACAATTGTAAAAAGACCGAGAATTTCTCCTAAAGAAAATGTCCATCTTTGGCATCTAAGATTAGGTCACATCAATCTCAATAGAATTGAGAGGTTGGTGAAAAGTGGATTTTTAAATGGTTTAGAAGAAAACTCTTTACTAGTATGTGAGTCATGCCTTGAAGGCAAAATGACCAAACGACTTTTTACTGGAAAAGGTTATAGAGCCAAAGAAACCTTAGAGCTTGTACATTCTTACCTCTGTGGTTCGATGAATGTAAGTGCATGAGGTGGATATGAATATTTCATCTCTTTCATAGATGATTATTCTAGATTTGGGTATCTATACCTAATGCAACATAAGTCTGAAGCTCTTGAAAGGTTTAAAGAGTACAAGACTGAAGTTGAAAACTTGGTAGGTAAAAAAAAAAAAAAAAAACACTATGATCTGATCATGGTGGAGAGTATATGGACTCAATATTCCAAAACTATATGATAGAACATGGAATCATGTTCCAACTCTCAACCCCAGGTACACCTCAACAGAATGGTGTATCAGAAAGGAGAAACAAAACCATGTTGGACATGGTTCAGTCTATGATGAGTTATGTTCGTCTTCCTGACTCGTTTTAGGGTTATGTAGTAGAAACTGCAATTTATATTTTGAATAACATTCCCTCAAAGAGTGTTTTTGAAACACCTTTTGAGTTATGGAGAGGTCGTAAAGGTAGTTTACGCCACTTCAGAATTTTGTCTAGCTCATGTGTTAATGGCAAACCTCAAAAAGTTGGAACCTCGTTCAAAAGTGTGCCTACTCGTAGGTTACACCAAGGAACGAGAGGTGGATACTTCTATTGATCCAAGTGAGATTTATAATGAGACTGCTGAGACTCAACAAGAGTTGTTGAACAAGCTGATAGATCAACAAGGGTTGTTGATGTCACTTCATCTAGTCATCCATCTCAAGAGTTGAGATTGCATCAACGTAGTGGAAGGGTTGTGAACCCACCTGTATGCTACATAGGTTTAACAGAAGCCCGAAACATCATAACTGATGATGGAGTTGAGGATCCATTGTCTTATAAACAAGCAATGAAAGATGTTGACAATGATGAATGGATTAAATCCATGAATCAAGAAATGGAGTCCATGTACTTCAATTCTTTTTGGGAGCTTGTAGATCAACCTGATGGGGTAAAACCTATAGGATGTAAATGGATCTACAAGAGGAAAAGAGGTGTAGATGGAAAGGTATAGACCTTTAAAGCTAGACTTGTGGCAAAGGGTTATACCCAGGTTAAGGAAGTGGACTATGAAGAAACTTTCTCACCTGTTGTCATGTTAAAGTCTATCAGGATTCTATTGTCCATAGCCACATATTATGACTATGAGATATAGTAAATGGACGTTAAGACTACCTTTTTAAATGATAATCTTGAAGAGACCATCTACATGAATCAACCAGAAGAGTTCATGGAACAAGATCAAGAGTAAAAGGTTTGTAATCTTAGTCGTACTGCAACCCTTCTTCTTTAAAGCTTCACGAGCGACTCAAAACTAAACAAATACAGACTCGTTTGCAATATATTGCCCAAAAACACAGAGGCCCTTATAAATTAACTTTATAAAAATAAAGAAAGCCTTAAAACTGAGGTTCCTATCCCATAAACATCCATAAACAAAACGTCCACAAACATTTATCACATAAACGCAATGCAAATTATAAAACCCACTAGTACTATAAACGAATTCAATACAATAATGGAATTTGGAATCAGAAACCAACAACCTGGCTCTGATACCAATCGAAGGAACTCGTTTAAGGAGATCCTTGAGCGGAAGCGGATCGTCCAAATTTCATTAACTTTTTAAAACATAATTTACAGTAAACATAGAATAGATATACATTCAAAATAAATTACAACATGCTTGATCAAGAAAAGGGTTCAAGATACATTACATTTGAATAACCTTTTTCTTCACGTATCCCTCGAACAATCACGAACCTAGCAACTTTTTGAAGACCTTCTTCAAGATTTTCTCGAACAGTAACCCAGACACAACCACAAAGAGTCCTTGGTGTTCTCAGGGTGAGAACCAAGAAGTGGTGGGCTCTAACTATTTTGGTTAGGAAGGATAATTTGGGTGGAGGAAGAAGATTGAAAATTCTCTCACAATAACTCATAGAACTTTTCTACAAAAACTCTCAATCGTTCAACAAAAACAAATCGTTGAGGAAGTAGAGAAAACCATTTTTCTTTTATTTCTTTTACCATAAAATTAATAATCACCCACTAAGGTGGTTGGAGAGAAAAGATGGGAAAGATATTATTCAAATAATAATAAAATAATATAAATAAATATGATAACTAACTCACTATATTATGTTTATATTAAATGATATGTTATATCAAATTTAACATATAACCTATAGTTGTAATATTATATCACATACAATATAAACTATAGTTTCTTTTCTCTATTTTATGGCACTTAATATAAATCATATTTATATTAAATTTAACAACTATGAATAACATTCATAGAAAATATATTTGAATCTCATTCAAATATTTATTTCCCCCCATTAAACTATAATGTATCAATACATTATGACAATTATATCATATATAATTGAAACAATTTAATTATATCATATATAATTAAACCTCTCTATTAATTTGAACAATTCAAATTAACCCAAAAACTGATTCTCAACTAAATCCTTTTGAGCTACCAAGGGGACCTTATGGACCTGTAGCTTGAAGCTCCAACGATACATGAATTATTAATTAAACTCTTTAATTACATTATTCACCATAATTACATTATTCACCATCTGTTAACTGTTAGACACTCCACTAAAGACTGACAGCTGTACTCTTCGCACTATAGATATATTTCTGTGTCCATTGGATATAACCAATCAACAATACGATGACCCTTCACAAATTGCTCTTAAGTATAGCTAGGCCAAATTACCATTTTGTGCCTGTAGTTACATCTAACTGATGGACTTGAATTTGAACACAAAATGTATGCGATGCTTAGATGATGTGCTACAAGCCTATGAACCATAAACTCGTAAAGCTGGATTTATGTGATGATATGCACGCATGGTTCAAGTCCAATGTTATGCAATAATGACCTGACTTGACTTAATTCATGCAATACTACTTCTAGATATGCATTAGTAATAGATGTTCTTGTAGTATGCTATGCGTTGGAACCAAGTATAATTCCACCACAAGTTTCTCAGTGTGATCCGAGGTCGAACACAGGGACTGTTTAAGGTTATTGTGTTATGTTTATGATACATGAGACCAGGTTTTTCAATTTAACAAAAGGTTTTATGTACAAGAATATAAAAATTGCGATAAAGTAAAGGAAAGCAGTAAAAATGCGATAATAAAATAAAGTGCAATAAACCTAGGCTAAGATGGTACAAGATACAGGCTTCATGTTACAAGATACTGAGGTTAAGGCTGGCAGTGAAGATTATACACAGATCATGTAATGCGATGGCAAGTCTTATGTACGAGACAAAAAGAGAAAGATAACTAGTATAAACATCACAAGTTCCTTAATTGCTTTAAAGTGATAAACACAATTCCGCTTTTCCCTTAGCGTACACCTCTCGGTGATCGGCCGCATTCCCACATCTCTGTGATGAAACAGGGACGAACGTAATGAACGCAAGGTTGCTTCCATCTCTGAAAACACTACTCGCTTTAGTTAACGCATTCTTCTAACCTTCTCTCGACAGATCAGAATGGCATCTTCACTTCTGCTCTCACAGATGAAGATGTCGTCTAGCATGCTTTAGCTAAACACAATTATCTCTTTAACTCCGATTAAGTACTCGTTTAATTCATATTAACTACCAGGGGATTAAGAAAAATTCATGAAGAAAGCAATAAACGGTGGAATGGAAATAGATAGAAGTGGTAATGAAAGCGATCAAGACATTCAATATATCTATTTAGCATCTGATACATGGTGTGTGAATAAAGGGGTAAAGAAGATGAAATACAATGATTAAAAGAGATAGAAACAAATACAATCAAGTACCAACGTCTCGACACCGATTTGGATGGAGATTTGCTTGCCAGAATAGATGGATCGTGTAGAAGGATGAGCTTCCCTCTCAGGCTTGCTCAACCGGTAGCAGGGATATGAGTATAGAGCTTCGCGGTGGGGATCTGGCAGATTAACACTGAGATTCACCTCTCGACCTTGTCTCTTCTTCTTCCCGAATTTGTTTAGTTTAACACTCAGCTCAGCCTTTCTCTCAATGACCTAATATCAATTCGCCTGTATCCAGTAGCCATCCTTTTTCTGTGAATTCTATGGGGTATTTATAGGTGAAGATCTTTGACTCCGGCCTTGTGGTCCCGACTTTTTCTATGGAAATTCCGAAGATGGAGGGATATTATTCCTTCTGTTATGCAATCGGACCGTCAAGTCTGCACAACGTTAGGCGTACACGTGTCACAATCCTCTGCTTTTGCGTTGCTCAGCTGCATCTTTCGATCGAGTGTTCACATGCGGTGTTGTTTTTATTACCGCATGCGGTTGAAAGTCAACTTTGGATCGACTACCGCATTGCGCCATCATTGCATTAATCGTCTTTTCGTTGTGAATTGACGGGCGTAATGTGACAGAGATGCGTTGGTTAGTTTGTCTTGAGCTTTGATCGCAAGCAGTCATTTGGTTTCCTGCAAAACAGAGTAGAAATCTCCTTTTCTTCCATCTTAATGATGTTAGCGTGTGTAATTGTGATCATTCATAATTATTGTATTTTGAAGTTAATTTTCATATAATTGGCGCATATTTGTTCTCTTTTGACTGCAATATCTAGATAAGGCAGTATAAATAACTTGTATTTCTACAAGTTATAACACCCCCAAATTTAGATATATGCTTGTCCTCAAGCATATCTTCTACTTAGGCAATAAAGCTTAATTCCTATCTATATTTTTGCATCGATTGTTTGCTCTAAATGTTACACTTAGGCATATTACTTGACATCGCAATTTCTTCCTATCCTTGTTAATTCTTAACAAGCCCTACTTTATTCTTTTATATAACAAAATTTTGCTAAAAAATGCTTTTATAATTTTTTTCAAAATAGAATGTTTATCTCTTTTTTGTCAAAACAACTCGATATATCTATATGAGGTGGTCAAACTTTGCGTTATTTATTAGAGAATGTTGGTCATGGTTACACTCTTCGTTTTGGCCTGTCCCCACGGGTGTCATGCGAATATCCAACTATGGTTGTGTGCCAATTTCAACTTTAACTCATGATATTCAGAAGAGTTGTTTCTTGCATTTTTTTTTTCTTTTCTATTCTTCATATTGCGTTGTTCTTGGAAACCCACCTTCATTTTGGCTTGCTCCTACGGGTGTCATACAAACATCCAACTACGAGCAGGCTCCTTCCACAATTAAAATCTTATCAGGTTGGGAACATTTTTAAGGAGTTCCCTTGCGCTGACATTGGAGTTTTGTATGAATTTTTTTTTCTTTTTTTTTTTAATGATGAAAATAAACGTATTTTCTTAAATACTACATATTCTGATCTTATCTGCTCAGACCTTCCCCACCCCAAATTTAAAGATGGACAAGGTCCTCATTGCATTATTTGGATAGACTAGACAAACACTTAGAAGAAAAGTTTCGAAAAGAAGGTTTGAGCAGAACTTTGAAAGATAAAAGGTAAAGTACTGCTAAACTAAGAATTAACTAAGTGTTCGTCTGAATTTACAAACTATGGGAAATGTTTCTAAGTATAAACATATAGTACATCATAGCAACGCAATGAAAAACACAAAAGTAAAAGATTCAGAACATCGCAAGTATTGACAAAGGATGATAAAGAAAAAGGCACAGGCAAAAATGGAGTGAATATGTACTCATTGTATTGAATATTAACGAAGTATACAATTAATTACAAATTAACGCAATACAAAATTTGTGCCTGTACAAGAATCAAAGAATAGATTAACTTATAAAAGAATAAATGAATTTAAAAGAATATATAATGGTCGCATAGAAAAAAAATATAGGAGGATTATTGCTGAGGGGCTGGCGGGTCCGGAGGCAGATTTTGAGGTGGTGCAGGAGGGGCTTCTTCAAAATTTAAGTGCTGCTGGAGATGTAGGGGCACCATCGGACTATGAAGATATGCGGTGAGAAAGTTAAAGTACTCTTGATTACGCTCCGCAATCATTCTCTGGTGCATATGGACTTTATAAATATTGCGTTGCATGTTGATCAGCGCCTCTCTTGATGAAGCAGCACTGCGTTGAATATCATCAATCCACTCCATTACCACTTCAAATCTTTTGTTGAAGAAGTGTTGTTATTGAGAGAAAAGTTGTTGTTGTTGGGAGAAAGGAATCTCATTTCTGCTAACTCAGCAGCCACAGAGGTGATGGAGGGTTGTATCTGCGATGTCTCGCCATCATCGTTTTGGGGTTGGGCAGAGGTGCCTTCACCCAAATCGTATGGGTCATCAACTTGCGGCGGTGGAATGGGGGGTTGCCGGTGATGAATGCTGTTGGTAAAATGGGCCTGCTGGGTAAACAGGTGAGGAGGTTGGGAACAAGGAGGAGAATTGGGTATTGTTGTTGAAGTGAGAAAAAGGTTGTGCAGGTGGGCTAAGAAAAAGAGATTTGGAGGGCGAATGACTAAGGGAAGAAGGGTTCGCTAGGAATCTGGATCTTGTGCTAGTGACTCTTGAAACCTTTTCTTTTCCCTTATGCTTCTCTGTTCGTCTTTTTTGGCCTGGGTTTCCTTTGCAGTGCCATTCAAATCGATCGCGGGCCTCTTGCTGCAGCTCGGGGATAGTGTGGAGAGTCTTTAAGGAGCAACCTCAAGATTTTAATGTTGATCAGGTCATGGACTTCTGGCATGGGCTCCTCATCAATGCCTACGCCCATAAACAGGCATAGACTTGAAACAAGCCACAGGAAGAAGTACTGCCCTCAGATATGCCCCACCAATGATCTGATCTGCCTTGTGATCAATTTCCCTACGTCGATAGGAATGCTGCATGCGATGCAGTATGCGGCCATGATCCGATCCCTTGATATAGTTCTGTCATGCGTTGTTGGGATCAACCGCTTTTTGACCAGGTAAACCCAGAGCCTTCCCTCCGGAAGCAAGGATTTGGACTCCAAGGTGCGGATGCCTTTGAGTGAAACCGACCACTTCATGCTCGGTTGCGTTAATATCCCCAATGCGTCTTCCATCTATTGCTCCGTGGGATCATCAATAATTTTATTCCCTGGTGCATTAGGAATGTTCTTCATTTGATATATTTCGTTGATGTCCCTTGCGTTGAAGGATATCGTTTCTCCTTTAAAGGTCACTGCATCCCTGTTTCCATGTAGACGCTCGCGGTAGAAATCTCGCACTACCTGAGGCGCAATAATGGATGAGCATTGGTAGAATGTGTCCCACCCATGTTCCACAATCACACTTGTGATGAGGTCAGGTAGTAGTGTCGGCGTAGGATAGAAGTCCATCTCAATCAACATGTCATCATTCTCCTTTCTTTTTTATGAACGTTTCTTGGCCGATGCGGGCTCGCTGCTCTCCGCAATTGCCTTGCCTTTTTCCCTAGCCAACGCAATGCAGGCTGCTTGTTTTTGTTTCTTCTCCCGCTCTTTGCATTGTTCCTCCTTCTCACGCTCTGCGAGTTCTTTCCCCTTTTTCTTCATTAAGCGCCGCAAATTAGTTTTTTGCTTTTTCTCCTTCTCTTCCAACAATGTCCTCTCCTCTTCTTCCTTTTTCTTTCTCCTTTCTTCTTATTCTTCTTGTTCTTCTCTCGCAAATTCTTCTTCAAATTGCTCAGAGGCCAACAACAGACGTTGTTCCTCCTCACGCCTCCGTATCCCTTCAAGTCTTGCAAGCTCATTGTTGCTTCGCATTTCTTCGTACACCAATCTTCTTCTTCTACTTCCTTTTGTGATGATGAGCTTTCCCCTCTCCATCTTTTCTTTCTTCTCCTCCTCTTCTTTTCTTTTTCTTTCTTTTTCTTCCAATGCGATAATTAGTCTTTAAGGGTCTATTGGACCCTCGCGGCATATTCTCCCTGCGAAGCCACATCAGGGGAATTCCTTCTGCTTCTTCTCCTTCATCGGTCGCAACCAT
>NC_052353.1:22863645-22905755 GCF_009727055.1 Benincasa hispida | reverse complement strand
AAAAGAGACGAAATGCTTCTATCATCACGTCTTTTCTTCATCTCATTGAGACGACAGGTGTTGGAACAGGTATGCTTTCAGTGCTTCCTCCCCTTTTGAACAGAGGAGGTCTAACGGCCAGGGGGTTTCTCTCGGTTCTCCCGACGATTCTGGGGACAGTGTGGGCTTGGGCGGCGAGCCTACGACTGGCAGCCAGAAATGCTGCCTCTCGCATGGCTACTTGGTCAGGGGTAGGGGTGGATGGCGAAGCAGATTGGTTGGAAGCTTGGGACCATGGAATTTAAGCTCGAAAGAACTGGTAAAACGCTAGAATGCTGGGCAAGAAGGAAGTTTGTATGCTAAAGCGCTAGGGTTTCTGATTGCAAAGATGAGATAACCTTTCCAAAATGAGGTAAGGGTCCTATTTATAGGTTAGATCGCATTGGGCCCAACACAATTTTTGCAGCGACAGTCCTCGAGACACTCAAAAGGCGCGTCGTTCGATTTCCCTCATTTATGGAATTTCAGGAAAAAAAAATGTCCTTTCGTCTGCCGAGTCATCATTACTTTGGGATACTAAACGATTGGACTTCCCCAAATTACAAAAAGAATTATCTTTTAATATTTTATTCGAATGGACGCAAGATAAAGATTAACGCAATGTGTTCACCAACGCAAATGCATCTTCGCAGAGGACGGGCAACAACGCATACATCCCCGCAACACACCGCTTAACCAAACAAATTTCTGGAGGATACCTCAACATAGTGCATTTAGCTAAGGACGAGCAAAGAACATATACGAGTGCAACACACACCCCTCAACTCAATACAGTTGAGTTGGGTAAACGCAAAGCATGTCTTATTGGTTCAAGATGCATCCATTATTGCCTTGCATATTTGTTGATTGTTTGATTTTCTTTTTATTTTATTTTATTATTTCATCAACGCAAGTGCGATGACTTACGGCAATAAATTTATATTTATTATTCAATCATTCACCATTTAAATCTCAACGCATTAATTACAGAAAAGCTTAAAGAATTAAAGACTATACGGAAATAAATGCCAAGGAAATAAATGAAGAAATCAATTCATAAAGTCAAGAACGAATTAAATGAACAAGTGAAGAAAAATTCAAGAATTCAAAGAGATAGGAATTTAAGAAAGCATTAAACATAGTGGTGAGATATGGATCGACAGATGCGTTTCTTGAATGGACGCAATCCACATCTCCGCAGGCTATCCTACTTGCATGCCCAATGTCCTAGGGACATTGCTCCTTCCCTGTAGATTCTGGGGCTTCTGAATTATTGGGCAACATTCCTAGTGCTCTGCTTCTCAGCTCGGAAGCCAGTTGGCCCACTTGGATCTCCAAATTTCTAATTGAAGACGCCTGCACTTGCATCAGTGCATCGTTTTTATCCATATATTGCTTCAGCAGGTTCTCCAAAGAGCTTCTGAAGTGTTAGAAGATGAGGGTTGCTGGTGATTCGACTGTCTCGGCTGCCCTTGATTTGAATTTTGGTAAAAAAGGAGGATTCCTGATAACTTGTAGAAATACAAGTTATTTTATCCACCTTATCTAGATATTTTGCGGCCAAAATTAGATAAAATATGCGCCGATTATATGAAAAATTAGCCTAGTATACAATAATTATAATGTTTTCGCAATTACACCCATAACTACCATAAGATGGAAGAAAGCCGGATTTTTACTCTGTTTTGCAGAGACCAAGTCACCGCTTGCGCTCAAGGCTCACGAGAAACTGTCAACGTATCTCTGTCACATTTGCCCGTCAATCAAAAATAAGAGACGATTACCAGCAATGGCGCGCAATACAAATAATCGATCCAGATTGTGTTTCAACCGCATGCGGTAATAAAAACAACATCGCATGTGAATCCATCGATCGAAAGATGCAGCTGAGCAATGCAAAAGCGGAGGATTAAGATGCGTGTACAACTACAATTGTGCAGAACTGACGGTCGATTGCATAATAGAAGGAATAATATCCCTCCATCTTCGGAATTACCATGACAATCAAGTGGGACCATAAGGCCGGAGTCAAAGACTGCACCTATAAATACCCATTGATTTTTAGAGAAAAAGTATGCTACAGGATACGGGGTAAATGCTGCAAATGTTAGAGGAGAAAAGGCTGAGCTGAGTGCTTAAGTGAAGAAATCCGAGAAGACGAGATAGGCCGAGAGGTGAATCTCAGATCTAAACCTGCAAACACCCGATTGAAAGCTCTGTGCAAAGATCCCTGCCTACCGGCTAGAGCAAGCCTGGAGAGGGAAGCTCTTCCTACCATCAAATCCATCCTATCCGGCAAGCAGATCTCCATCGAATCAGTGCCAAGACATTGGCACTTGTTTGTATCTGTTCTATCTCTTTCATCGTTGTATTTCATGTTTCCTTTATCTTTTCATTCACACACCATGTATCAAACGCTTAATAGACGTATTAAATGTTTTGGTAGCTTTCATTTACCATCTTTTGTCTATTTCCGTTCACCCAACAATCACTTTCTTCATGGTGTCTTCTTAATTCCCTGATAAGCAATATGAATTAACTAAGTACTTAATCTGTGTTAAAGATATAAAATGTGTTTAGCTAAGGCATGTTAGACGGCATCTTCACCTGTGAGAGCAGAAGTGAAGATGCCATTCTAATCTATCGAGAGAAGGTCAGAAGAATGCGTTAACTAAGGTGAGTAGTACTTCCAGACATGGAAGAAACCTTGTGTTCATTACGTTAGTCTCTGTTTCACCACAGACATGTGGGAGCGCGGCCGATCACTAAAAGGTGTACACCAAGAGAAGAGCGGAACAACATTTGTACCTTCAACGCAATTGAGAGCTTGCGTTGTTTATATTATTTGTCTTTCTCTTTCTATCCTGTTCATAAGACTTACCGCTGCATTCCACGTCTTTGCACACCTTTCACAGCCAGCCTTGACCCTAGCATCTTGTACATGAAGCTTGTATCTTGTATCATCTAGCTTAGGTTTATTGTATTTCATTTTATTATCGCATTTTTACCGCTTTACTTTATTTTATTGCAATTTATATACTTGTACAAACACATTTTAAAGATTGAAAACCTGGTCGCATATATCATGAACATACCACAATAACTAAACCAATCCCCGGGTTCGACCTTGGATCACACTGAGAAACTTGAGATGGAATTACACTTGGTTCTATCGTAAGGAAACTTGTGACAATGCATGGCGTACTATGTGAACACCCATCATTAACGAATATCTAGTGGTAGTATCGCATCATTTTGAGCATAGAATATCAATCATACTATATCTTAATTTCATTGCGTTACAAGTTTATGGCGCCGTTGCCGGGGATTTGGTTAATGGTTTATTATTTGAGTGTATTTTTGGTATTTTGTAGGATAGATCTCAGTGTACTGGCTGTTCAACATGGAGAGCAGCCTGACGATTTATGAGTCCGAGTGCTGAACTGGAATTTGTAACTGACCTTGAGATCGAGCGAACTTTCCTCGCAAGGGTACGTCAGAACCGAATTAGGAGAAAGAAGGCAGCCAGCATGGCGGACAATAACGATAATGCGGTGCCAGTTGTGAACCAAGGGGCTGTTAGACTGGCTCAAGACCCTATCTTTCTGGCAGCTGATCGCAACATCTCGATGCGTAATTATGCGGCACCTAATTTGTATGATTTTTCGCCTGGAATCTCGAGGCCGACCGTGGAGGAGAATGCGTTTTGAGATTAAACCGATCATATTGCAGATGATTCAAAATGCCGGGCAGTTCGGAGGACTGCAAGGTGAAGACCCACATGCCCATCCAACCAGCTTTGTCGAGATGTGCGGCAATTTTTCCTTACCTGGCGTGACCCCAGAAAACATATCTGTTCTCTTACACCTTGAGGGACGAGGCTAAGAGGTGGGCTTACTCACTGAAGCCAAATGAGATCACTTCATGGGAGCAATTGGTGGAGCGATTCATGAAGAAGTTTTTCCCACCTGCCATCAACGCAAGGTGACGAAAGGATGTGTTGAACTTTGAACAGAAGAAGAATGAGACCCTGAGCACTGCCTAGGTGCGATTCAGAAGACTGGTGAAAAACTGCCCGCATATCGGGATTCTCAATTGCGTATTGATGGAAACATTTTACAATGGCCTGAACAGAGCAACGCAGGCTGTTGATGATACCTCCACGGCAGGAGGTTTTATGGATAAGACATACACGGAGGCCAAAGTTATCCTCGACCGCATCTCACGAAATTATGGATGATTGGATCTATGATGGTTATGGAGGCCGAGGCACCGATAAAAGGAAAACTGAAACAGCCATTGTCCCTGCGGAGACAATAACTACGTTGGCCGCGCAGATGGCCATGGTGACCTCGATCCTTTATTCAATGGCAATCAGCCAAGGAGCCATTGCTCTACAATCAGCACAACCCGCTGCACCAGCTCAAGTGGTCGCAATCAGTTGTATCAATTGTGGAGGGGCTCACGAGGCTGATGTGTGTCCATTGAACCTTCAGCAAGTGTGTGCTATCCAGAACAACCCCTTCAGCAACACCTATAATCCAGGCTGGAGGAGCCATCCTAACTTCGATTGAAGGCAATCCCAACCTAGGGGGGCCAGTGAACCATCAAGGAGGCAGTAGAGGAAATCCTCCTTTTCACCACAACCAAGGGCAATCAAAACCGCATAACCAGCAACCATCATTGTCTAACATCTCAAGAGGCTCATTAGAGACGCTGCTGAACCAGTATATGGATAAAAATGATGCAGTGATGCAAGCACAAGCATCCTCTATAAGGAATCTGGAGATCCAAGTGGGCCAGTTGGCCTCTGAGCTAAGAAGTCGAACACCGGGAACATTGCCCAGCAATTCAGAAGCCCCGGGATCTACAGGAAGGAGCAATGTCCTTAAGACATTGACAGGCAAGCATGACCGCCTGTGGAGATGTGGATTGCGATCGCCCAGGATAACGCAATTTTTGGTCCATATCTCAATACTATGTTTAATGCTTTTGAATTTTTGTCTCTTTAAATTCTAAATTCTATCTTTAACTCTTCATTTAATTCAATTTTGACTTTTGAATTTATTTCCTCATTTATTTCTCTGCATTTAATTCTGTCTCATCTTTAATTCTTTGACTTTTTTGTAATCAATGCGTTGTGCTTTAAATTGTGAATGATTGAGTAATAAAGGAAAATCTATTGCCGCAAGCCACAACACTTGCGCTGATGAAAAGTGTAAAAAAATAATAATAATAACAAATAACAAATAAATAATAAAAAAAAATAAAAACAATTAACAACAAGAAAGCAAGACGACAATGGACGCATATCAAACCAATCAGGAATGCTTTTCTTCACCTAACTCAATTGTATTGAGTTGAGGGGTGTGTTGCGCTCGCATATGTCCTTTGCCCGTCCTAAGCCAAATGCTCTATGTTGAGGTATCCTCCAGAAATGCATTGGTTAAGGGGTATGTTGCGCTCTCATATGTCCTTTGCCCGTTCTTAGCCAAATGCACTATGTTGAGGTATCCTCCAGAAATGCGTTGGTTAAGGGGTGTGTTGCGAGGATATATTGCCGCTTGTTGCCCGTCCTCTGCAAATATAAAATTGCGTTGGTGAGCACAATGTATTATTCTTTTTCATGCGTCCATTTCAAATAAAATAATTAAAGAAAAATTCGTTTGGAAATTTTGGGAAGAAGTCTAACGATTCGTATCCCAAGCGAATTATGACTTGGTAGACGAAAAGGACACTTTTTCTGAAATTCCATAAATGAGAGAGGTGGAATGACGCGCCTGTTGAGCTGCTCGAGGCCAGTCGCTGCAAAAATCGCGTGGACCCCACCATGGCCAGCCAGTCACTAAATAAAATACGACCTCCTCTTTCATTTTGAAACTCTTTACCTTACTTTGCATCCAGAACCTTAAGCTGTCTTGCATCCCAAACCTGTTCTTTCTCCCCAGCAGCTCAAGTTTTTATTAGACCTTCCAAGCTCGTATCCATGGATATCCAAACCCCAAACCAATCCGCTTCAGCCTTCACCCCTGATCATAGTAGCCATGCAAAGGCAGCATTCCTGGCTGCCAGTCGCAGGCTTGCCGTCAAGCCTCACCATCCCCAAAATCGCGGAAGATCCCGAAGAACATCTTTGGCCGTTAGGCCTCCTATGTTCAAGAGAGGAGGAAGCACCGAAGAGGCAATTCCTACGCCAACCACTTGCCGTCTCCACTGAAAGCGAGAGGAAGAGCCGAGATGATACGGAGGTGTTTGGCAACATCCTAAGTACCTTGGAGCAAGGAGGTGGACAGCCCGAGGCAGAGGTTGTAAACCAACCACTGCCTACGGAGGAGGAGGCGGCAGTAGTGGCGGATGAATCAGTGAAGGATGGAGTGGTGGTGGTAAAAGAAGTGGTGGTTGAAGAAGAAGAAAAGGGGAATGATGTTCTGGTCCCGGAGACTCAGGAGGCAACTGTCATCGCAGAAATTTATGATGAACCTCCAAGAAGAAAAGAAGAGGAAATTGTGATCAAGGAAAGAGAAGAAGAAGAGATCGCAGTCGAGGAGGCCAAGGAAGTAGAGGTTGCATTAGTGACCCCTGACATTGCGATGGGGGAGGTTGCAAGGGATGCGTGGCCAAAAGAGGCCGAGAAGGAAGACAAGAAGAGTGAGAAGCAGCCAAAAGAGGCTGAGAAGAAAGATAAGAAGAAGAAAAAGAAGGGAAAGAAGGCTGGAGAAGCGGAGTCTTCACATCATCGCAAGGCAAGAAAGAACAAAGAGCAAAAGGTTGATGATGAAGATGAAGAGGCCAAGAAGGAGAGGAAGAAGAAGGAGAAAAAGGAGAGAAGATTGTGCCGATGTGAGAAGAGGCACCTGAGAGAAGAAAAAGAAGCAAGGCAGAGGGCTTCGATCCCTGAGAAGGATGGAGAATCGACCTCTGTAAGGAAGGATAGAGGGGAAACGACACAGTTGATGGAACCGGTACAACCTGAAGCAACGCAATTGGTTGCAATGGATGAAGGAGAAGAAGCAGAGGGAACCCCCCTAATGCGGCGTCACAGAGAGAATGCGCCGCAAAGGTCCATAATTAACCCTCAAAGATTAATTTTGCCATTGGAAGAGAAAGAGAGGGAAAAAAAAAAGAAAAATAAGAGAAGCAAGAAAAGATGGACAGGGGCAAGCTCATCATCGCAGAGGGGAATAGAAGAAGAAGATTGGAGTTTGAGGAGATGCGACGCAACAATGAGCTTTCCAGACTTGAAGGGACCTAGAAGCGCGAGGAGGAACAACGCCTGTTGCTAGCCTCTGAGCAATTCGCAAATTTGCGAAAGAAGAAAAAGAAGAAGAGGACAAATTGTTGTTGGAGGAGAAGTGGAAGAACCACGAAGCCAATAAGAAGCGCTTATATAAGAGCAAGGGCAAAGAGCTCGCCGAGCGTGAGAAAGAAGAGCAATGCAGAGAGCAGGAAAAGAGAGAACGACAAGTAGCCCACCTTGCGTTGGCAAAAGGCAAGGCCATAGCAGAAAGCATCGAACCCGTGGCGGCCAAAAAGTGATCACCAAAGAAAAAGGAGAACGATGATATGTTGATCGAGATGAGCTTCTACCCTGCGCCTACCCCACTACCTGACCTCATCACGAGCGTAATTGTGGAGCATGGGTGGGACACATTCTGCCAATGCCCATCCATTATAGTGTCTCAAGCAGTGCGAAGCTTTTACCGCGGGCGCTTACATGAACATAGGGATGCAGTGACCTTTAAGGGAGAGATAGTATCCTTCAACGCAAGGGACATCAATGAAATTTATCAAATGAAGGACAACCCTGATGAGCCAGGGAATAAGATTATTGATGACAATTATTCATAGAAAATATATTTGAATCTCATTCAAATATTTATTTCCCCCTATTAAACTATAACGTATCAAATACATTATGACAATTATATCATATATAATTGAAACAATTTAATTATATCATATATAATTAAATCTCTCTATTAATTTGAACAATTCAAATTAACCCAAAAACTGATTCTCAACTAAATTCTTTTGAGCTACCAAGGGGACCTTATGGACCTGTAGCTTGAAGCTCCAACGATACATGAATAATTAATTAAACTCTTTAATTACATTATTCACCATCCGTTAACTGTTAGGCACTCCACTAAAGACCAACAGCTGCACTCTTCGCACTACAGATATATTTCTGTGTTCATTGGATATAACCAATCAACAATACAATGACCCTTCACAAATTGCTCGTAAGTATAGCTAGGCCAAATTACCGTTTTTCGCCTGTAGTTACATCTAACTGATGGACTTGAATTTGAATACAAAATGTATGTGATGCTTAGATGATGTGCTACAAGCCTATGTTACCATAAACTCGTAACGCTGGATTTATGTGATGATATGCACGCATGGTTCAAGTCTAATGTTATGCAATAATGACCTGACTTGACTTAATTCATGCAATACTACTTTTAGATATGCGTTAGTAATAGATGTTCTTGTAGTATGCTATGCGTTGTCACAAGTTTCCTTGCGTTGGAACCAAGTATAATTCTACCACAAGTTTCTCAGTGTGATCCGAGGTCGAACACAGGGACTGTTTAAGGTTATTGCGTTATGTTTATGATACATGAGACCAGGTTTTTCAATTTAATAAAAGGTTTTTTGTACAAGAATATAAAAATTGCGATAAAGTAAAGGAAAGCAGTAAAAATGCGATAATAAAATAAAGTGCAGTAAACCTAGGCTAAGATGGTACAAGATACAGTCTTCATGTTACAAGATACTGAGGTTAAGGCTGGCTGTGAAGATTATACACAGATCATGTAATGCGATGGCAAGTCTTATGTACGAGGCAAAAAGAGAAAGATAACTAGTATAAACATCGCAAGTTCCTTAATGGCGCTAAAGTGATAAACATGATTCCGCTTTTCCCTTAGCGTACACCTCTCGGTGATCGGCCGCGTTCCCACATCTCTGTGATGAAACAGGGATGAACGTAATGAACGCAAGGTTGCTTCCATCTCTAAAAACACTACTCGCTTTAGTTAACGCATTCTTCTAACCTTCTCTCGACAAATTAAAATGGCATCTTCACTTCTGCTCTCACAATTCATATTAACTACCAGAGGATTAAGAACAATTCATAAAGAAAGTGATAAACGGAGGAACGGAAATAAATAGAGAAGTGGTAATGAAAGCGATTAAGACTTCAATATATCTATTTAGCGTCTAATACATGGTGTATGAATGAAGGGGTAAAGAAGATGAAATACAATGATGAAAAGCGATGGAAACAAATACAATCAAGTGCCACCAATTTGGATGGAGATTTGCTTGCTGGAATAGATGGATCGTGTGGAAGGATGAGCTTCCCTCTCAGGCTTACTCAACCGGTAGCAGGATCTGAGTATAGAGCTTCATTGCGGGGATCTGGCAGATTAACATTGAGACTCACCTCTCGGCCTTGTCTCTTCTTCTTCCCAGATTTCTTCAGTTTAACACTCAGCTCAGCCTTTCTCTCAATGACCTAATATCAATTCGCCCCGTATCCAGTAGCCATCCTTTTTCTGTGAATTCTATGGGGTATTTATAGGTGAAGATATTTGACTCCAGCCTTGTGGTCCTGACTTTTGCTATAGAAATTCCAAAGATGGAGGGATATTATTCCTTCTGTTATGCAATCGGACCGTCAAGTTTACACAACCGTTAGGCGTACACGTGTCATAATCCTCCACGTTTGTGTTGCTCAGCTGCATCTTTCGATCGAGTGTTCGCATGCGGTGTTTTTTTTATTACCGCATGTGGTTGAAAGTCAGCTCTGGATCGACTGCCGCATTACGCCGTCATTGCATTAATCGTCTTTTCGTTGTGATTTTACGGACGCAATGTGACAAAGATGCATTGGTCAGTTTTTCTTGAGCTTTGATCGCAAGCGGTGATTTGGTTTCTTGGAAAACAGAGTAGAAATCTCCTTTTCTTCCATCTTAATGATGTTAACGGGTGTAATTGCGATAATTCATAATTATTGTATTTCGAAGCTAATTTTCATACAATTGGCACATATTTATTCTCTTTTGGCCACAATATCTAGATAAGACAGTATAAATAACTTGTATTTCTACAAGTTATCACTAACTCCTTAAGTACCATTGATCCCTCTAATGAACAATAGATCATAGTCACACTATGACTAGACCCCTCTCGAGCCAGGAGAAGGTGTGGCACCACATTGTTCAAGACTTGAAATCAGCCCTTAAGGGAGCAATTTATCTACTTACCCCTGCTTCGGAAAAGGAGTGAATTCTATCTTGTGTAGCTATATTTCCAACTCCCCAATCAGATGAATCCCCAAAATGGTAGGCTTGTTGAGTCGGCGATCTGGCCACTCTCACCCATACAAATCAAAGGACCGCCCTCATAGATAAGAGTTCACAATTTACTCAGGATTCAGGTCATGTTACCTATTATGGTCATCTTGGTGAAATGTAAGTTTCTATTATGAACGGTGTTATATAATGAGACTGAACATTCCATGGTCCGGTCTTATATAAAATCCTTTGTATAGAATATCCCCGCTCGCATGTCTAATACATGAACGATCAAGACCAGATCATTTGTAGCACTTTACAACAATTGTAACACCTACAAAACCGGCCATACTCGTAGTGTCACCAGGATAAGATATCCAGCTTTATCCATCTACTGCAGACCATTTAGGTTATCACTTAAACATGATCCACCTGAAGGAACTCTTATAAAAAAGAACCCATGAATGGAAACACGATCGATCCAAATTCATTGTGACAGACTTACAAGCATTCACAAACATATAAACTAGTTATGCATCTTTAACAAAATTACGACATGGTTTATAAATTAAATACAAAAGGAGTGAGAGACTTATCTTTGAAGAACTCTTCTTCCACAGATCTCTCGCTCTCGTGAAGCACTTGAAACAGCCTAGTCACTAACAGTCTTCTCCACGAATAAATAACCTCTCAGACACCACCACTCAGTAACCTTGGTATTCTCGGAGTGAGAATCCAGGAGGTGTGGTATCTGTTATGAATTTGGTAGAGGGTTGGAGGAAACTACGATTACACTATATGATCAAGCAAGTAGGAGAAAGATATTGTCTATTGTATAGACTGTGGTGCTTGATCATTTAGTAAAGGTACACGATCATTTAGGAAAATAGGTTTAATCGTTTACACGATCGTTTAGTGAAGCTCGCTTGCCACCCGATCGTTTAGTAAAAAGCTACACGATCGTTTAGAGAATGGCGCATGTACACGATTGTTTAGACGCTTGATGGTTGTCGTGTAGTCTCTCGTGAGCTAAATGATTAGCAATGTACTTAATGAAGCAATCCTTTACAAAATGAAAACATTTTTCAATTTATCCTTTAGTTATGAAAACTAAATACAACCTCCCACTTTCACGCATGGTTAAAGGAGAAACTACCCACAATTATCTCACAATTGTTTTAATTATAAATAAATATAATAACTAACTTATCATATTATATTTATAAACTATAGTTTTAATATCACATCATATGTAACATCTAAACCATAGTCTTTTTCTCCTTTACTTGATATAAATCATATTTATATCAATTCCTCCAATTAACGTATCTCATACATCATATCAATTATATCATATATAACTGAACCAGTTTAATCATATTATATATAATCAAACTCCTTCTTGTCAATTGAACACTTTAAACTGACCCAAAAACTGATTCTCAACTTGAATCCATTGAGCTACCAAGGGGACCTTATGGACCTATAACTTGAAGCTCAAACGGTACGTGAATAACTGATAAACTCTTTAATCACGAGATACACCATCCATTAATTGCGGGGCACTCCATTAAAGACCAACAGCTGCACTCTTCTCACTACATATATATTTCTATGTCCATCAGATATAACCAGTCAACAGTACGATAACCCTTCACAGATGCTCGTAAGTATAGCTGAGCCAATTTACCGTTTTGCCCTTGTAGTTATATCTAACTCCTTAAGTACCACTGATCCCTCTAATGAACAATACATCATAGTTCTATTATGAGTGGACACCTCTCGGGCCATGAGAAGGTGTGTGGCGCCACATCATGCAAGCCCCGAACTTAGCCCTTAAGGGAGCAATCTATCTACTTACCCCTGCTTCAGGGAAGAAGTGAATTCCATCTTATGTAGCTGAGTTCCCAACTCCCCAATCAGACGAAACCCCAAAGTGGTAGGTTTGAGTCGACAATCTGGCCACTCGCACCCATGCAAATTAGAGGACCGCCCTCAAAGGCAGGAGTTCCCAACTTACTCAGGATTAAGATCATGTTACCTATGGTCATCCTAGGGAAATGATGTCTCTGTATGAACGACGTTATATAATGAGACTAAACACTTTGTGCTTCAGTCTTATACAAACTCCTTTGTATAGGACACCTCCGCTCGCATGTCTCCACATGAATGATCAGGATCAGGCCATCTGTAACACATCACAACACTTATAACTATCTACAAAGCGGGCCATATTCATAGTGTCACAAGGATAAGGTTTCCCTTCTATATCCATATATTATAGACCATTTAGATTATCACTTAAGGCATGATCCACTTGTATGTCTTCACATACATGCTTAAGTTACAACAACAACCAGGGATCTTAGTTTATTGGTTTATGGTAAATGCAAACAAAATATCTCATATTTCATAGACAACAATGACAAAAATATCTCATATTATTACATCACAAGCATTTGATCATATAGGTGTTTACAAACTATAGGACCCTACAAGAGTTTAGGGCATCAAGACTTGTATGTCTCCACATATATGTTTAACTTATAAAGATAACCTTGGATGTTAGTTTATTGGTTTATGGTTAATGCAACTAAAATATCATATATTTTATAGACAAAATGAATAAAATATCATATATTATTAATCGCATAAGAGTTTGTTCATACAATGTTTACAAACTATAGGACCCTACAAGATTTATTGCATCCACCCCAATAAAAGGATCGTAAGAACAAAAGGTTGGCCTTGTCTCAAGCATCGTATATTGACAAGATGCTTGTCAGATATTCGATGCACAATTCCAAGAAAGGTTTATTACCTTTTCAGACATGGAATTGTATTGTCTAAGGAATAGTGTCCTAAGACTCCTCAAGAGGTTGAGGAAATGAGACGAATTCCCTATGCATCGGCTATTGGTAGCCTTATATATGCAATGTTATATACTAGACCTACCATTTGCTATGCAGTAGGGATTGTCAGTCGATATCAGTCCAATCTAACATTAGATCACTGGACGGCCGTCAAAATGATCCTCAAGTATCTTCGTAGTACGAAGGACTATATGCTCGTGTATGGAGATAAGGATTTGATCCTTATAGAATACAGAAACTTTGACTTTCAGACTGATCAGGATTCTTGGAAATTCACATCAGGGTCAATGTTTACTCTCAACAAAGGAGTATAGTAGGGCGAAGCATCAAGCAAGGATGCGTCACATACTCCACTGTGGAAGTCGAATACGTAGCTACTTGTGAAGCTACTAAGAAGGTTGTTTGGCTTAAGAAGTTCCTTACTGATTTTGAAGTTGTTCCAAATATGTCTTTGCCCATCACACTTTATTGAGATAACAGTGGTGCTGTGGAAAATTCTAAGGAACCTAAGAGTCACTGAAGAGGCAAGCATATAGAACGGAAATATCATTTGATTTAGGAGATTGTGCATTGAGGTGACGTGATTGTCACAAAGATTGCTTTGGAGCACAATGTTGTTGATCCGTTTACAAAGGCTCCCACGGTTAAAGTGTTTGAGGGTCATCTAGAAAGTTTGGGTCTACGGGATATGCAACATGTTGTCTAGGGCAAGTGGGAGATGTTACTGGGGTATAGTGTATGCCCTAGTTTATTGTGATTTTGTGCTTTATTTGTATTATACATTAGTCTCCCTGAGCCTTAGGACAAGTGGGAGATTATTGGGATTTGTGTCCTAAATCTCTTTGTAATCTCGTAGTTTGTAAACTTTGTATAAACATATTATTGTTAATAAAATAAGTGTTAATTTATAAGCATATACTCAATCCAATAAACTAAGATCCAAGGTTATTTCATGTAATTTAAACAAGTATGAAGAGACATACAAGTGGATCTTGTATAAATAATAACCTAAACGGTCTGTAGTAGATAAATAAGGTTGGATACCTTATCCTGGTGACACTATGAATACGGCCCGCTTTGTAGGTGTTACATGTATTGTAAAGTGCTATAAATGATCTGATCCTGATCATTCATGTGGAGACATATGAGCGAGGGTATCCTATACAAAAATTTTATATAAGGTCAGACCACAAAATGATTAGTCTCTTTATATAATGCCATTAACAATAAAGACTTGCATTTCACTAGGATGACCATAAGTGATATGACCTGAATCCTGAGTGAGTTATGAACTCCTGTTCATGAATGCGGTCCTTTGATTTGTATGGGTGAGAGAGTGGCCAGATTTCCAACTCAACAAGCCTACCATTTTGGGGATTCGTCTGACTGGGGAGCTGGGAACACAACTACACAAGATGGAATTCACTCCTTCCTCTATACAGGGGCAAATAGATAAAGTGCTCCCTTAAGGGCTGATTCTGGATCTTGATCATAGTGATCACAACCTCTCCTGGCCCGAGAGGGACTTGGTCATAGTTGGACTATAACTTATTGTTCATTAGAGGAATTAGTGGTACTTAAGGCGTTAGATGTAACTACAGGGGAAAAATGGTATTTTGGCCTAACTGTACTTACGAACAATTTGTGAAGGTCATCACACTGTTGATTGGTTATATCCAATGGACACAAAAATTTAACTATAGTACGAAGAGTGTAGTTGTCGGTCTTTAGTGGAGTGACCAATTAACAGATGTTGGGTAATTTAATTAAAGAGTTTAATTAATTATTCGAGTATCATTGAAGCTTCAATTTACAGGTCCATAAAATCCCCTCTGTAGCTCAACAGGGATTTAATTGAGAATTAATTTAAAGTGTTCAAATTAATTGATGGAATTAATTATATATGATATAATTAATTAAATTGATTATATATGTAATATAATTAATATAATGTATTTGATACATTATAATTTAAGGTAATATGAGAGGAATTTGAATATGATTCAAATACTAATTATATGAAGGAGAATCATGTAATTAAATTTAATATGAATATGATTTATATTGAGAGGAATTAAATATTTGGATATGATCCAAATATCAATTATATGGATGAGATTCATATAAGTGAATTTAATATAAATGTGATTTATTTTAAATTTCATGTATTGTTGAGAGAAAATAAAATCTATGGGTTATGTTGTATTTGATGAATCTATTGGTTTTGTTGTATTTGATGCAATATAAAACTATAGACTATATGTTATATTTGATATAACATATAATGTATATATATAATAAAGTAGTTATTATACATATATATTTTTTTATTAGTTTAATGGAAATTAATTAAAGAGGAGGAGTTACAACTCTCCTCCTCCATTCTCTCAATTTTTTACGTGGAATTCAAGTGGTTGGAGATTTTTTTCCTTCTTCTTCTTAATTTCTCTCTGAGAGAAGAGTTCTATCTAGAAAAGTTTTACAGAGAAGAAAAGTTCTTCTCTTCTCTCTCTTCCTCTCCATTTTCTTTCCCTCTACCAAGGATTCAAGCAAAGCCCACAACTCTTGCTTGAATCCTTTATCCCAAGAGAATACAGAGGGTTCTCAAGTGGTGGTGTCTTTTGGAAGAAGGAGATTCGCGTGGAGAATGTGATTCGTTCGTGGCTTGTATGTGGGAGCTCTTGAAGAAAGGGTTCTTCAAAGGTAAGGGTTTTTGAAACCCTAAGTATTTTATTTAAAGCATGCTATAATTTAAGAAAATGCATATCTTGTTCTTATTTACTGTAAAACTTATATTTAATAAAAAAATGGAATTTGGGTCGATCTTTGCTTTCGCTCAAAGGATCTTTTCTGAAAATTTCCTTCACTAACAACTCTCGAGCCAGTGAAAGGTTGAGGCCTCATTGTTCAAGACTCAGACAGCTGTTAAGGGAGCAATTTAACTACATTCCCTAAGGTTGGGAAGGAGTGAATTCCATCTTGTGTAGTTGTGTTTCCAGCTCCCTATTTGGACAAATCCCCAAAATGGTAGGCTTGTTGAGTCGGCTAACATAGTCACTCTCACCCATATAGATAAAAGGATTTGCCCTTATAAACAAGAGTTCACAACTCACTCAAGACTAAAGTCAAGTCACTCATGGTCATCCTAGTGAAATGTAAGTCTCTTATAACAACGATATTATATAGAGAGGCTATTCATTTGGTGGTATGGTCTTATTCATATAATTTGTATAAAATACCCTCACTCACATGTCTCCACATAAATGATAAGGATCAGATCATTTATAATACTTTACAACAATTGTAACAACTACAAAAATAGGTCGTATTCATAGTGTCACTAGGATAAGGTATCCAGCCTTATCATCTACTACATACCATTTAGGTCATTACTTAAACATGATCCACCTGTATGTCAACCACATATATGTTTTAAGTTACATAAAATAACCTTGAATCTTAGTTTATTGGATTTAATTAATGCAGTCTAAATGTTAATAAAAATACCTTTTATTTTATTAAATATATAATTTGTTTTTACAAACTACGAGATATAAGATTTAGGACACCAAATCCAACAATATTTATGATGTTTATTTGGCAACTTGAGTCACTCTCACCCATGCAAATCAAAGGACTGATCACATAGACAAGAGTTCATAAATCTCTCAGGATTAAGATTGAGTCGCACATGATCATCCTATGAAATATTAATCTTATCAATTAACGAATTTACAAAGAGAGATAAAGTACTTTGTGGTCTGGTCTTATACAAACTCTTTGTATAGGTTACCTCCACTCACATGTCTCCACATGAACGGTTTGGATCAAACCATCTGGAACTATTATAAAGTGAGCCATATCTATAATGTCACCAGGATAACCAATTGTATGTTAAGTCCCATTTACACATTAATTGTATTTTTCTAAAAGAAGATAATTAATCATTTTGTCCTTAACACTTGAAATGTCTTAAAATACTCTTCTTTAGACTTAATTCACGTTAGAATGATACAATATCATTCTATGAAGTTCTGCATTGAATATTTAACAAGCATTTTATAAATGGACGATGCTTAAGACACTTAACATTGTGTCCCTAATTGGTTAGACAGTCAAACTTTTATGTTATATTACATCATTCACAATGAGTAACATGTCAGTAACATAAAACACGAGAAAATATCCATTTGTCAATTAATGACTATCTTGTCTACATAAGATCATTAATATTTGTTCAAAGTCACAAGTTATGATAACTCTTACCTGTTCAAAGTCACAACCTTATCCCTAGGATGCATGAGTTGCTAGGTTTGAAGATAAAATTGGTTAATTGAACATGACTTTCCTGACAATTAATTGACACAATTAAATTCTAAATCGTAATGCATGTGTTTTAATTCTATATGGATGTTATCGAACCCAATAGAATTTAGAAGCATGTAAATTAGTTAGGGTATAACCTTTCCAACCTTAGTTAATAATTAAGACGCTTTCTCGATTAAATTCTTGCTAGTTGTCCGCCTTTGTAGAGGCTAGTTAGATCGCATCGAGCAAGTAGTTGTGCATACATGAATTAGTTGCATGTTTAAGTTTTAGAAATCTAGGATAGAAATTGCATTGAATGGCTCTAGAAACTAGATAGATCAATCCTAGTTTACATTTATCCTTGCATTTTAATTCCTTGCATGTTTTCATTTTATACAAAACCAAAACCTCGTTTTTACTACTTTTCATAGTCAAGTTTAGCTTAAGAGAATATTAAATCCTGGCCTCCCTGTGGTTTGACCCTGTACTTGCCGCTTATGCTACTTGTTAGTATGAGAAGTAGGTTTCAATGATTCATAAATATTATTTTTGTTTCGGTTTGGAGTCGAATTAACGACATCAATTTTCGAATTTGAAAAATAATAGATGAATGTTCCTTTAAGTGGTGGTGTCTTCGGGACTTCAAAGGGTCCTACACTCTCATTGGCCCGAGAGGAGTTTCTGTTTATTAGTTAGATCATAAACTGGTTGTTCATTAGAGAAGCACTGGTACTTAAGGATACAAAGGTAACCTAAGGGTAAAACGATAATTTAACCCAGATGATGTTATGGACACTCATGAAGGACTAACTTGCTGTTATTGGTTTTTATCCATGGACACAGAAATATATATGCAGTGAGAAGAGTGCAGCTGTGGGTTTTTACTGAAGTGTACCCATAATTAACGAATATTGATTAATTTGGTTAATGAGTTTAGCCAAGTAATCTCATATGTCGAAGCTTCTGATCTGCATGTCCACCAGGTCCCCTTGTTAGCTCATTAAAAGATATCAAAGAGGAATGATTTGAATTGTTCTATTCAATTTGAGGAAATTGTATATTAATGTGATTAATATGTAATTGATTATGGATGTTATCTATAATTTAAATTAAGTTGGAGAGGAATATTTGAATGAGATTAAAATATTTTAATTCAAGTGAATTAGATTCATAAAAATTAATTAATTAAATTAATAGAGAGGTGATGCACATAAACATACGATGTTTATTTATGTTAATTAAATATATATATTAAACTAAATTTAATGTATAGATGGTTATTTAATTAATGTGCTAATTAATTAAATAAATGTTATATAATTAACTGAGCACAAGGGCAAATTGGGAAAGACTTGAAGAAGAGGTTACACCTTTCTCCCTATAAATTCTACCTTATGGTCCTTTTAGGGCAAGAATTTCATTTGGTGAATTTATCCTAGCCACCAAAACATAAATCCTCTCTTTACTCTCTAAGAGAAATCTCTCTATCTCTTCCTCTTCTAATTAGTTGGATACCACCTATCCTTCTATTGGAATCCTTGAGAATAACAAGGTTATTCTCGTGGTCATGTTCAAGTTCGATTTAGAAGAAATTCATGCCAAGATCAGGAAGATTTTTCGTGGAGCTCAGAAATCTTCAAAGGTAAGAATGGTTCTCTCTTAGTTTCCCTTCTCCAAAGCATGTTATTTCATATGTTTATCCTTCACATGTTCTGTTTTAGAACACTGTTTTTGTTTATTCAAAAATCGATTTTTGAGATGTAAGGCACACTCTTCCACTCAGGATTCGATCCCTACAATAGTGTCATCATGATATACTATAGATCTTTTAGGTTATCTTTTGAACGTGATCCACTCATATGCCAACTACATACATATTCAAGACTCCATATAATAACCTTAGATTTTTTTAGTTAATGGCTAAATTAATATTGTATAATTAATAATTAAATTAATCAACTAATAAATTATGAGACTTTAGGACACAAATCCCAATAGCCTTGACATGACAGACTTCGTAGACAACCTATAGAGGGAACTCATGACTCTACCAGCGAACTAGCTGTGGGAATGAAGAGATGGAGGCTGAATCTAGTAATCTTCGAGCTAAGATGGATACGAAAGAACAATTTCTTGAGAGAATTGCTCAGAGATGTGCTGTAAGAATAGGAAAAGTGCATTCAAACCCTATAAAAAATATAAAACATAGGGGATGAAAGCTTTGTGTGCTACAACATTTGAGGTAACGAAAAATCCAACAATGCTGAAGCATGACTTAATATGATCGAGAAGTGTTTCAGGCTGATGAGATGCCCTAAGGATATGAAGGTGGAGTTGTTTTTCTACTTCAGAAGGGACAGATGATTGGTGGAAAAATGGTGAGCGTAGACAAAGAGATACATATGAATTTAGCTGGAAGGATTGCAAAAGAGCTTTCTATGGTAAGTATTACCTATGATCATTTCGTGATACAAAACGAAATGAGTTCCTAAAGCTTGTACAGGGTTCCATGTCTGTTTGAGTATGAGAAAAACTACAATAAATTGTCTAAATATGCTACTGCAGTAATTGAAGATGAGATTGAGAGATTCAAAAGATTTGAAGAAGGATTATGAGAGGAAATTCATTGTAAATCCTCAAACTTAAGAATCCCTAAAAAATCATTTTAGCTAAGAATACTTAGTTAGGACGCATACTAGAATTCCAAAAGCAGCTTTTAGAACAAGTTATGGACATTGTGAATTCTTGGTGATGCCATTTGGGTTAACCAATGCACCAGCAACATTTATGGATCTTATGAACTAAATATTTCATCCATATCTGGACCAGTTTGTTATCGTGTTTATAGATGATACTGGTTTATTATGGAAGCAAAGAAAAGCATGTTGAGCACCTCATGATAGTTTTGCCCCTGTAGTTACATCTAACTTCTTAAGTACCACTAATCCCTCAATGAACAATTAATTATAGTCAAAATATAACCAAACCCCTCTCGGGCCAATGAGAGGTGAGGTCTCATTATTCAAGACCCGGAATCGACTATTAAAGGAGCAATTTCTCTACTTGCCTTAAGGTCGGGAATGAGTGAATTCCATCTTGTGTAGTTGTGTTCTCAGCTCCCTGCTAGGAAAAATCCAAAAAATGGTAGGCTTGTTAAGTCGGCTGACATGGTCACTCTCACCCATACAAATCATAAACAGGAGTTCACAACTCACTCAAGATTGTCAAGTCACCTATGGTCATCCTAGTGAAATGTAAGTCTCTTCTAACAAGATGTTAAATAAAGAGACTATTCATTTCATGGTCTGGTCTTATACAAACTCTTTGTATATAATATCCTGCTCACATACCTGCACATGAACGATCAAGATTAAATCATTTGTAGCACTTTACAACAATTATAACAACCACAAAGCGGGTCGTATTTGTAGTGTCACCAGGATAAGGTACCCAACCTTATCCATCTACGATAAAGTATTTAGGTTATTACTTAAACATGACCCACATGTCAACCACATACATGTGTTAAGTTTCATAAAATAACCTTGGATCTTAGTTTATTGGATTGAATTAATGCAGTATAAATGTTAATAAAAAAAACCTCTTATTTTATTAAATATATAATTTGTTTTTATAAACTACCAGATATATGAGATTTAGAACACCAAATCCAACATAATACACTTAAATATTCTTAATTTATTATAAGTATAGAAACTAAAAAAATATATATAGAGATTAAAATTAAACAAAATTCACAACATAGTATTAAATTTCCATTGAGATTTCTATCGATATTTCAACTTTTATATGGGTATGATATCGACATGAGGGGTGAATCAATATTTTTATTATATCACAGAAAAATCCACGAAACATAATAATTAAGCAACAAAATATCACTAATGTAAATAAAATATAAATAATAGACATGTTAACTTGTTTAAAAATCTTAAAATATCTATTTACTAATTTATAGTTATTTTTTGAATTTTTTGTTTTATAATTTTTCCATGACTATTCATCAGAATCAAAATTATATTTCATCAATATTTTCGTAAGATTAAGATCTCAATATTCCCGTCGACATCCACATTTTAAACATTGCTTGACAGACTAAAAATAGTATGTTAACTAAAAAAATTTGAAATTCAATAGATATAAGAGGCAAAAAGATTAAAAAAAATGATCCTCACATATTGAAGAGAGTGGAGAAAAGACTTGCTTTTGAGGTTCAAGAAATTTCTCAAAGTTCAAGTAATTTAGATGCTGACAAAATGACAGAGAAGAGAGTGATTGTTTTAATGTTTTTGTAGTTTTTTTTCACGTTTTAATTTTTGTAAGTGCACATCAATAAGTATAGTGGTTTATAATAATTTTACTATTTTTTTTACATGCTTTTGTTCTTTTTTTCTCTTTTTAAATTGCCGTAAGTACACACCATTCATAAAAATTAGAAATAAAGTTTAAAATCAAGAATAAGATCGTTACAAATCAAAAGAGATTAAGTTTCTGGGTTTCAGTTTTCATAAAAAAAAAAAAAAAAAAACTATATTTTGTTGAAATTAAAATTAAAAAAAAATGAAATTAGGAGGATAATCAAATATCTTTTTTCCAACTAAGAAAGAATAATTATGAAATTTTATACAAAAAAAAGGTGAACAATAATATTTTATTTTAATTAATTTTTAAAATTAAAAGGATAATCATATCATCCATATCAATTAAACAAATGAATATAGATAAGATTATAATGATAAATAATAATACTTTGCTTTAAATTAAAATTTAAAATTAAGAGAATAAAAACTTATCACAATATTTTAAAAAAATATCTTGGTTTAAATCAAAGTATGAAATTAAATAATCAAATAAAAAAAAAACTAAGAGATTATTAGCGCCAAATTTAACAAAATAAAATAATTATTTTGGTTTAATTTGAAGTTTAAAAGTAGAAGGGATAATCAAATCATCAAAGTAAAAATAGAAAAAAAAAAAAACACATTTGATCTATAACTAATATCTACTTCATATTAAATAATTTTTTTTCAAAAAATCACATTTTATCTCTAATTAGTATCTTAAATAAAAATTAAAAAAAAAATATTTTTTAAAATCACATTTTACCTCTAACTAATATTCACTTCATCTTAAATAAAAGGAATTAAAAAAAATCACATTTTTATCTCTAACTAATATTAACATTTTTTAAAGAAAAAAATATTTTTTTAAAAAAATTACAATCTATCTCTAACTAATACCTACTTCATGTTAAACAAAGAATTTTTTCTTTTGAAAAAAAATCACATTTTAACTAATATTATATTTTAAGTGATATCTACTTCACCTTAATTAAAGGAAACATTAAAAAAAATCACTTTTTTTCTTTTTTCTTTTTTTCATAAGGTATGTTATCATTTTTATTTTTTTTCCTTATTATTCAATGTAAATTGTGTTTTTTTTAATGTTTGTGTGAGATTGAGATTTAGATTGAATAGCCTTTTCAACTTATACATGTACATTTTATTTTTAAAACTATGAAAAACGTGCAACACTCGTAGTTCCGACTAGTACTCAATAAATAAAAAAGAAAGAGAAAGCAAAAAAAATGAAAGAAATGAAAAAGGAAAGAAAAAGGAAAGAAAAAAAGAAGATAGACGTCATACCTTAAGAATAATGATTAGGTGTAGCTTAAGCTTGTACCAAATCTCATACTTCCCTTTTATTTACACACAAAAAAAAAATCATTTTTAAAGAAAAAATTGCCACATGACAAATTTTTATTGGACAACTATTTTAGTTGCACAAAGAGCAACATCTAAGTATTTTCATTTAATAATAAGTTTGTCACCGTCAAATCTTTAAAAAGAAATTCTAATTATCAAGAAAGACAAAAAAAAAATACAAACTTATGGGGTGTTCCAATGCAAACAAATGCATATTAAAATAAAATAAATTTGTAAACATGTTGATTATATTTCAAAATGTTATAAGAAAAACAAATCTAGATACATCATGTTAACATGTTTCAAGAGATGATACATTTCCATTATCAAAGATTAGCCTACTATAGAATTCCGTTGAAACAAATGATGCGTTTTTCACTATCAAATGTTGAAAATTGAAAATTGAATGATATGTATTCTTTGATAATATTGTTTCAACACGTTTCAAATGTACATGGTAGTTATTCATAGAGGTACTTGCTTGAAAATGTGTGTTTTGATGGATCGATTAGCTAATTACTCTTAAATAGGAGTTTAGGGTTAGAAACATATTTAAAAATGGAGGGCAAAATGGAGAGTTAAAGATTCTTTCTATTTTGTCTCTTTTAATATATTATTCATATAGATTTAGAGTGATTGATATATAATTATAATTATCCACCAAATATTTTGGTTGAATATCAATTATTACCAATAAGTTATGAACACTTTGTACGTTAAATATTATATATATTTTTTAACTTTATGTATATATGTGTGTTTTGAAAAGTTTTAATTTTAGCGTAAATGAAATGACTTCATTCCTTATAGTATATCTCATAGTTTTTATTTTTTATTGTAATTATGAAAAAAATAAAATCTAAAATTTGAATACAAGAAAAAATAAAAATTATCGTTTTCACAAATTATATAATTTAATTACCCGAATAAAGAAGCAATTTTAAAAATTAAATATGCATAGTTACGGAATCAATTTGTTTCAATGAATCTGGGAAAAAAAGAAAAAGAAAAAAGACAGATTTCAAATTGGTAGTAATATAGTTTGGAAAGTTGTTGACAAAAAATGGAATATAAAATAAAAAGAAAAATACCATTTTAGTTGTTGATTTTTGTTGGATTTTAATCTCTATATCTTAAAAATATCTAATTTTAGTCTATCTATTTTAAATAAATCTTAAATCTAATCCCACAGCTAGTTTATATTGATTTTATTTTTTTTTTTGTTATCTATAACCGTTTTTTTAAGAATTTTAAAAATATATTCACGTATTGTAATTGTTGACATGAAAGTTATTATTATTATTGTTATTGTTGGACCAATTTCAATTAAAAAAATAAATAATTTTGAGGGATTGGATTTAAGATTTATTAAAAATATAAGAACAAAAATTGGACAATTGAAAATACAAAGGTTTAAAATTGAACAAACTTCATGGACCAAAATTGTATTTTAACTTAAAATTGAAATATTTCAATAAAAAAAAAGTAAGAAAATATTGCCATGTGACAAACTACAATTGAACAATTTGATGGGAAGTACAAAGATAGGTGCTACTCATAACACACCGAAATATTTTTCATTTATTAAAAGTACATAAACTAGAATATAAAAATTGAAAATACAAATATTAAAATTGAATAAACTTCACAGCATAGTTTAAATTTCTCAAGATGTTGAAATTTTCTTCGATATTTCAATATTTCCATGGGTATGATATCGATAAGGGGATGAATCAATATTGCCATTATATCGCAGAAAAATCAACGAAATATAATAATTAAACAATAAAATATCACTAATGTAAATATAATATAAATAATAGATACGTTAATTTGTTTAAAAATCATAAAATATTTATTTACTAATTTATATTTATTTTTAATTTTTTTTGTTTTTATAATTTTTTTTAAAATATTCATTGAATTCGAAATTTTATGTATGGATGTGAATATTTTCGTCCACATGGATATTGAACATGGTTTCACATACTAAAAATAGTATTTTAACTTAAAAAAAAAAAAAAAAAGAAATTTGAGAGATATAAGAGGCGAGATAAAAAAGAATGAAGAATTAGAGGGGAAGAAAATAAAAAAAGGAAAAAGTTTGAAAAAGAAAGAGGGGAAATCCAAAAGAAGAGAGAGAGGTAATCGTCCCTCCCAAGTCCCAACCTTTCAAAATTTGAAAAAGACCCTCCCAAAACAAACCCCCCCCTCTCTTTTTTCCCCCTTTCAAACGTCTCTCTATAAGCGCGCTCCTTCTTCATTCTATCTCTCTCTCTATCTCCAAAGCTGTTGCTTTTTCTTCTTCTTCTTCCTCAACATAAACCCTCAGATCCATCTCCATTTCCACACTCTTCTTTACTTCTTTCCTTTTCTCTAATTTTACTCTCTTCCCCACAATACCCATTTCCCACATTTCACTAATTGTAAGCTCCTTCCCCTTCTTCAAGCTCTATAACTTAATTAATCCTCAAGATCTTCTTCTTCACTACTTTCCTTTTATGGGTTTTGCTGGGATTCATGTCTTGAATCTTTCTTGGTGTTTTTGTTTCTTTTCAGCTCTTTTCTTTTCTTTGGGTTTGAACTGTTTTCAAGATCTTTTTTTTTTTTTTATGGATCTCATTCAGAGGGGCACCCTCGTCTCTCAAGTTCATGAACGAGTGCTTTTTGCATTTGGGTTTTGCCTTCTCTTTTTGTTTTGTTTGCTTTTTTATTCTTTCAGCTACAGAACTATGCGGTTTCTACTAATTCCTTGGGCAATATAATCAATTTCATCAGATAGAAAGTTGATAAATGGAAACTCAAGAATGAAATTGTTCGCTTCACCATAGGATCTGTTAGATTCTGATTCATCAGGGAAATGTGTTTTGTTTTTACTCTTTTGATCCGGCAATTACAAGAGTCCTCTGTGTTAGATTACGATTCTAAATGCTTTCTGTTTCATTTTGGAGGAGTTTGGATGAAAACATGGAGGCATTTTCGTGTAGTTGTTTTATAGAAAAGACTATAGTTCCGGAATTAATCCCTGTGATTTTCTACAATTTGCTGAACTAAAACATGAGAAGATGATATTTGTGTGCAAATTGTATGAAATTTTGTTGAATCAGGAAGTTTGAACGATTGATGGTTCCTTATGGTCCTGGTTTACGATAACAGTGGCATGTTGAATGAACTAATTTACCTTTCTTCTCCTGCTGATTCTTGTATGTGAAATGTCTGGTTACTAACAACAATCTGTTTGATAATTGTCCACACAGAATGGACTCACTCCCAGATGCTATTGTTCAGTGCATCTTGTCACATATGAGCAATGCTCGAGATGTGGCTGTCTGCAATTGCGTATCGAAGCGTTGGAAAGACTCAACGCCCTACATTAGAAGTCTCTATTTTCCTCGCAATTCCTTTGATAACCATTCGGGTGGGCTGAGTCCCGACATCATCATTTGGAAGATGATATCATCCATTGTTCACTTGGAGGAGCTTGTTGTTTATAGTCCATTTTCGGGTGCTGGTCTTGCTTCATGGCTGTCTAGTGTTGGCCCCACGCTTCGACACCTCGAGTTACGGATGGATAATCTGGTGGATCTTCAGGCTTGTCAAGAGAGCCCTTCAAAGTTGGAATGCCTTAGATCTGCAGCAAATTTGGAGTCACTTAATTTATGGGGCGTGTTAATGACACATTCACCTAGATGGGATGTGTTTCAAAAGTTAAAAAACCTTGAGATTGTTGGTGCTAAGTTTGAGGATCCTGCATTGAACAGTGCCCTTCGTGCATGTCCTAATTTGTCCAACTTATTGCTCCTTGGCTGTGAAGGTCTTACTGCAGTTTCAATTGAGCTGAAGCATTTGGAGCAGTGTAAGCTGGATTTCTATGGCTTGGGGAACTGCTCACTTTTGATCAATTCTCCTAAACTTCAACTCCTTGAAGTTCAAGGCTGTAGTTGGATTAGAGCCCGTGGGACAAGTTCCTTGAGAAATCTTTCAATTGCCAATAATCAAGGTAATCATCATAACTAGAAATCTTATGAAGGAAAGTTCAGTATGATTCTTTGGAGGGTGAAAAATGCTTTCAACCAATTGAAAAATTATCTTTCACAGTATGCATGTATGTGATCAGAACACTAAATAGAAGAACCTTAATTATAACTACCACATTCAAAAGTCATTCCAAACTCATTTGTGACCTTTATGATATTAATCGTCTTGTTTATCTTCACCGTTTACAAAATATGACATGATTTAGAGTATATACTCGTTTCTTGTATGGAAATCATTAATTGGAACTTGGAAGAGTACAAGGTGGAAGTTTGCAAACTTTTTACTTTAAGAAGTTCTACACTCAAAGGATAACTTTAAGAGCCTTGAGATATCGATTGCCTTGTTTATCTTTATGGTTCGAAATACGATATGATACAAGGATAACTTTGTTTCTGTATGTAAAAACCTCTATTAGGAAGAGCCTACATGGTAGGTTCTGATAAGTTTGCAAGTTCATTATTTAAAAGTACTACGCTTTAAGAGTAATTTGAACCTCGTTTTCAAGACCTCTGTGATATTAATTGCCTTCTTTATCTTTACAATTTGCAAAGTACGACATGATACAAGGGATAAAAACTTTGTTCTGTTTTTCTCTTTTTTTTGTATGGAAACCTTTGATAGGAAGAGTCTACATGGTGGATTTTGATAAGCTTGTTTCACTGGAGTCTCTATCTTTAAGAGGTGTTCAATGGTGTTGGAATGCAATAAGCAATATTCTTGAATGTGGGAGTGAGGTGAAACATCTTTACATGAAGGTTGAATTCAGTGGAGACTTTGATGCACTTGAACCTTTCCCAGAAATTGACTTTGTTGAGTTTTTTAATAACCATCCAAAGTTGCAAAAGTTTGACATCCATGGAGCCATGTTCGCTGCACTTTGCCAAAAACACAGCCTTAAAAATGTAAGTAGAATCAGTGCCTGCCAAATAAGACCAACTTTTTCTTGAGATGGATTGATTTCTTGGCTTATAAATTACATTCTTTTGGTACTCAGGTGGATCCAGATTTTGCAATCTCATGTTTGGAGGAGGTTTGGGTTACGGTTAGATCGCCGTTGAACGCCGAACAGAAGATGAATACTCTCGAATCATTTATAAAGTATGCCAAGAATTTGAAGTCACTGGTAATAAATATTCTAAGGATGAAGAGTAGCCATAGCAGTGCAGATGATTTCTTTGATGACATTTGCAAGTTTAGATGTTGCAACCCCACGGTCGTTCGCATTGAATAAAAGCATAGTGAGGCACTTTTCCTCTCATTTGTGATTTTAAGTTCATCATTTATCTTTTACATTCTCTGATTACAGGTTGACCTGCTGAAATGATTAACTTAGTTTGGTCATTCTTTTATGAATGAATTCATAACTAATTGCTCGTTTCCAGCCTTGTTCGATGCGACCATCGATCAAAGATGTTCAATTGTTGCTGGCTTGAGCATAATTTAATTGGTCAAGTAACCGTTTTTATAGGTCGTGTGTGAATTGTAATATTCGAAAAATGAAAAAGGTAAACGGATATTGGTATCGAAGAAATGTATTTTCTTTATTGGATATCTAAATTCCTTAGTTTGAAGGAATGACCGAAACGTTTTCCATAATAAAGATTGGATAAATTTTTCTGATGCACAAGAACGAAGTGTGTTCTAGTTTTAGCCTACTAATTTGAATAAAGAGTGTCTTTTTGTCTGGAAGGTTGAATTATAAGCTTAGTAGTGGAGTTTTAGGTTGTTTGAAAGGTTCATCAACTTTAAAAGTATGATAAGTTATTAGTCTTTCAACTTTCAAATTTATATCAAATGGTTTGTTAAACTTTGAAAAATGTCTAATAGGCCTTCACTTTCGATTGTGTAATAAGTTTGAACTTTTAATTGTATCTAATTGGTCAAAGACCTATTAGATATAAAATCTAAAGTTTATTGTCCAATTAAATTTTGTCTTGTGGATTTATTAATTTTAAAGGAGGTTGAATATGATATGGACTGATTTATTAGACAAAAAAATTGGAAGTTTAGGGACTTAGTTGATATTTTTAGAGTCCAAGAGCCAATGACACAATTGAATGTGAGGGGAATAACAACTCAAACCCATAGCGAAAGCAATGGGTCATCTTTGATTTAACTTAGAATTAAATTAGAAAGTAAAGGTTAAGCAAGTTGACTCTTTTTGGATTGTTTATGGTGGGTTCAAAATTTTTGTTTTACCTTTGTAATTACATCTTGCACTTTAAGTATCATTGGTTTTATAAACGATTTGTTTATGATCATATCATAAACTAAGTCCCTCTCGGGCCAGTAAGAGAGTAAGGTTCATTGTTCAAATCACGAAATTAGGACTCAAGAGAGTTACTCATCTATTTGCCATATACAAGACGAGGTGAATCCCAACTCATGAAATTATGTTTCCAAGTATTGATTTAGTCAATTGAAATGATAGACTTGTTGAATTAGCTACTAGAGACATTCTTGTTCATGCAAATAAAATGACAAGCCCACAGACAAAAGTTTATAACTCATTCAAGATTAAGATCGTTACATATGATCATTCTATGAAATATATATATCTCTTCAATTAATGAATTTATAAGGAGAGATGAAATATAAAATACTATATAGGATGTCTCTGTTGGGAATGACCTAAACTTGCAGTTCGTAAATGCTGTCGAGTTTTTTTATTTAATAAATTACTATTGATACTGCATCTTTCTATGAAAATCCAATAAACGAATTCATGGCTATAACATGAATACTTTAACTTTAATGGATCAAGTTTTAGTATGTAGCCAAAATGGTCTATAAGGATAAGATTGGATATCCCATCCTTGTGATACTATTGGATGCGGCTCATTTTGTATATTGATACAAATGATGTGATCCAAAAAATCATTCATATAGAGACATATGAGTGGGGTATCCTGTGTAATGAGTTTGCATAAAATCAAACTTTGAAATAGTCACTTTTCTTTATAACAACCGTTTACTATTAAAATTGACTATCTCAAACTCAATTACCTAGGGTAATTCAATCTTAATCCTGAGCTAACTACGAACTTCTGTTTATTTAGGATTATTCCAGCACTGCTCAATAAGCCTCCCATTTTGGGATAAGATCAGATAGGGACGGGTTAGCGGGTTGTTCTCTTAAGCGTTGATGTCTTATCTTGAACAATGGGACCCTGCACTCTCATGGAAGAGAGGGTAATGATTTTTAAGTTGGACTATAAACCAATTGTTCAATGGATGATCAGTGGGAGCTTAAGGAGCAAGATGTATTTATAGGGGTAAAACAATAAGGATAACCTTTAACCCAGTTGTAAATACGAATGACCTGTGAAGGATCGATTATGGTTAAAATGGGCAGAAATATATCTACAGTGAGGAGAGTGCAACTGTTGAGCTATAGTAGAATGTCTGTGTAGTTAATGAAGAGTAATTAATTCGGTTTAAAGAGTTTAACCAATTAATTACAAGTCGTTGGAACTCATGATATATAGGTCCATAAGGTCTCTCTACTAGTTCGTAATTTGGATTAGTAAATTGAGTAATCTTGATAGGATTTGAAATTAGGGTTTAGAATTTGAAATGTTCAAATTCAATTAAGGTTTCTATTTATTGTATTCGATACAATTAAAATGTTTAATTTTATAGAAATTAAACAAAATTGGAGAAACAGTCAATGTTTAAAATATGATTTAAATATTAATTGTATAATAAATTTCATTATGATGGAACTGTTTTTTATAAATTTAATATTATATATTAAATTAAGAAAATTAATTAAAAGGTTTAATTAATTAGTTTTATTTAAAAATTAATTAAGTGAATTAATTTTTTATAAAACTAATAAATCAAATTAAATAAGTTTAATTTAGAAATTGATTTTGAAAATCATTTTATGAAAAACCATTTTGAAAATCAAAACTCAAAGTGGATATTTTCAAAAGTTGGAAATCTCCACTATGATGCAAGACACCTTATTCACTCAATTCCATTTTCTCCATAAATTAGGAGCCGACATTCATGCAAGCTTTGAATTTGCATGATGAAAGCTCTATAAATTGAAGTGCTAAGCTGAATAATTGATTCATGCTTACAAGACTTCCTTGAAGAACTCTGCAGAAATCAACTACCCTAAACCCTCTTCATATCTTATATACATCCAGCTCAATTTAGTGTTTCTACCACACAATCCTTGTAAGAGAATAGTAGAGAAGGTCTTCGTGGTGGTCTACTTGAAGATTGAAGCTCTTTTACGTGGAACTCAACTGGTATTAAAGATGATTCTTCAAAGGTATTGTGTTCAGCAAACTTTCTTCTGTAAAAGTTATTTTGAAGCATGTTAGACTCAAATTAAGTTTAATTAGAGTGCTTATTGATTCTGATTTTCTCTACTACACGTGAATATACTTTAACAGTCTTAACTAACATGTCTCCACATGAACGATTTGGATCAAATCAATTGTAACCATTATAAGTAGATATGCCCATTTAGTCTGCAGGGTCGGGACCTCTATTGGATTTAGTGTCCTAAATCTCTTTCATCTTGTAGTTTGTAATTTGTAAATACAAATTATTTATTAAATAAAATAAGAAGTATTTTATTTGACATTTAGATAAAATTAACTAAATCCAATAAACTAAGATCCAAAGTTATTTAATGAAACTTGAACAATATGTGTTAGACAACAGGTGGATCATGTTCAAGTAATAACCTAAAAGGTCTGCATCATATAGTGACATTGCGGATATGACCTAATTTGTAATTGTTACATGAGTTGTAAGTGTTATAAACACTATGATCCATATTGTTCATGTGGAGACATATGAGTGAAAGTATCCTGTATAAAGAGTTTATATAAGATCGGACCACAAAATAGTTAGTTTCTCCGTATAACACCATTGCTTGAAGAAACTAACTTTTCATTAGGATGACCATAAGTAACTTGACCTTAATCTTGAGTAAGTTGTGAACTCTGTCTATGAGAACAATCTTTTGATCTGTATGGGTGAGAGTGTCTAGTTTTGCCGACTCAATATGCTTACCATTTTAGGGATTTGTCCGAGTAAGGAGCTGGAAACATAGCTACATAAGATGTAATCGTTCATTTCCATCGTTAGAGAAAGTAGATAGATTGCTCCCTTAATAGCTGATTTCTTGTCTTGAACAATGAGACCTCACTCTCTCATTGGCTCGAGTGGGTTAATTTATAGTTGGACTATAAACTATTCATTCATTAGAGGAATCAGTTGCATTTAAGGAGTTAGATGTAATTACATAGGTAAGACAATAAATTTTACCCAATTATAGTTACGAGTAATTTGTGAAGGGTCAACTTATTATTGATTGGTTATATTCAATAGACATAGAAATATATCTACAGTGCGAAGAGTGCAGCTGTCGGTCTTTAGTAGAGCATCGACAGTTAATGAATGTTGATCAATCCAATTAAAGAGTTTAGTTTGATTATTCTTGGAGTTTCTAATTTGTAGGTCTATAAGATTCCATTGTCAGCTCACTAAGGATAATAACAATGAATAATTGTTCTGGAGTAATTCGAATTGTTCAAATTATTTATGGGAATTTAAGTAATTAATTATATTAATATGATTGATATAATGTATAATATATATTGCTAGGTTATGATATATAGTTAATTATAAATATGATTTATAATTAAAACTATATTAATGTGAAAAAAAATTTGAATTAGATTCAGAATATTTTTCTCACATTAATATAGTCTTAATTATAAATCATATTTATAATTAACTATATATCATAACCTAGCAATATATATTATACATTAAAATTTAATATGAATTTCATTCATATTAAAACTGTAGGGTATAAGAAGAAGTTGCATTATAATATGATTATCGCATATAATATGGTTTATTAATTGTTAGTTAACCATATTATGAATATTATATTAATAATTTTTGTTTTAATATAATATTAAGAAAATGGAGAGTTATCTCAGCCAATCGTGAAAAGAAGGTTAATGTAACTCCCCCTCCCTCCTTTTTCCCTTATCTGTGGTGCTGAGAAAAACACAGTATAAAAGGATTAAGAAAATCTCTCGGACTTCTCTCACTCTCTCAATCTCTCTGAAAAATTCCCTCAGCAAAAAATATTTGTTTGGAGCCCACACATCCAAAATCCTTGTTTTCTTGAGAATGATGAGGTTTCACTTGTGATGGTATTCTTGTTTGGATTCTTTACTGTGTTCATGAATCGATGATTGTGAGAAGCCGAGAGGGTTTGAGACCAAGGCAAAAGAAAGGAGAACGTGAAGAAAAGGTTTCATCAAGGGTGGGTTTCTTTTTCTCTCAATTCTCTGTAGAAAGCATGTTTAGAAGTTGAATGTTTATCACGTTTTGCTAAATATTTTCTTCTTAATTTTTCTGTATACAAATCGAATGCAATTTGTACGACATTCACACACTTCCATGGAGAATTTCATTTCTTTAGCCCCGTGGAATCTGCTCGGAACGTGGAGATTCTCCAATTAGACGGAGAATGAGGGAGGGAATGAGGAGACACTATGATTCTTTAAAAAAAAATTATTATATAGCTCACAGCTCACTGTAATATATACGTACGTACATACATACATATATACATACATACATATAATTTTAGAAATTATGGTATTAAATATTTTAATTATATCTTTGTGTTGGAATTCGTGTCATAAAACTCCATCGTTAATTAGTTATTTAATAATTATTTAACTATTAAATATGCAATATTAAATTACTTATTACAATAAAAAATCTAAGGTTATTAGATGTAATCTCGAAGATTTTCAAGAAGGCTCTCACAATTCTTTCAAGGATACTCCCATAAACTAAAGGAGACAAAGAAAACTTCCCTTCCCTTCAATTTTTTCGAGGAGGCTCCCACAAACCAGATATTTGTTAGAGTCATAGTAAAGAAGACCTCATGGTAGTAGATTCAAAGAGATGAGGAATTTCAAGGAGATCTTAATGCACTATGTACATCATCAAAGGTATATTGACATGCTTAACCCTTTAAATATTAATTTATGTGTTTTAATTCTAAAATAGAATCAAAGCGTGCAATTCAATTGCTTCCATTATAGGATTGAAGGGTTCGATTACATCACTTTGCACATAAAATATTATTGTTTTTAGTAGGAAATTTTATTGTATTTTCTTTGAATAAATATGCATTGGAAAATAGTCTATTTAATATATAAATTTTTATTAAGGTCTAGAATAAATATAAAAGTTGTTAAAAATGAATGAATTTAAAAAAATAAAACGGAGAATTTTTCTCTGCAGGGAACGCAGTCTTGACGAAATCCATACGGGGAATCCCTATCTCGATTACCACAGGGTATTTTGCGGGGATCAGGGAATGAAATCGTCATCGTCTCTACTCTACCCCGTAAACATCTCTAATTACAAAGTGAGTCGTATTTTTCAGAATGAGACACCAAACTTATCCCCATACTATAAATCATTTAAATTCTTGAAAATGATCTACTCATATGTCAACTACATATTATTCAGATTATACAATAACTTTGGTTTTTTACTATAATGGACTATTTAATATCGCAAATAAAATAATAAAATAATATATTAATTATGAACATTGAGAGCACAAATCTCAATATAAAGTTCATGGATCTATTAGATATATATATTTTTTTTAAAATAGAAGTTAAAGGACTAAATTTATAATTTAATCAAATGAGTATTTTCATAGATCATTGAATTTTCAATTTCGTCTAATAAATTCTTGAATTTTCAATTTTGTGTGTAGTAGGTTATTGTCATATCCAATATTGTTTTGGAAATTAACAAATCTACCATACATAAACTAAAATGTTATTTTGATTAAAAAAAAAAAAACTAAAATATTATCTTTTCAAAGAGACTTATTAGACAAAAATCGAAAGTTCATGTTCATGGACATGGACCTATTAGATACTTTGTAAAGTTAGAAAATCTATAAACCTATTCGCATGAGGATTCTAGAGAAACGTGTTTCGTGGAATTGAACTTGTATTGATGTAGATTTGATGCAGATGTGGTTCAATCTCTAGTACTTGAACCTTTAATTCTCTTTCAATTGAATCCGTACGCTTGAATTGAGGAACCGGTGCACGTGTTGTTCTCAAAATTGAAGTCTTGGAAGAGTCTCTGTATATTTAGGAGACTTGTATCTTCAAAAAGTGTTCAACCTTAAGAGTCTGGGAGTCTTCTAATTGTTGGGAGTGTGATCTGTAAACACCTTATACGGAAGTGGTTTGTAGCTCAATTTTTAATTTTACAGAAATTCACAAATTGACAAAGGATGGAAACATGAAATACATTCCAATTAAGCATGCTATAAAAAACTTTTAAGATGAAATAAGGGATTTAGAACCACTTATCCTTGAAGACCAATCTCTTCGCCAATTCCTCTCCAGTCATGAACAACTCGCCTCCAATGCCAAAAAAATACAGCAAGCAAAAAACCCAATTCAGACACTACCACTACGAAACCTTGATATTCTTGGAAGATGAGAATCGTCGAGAGTTGTGGGCTTCGATTTAATTTTTAGTAGGAGAGGGAAGTTTTTGTTGAGAAGAAAAGTTTACAGAGAAGTTTTCTAGGAGAGCTTGCATCTATCTTCTATGTTCCAATGAAGGAAGAAGAATAATATCCTAGAAGAAACTTCCCCACCTCCCACGTTTAATGAGACATTAAGTGGACAACTTCCTCCAATTACCAATTAATTAAAAAATAATTTTTAATATATATTATCACATATAGTATAACCTATAGTTTAACATTCTCTCATTTAACCTATAGTATTTACATGAATCACATTCATATAGTTCATATTTGAATCATATTCAAATATTTATTTTCTCTCCAATGGTACTTGTTTAATTAATTAAATTAATCAACTTCCATTAATCGTCGGTCACTCAACTAAAGACCGACAGCTACACTCTTCGCACTACATATATATTTTTGTATCCATTGGATATAACCAATCAACGGTGTGTTGACTTTTCACAAATTGCTTGTAAGTACAGTTGAGCCAAAATTACCATTTTGCCCATGTAGTTATATCTAACTCCTTACATACCACTGATCCCTCTAGTAAATAATAAGTTGTAGACTAACTATAACCTAACCATTCTCGGTTCAGGAGAGGGTATAGTGCCACATTGTTCAAACCACGGAATCAGCCCTTAAGGGAGCAATTTCTCTACTTACTCTAACTATAGAAAAGGAGTAAATTCCTACCTGTGCAATCGTGTTCCCAACTCCCAATCAGACGAATTCCCTAAATGGTAAGCATATTGAGTCGGCAAAACTGGTCACTCTCACCCATGTAGATCAAAGGAAAACCTTCATAGGCAGGAATTAACAACTCACTCAAGATTCAAGTCAAGTCACCTATGGTCATCTCGATGAAATGTAAATCTCTTTTAGCAACATTGTTATATAGAGAGACTATTCATTTCGTAGTCCGGTCTCATACAAACTCCTTGTATGGAATACTCTCGCTCACATATCTCCATATGAATGATCAATATCAGATCATTTGTAGCACTTTACAACAATTGTAAAAAAACTATAAAGTAGGTCGTATTCATATTGTCACTAGAATAAGGTACCGAAACTTATCTATTTGCTACAGATCGTTTAGGTTATCGATCTACCTGTATGTCTCCACATACATGTTTAAGTTATAGAAAAAAAACCTTGGATCTTAGTTTATTGATTTTGTGGGTTAATGCAACTAAATGTCCAATAAAATACTCTTATTTTATTAGATAAATAAAAAGTTTGTGTAATACAATTACAAACTATAAGACTATGAAATTTAGGACATCAACCCCAACAATCTCCCACTTGTCCTAAAGCTAGTGGTGTGTACATCATAAAAGTCAAAATATTACAATAATACACAAAAACAAGAAACTAGGGCATACAATACATGCCCAGTATAAAATCTCCCACTTGCCCTAGACTAGATGCGGCCTGTCTCATAGACCCAGAGTCTCCAGGTGTCCCTAAAAAACTTTAGCTGTAAAGGCCTTTGTAAATAGATCAACAATGTTTTGCATTGAAGTTATCTGCATGATGATCATGTCCCCTCGATGCACAATCACCCGTATCAGATGGTACTTGTGCTCAATAAGCTTTTCACGCTTGTGGCTTCTTGGCTCTCTGGAATTAGCCACAACACCACTATTATCACAATAAATATTTATAAGCTTTGACATGTCTAGAACTACTTCCAGATCAGTAAAAAATTTTATGAGCCAGACAACCTCCTTGGTAGCTTCACGAGCTGCTATATATTCTACCTTCTGAAGGAATGATATATCATGCAATGAAAGATTACAAAATCAATAAACACTTAAACTACATTTTATTTGAGTTTTAAGCATGATGTTCATATGATATTCATAAGAGGGTTTGAAACACATATTACCTTTAAAGATTTCTCCACGAGTTCAGCTGAAAATCACCAAGATAGAGCTTGAATCACACTGAGGACTACCACCAAGATCTTCTCTATTATGCTCAAGCTGGAACGTATGGTGGAAACACTTAAATCAAGTTGAATTGATGAAGAACAAGAGAGGGAGGTATGTAGAGTTTTCAGGTTATCACTTCAGCAAGTATATCATCAAATTGCTTAATATTCTTCATGTATGGAGCTTCTATATATAGGAAGAATTCATGCAAATGTATAGGGTTGCATGAAGAACAACATCAGCTTGAAGATCATTAAATCTAGAAATGAAATTTGGTGATTATCCAACAAATGTGTTAGTGGGTTTTTTCCCAAAAATGCAAAAACCCATTAACCTGAAATGATTTCAAAAAATCATTTTATTTAAATTAATTATTATTAATTCAAAATAATTAATTTAAATAAAACTAATTTTAATTGATTTTTTAATGATATTAATTTAATATATGAATATTAAATTGATAAAATATCAATATCACCAATGAATCAATTTTATGTTTAAATCATAATTTAAATATTAATTGATTTTCTAATTTCGTTTAATTTTATTGAAATTAAACGTTTATAATTGTATCATATACAATCAATCGAAAACCCTAAAAATTGAATTTGAATATTTAAAATTTATAACCCTAATTTCATACATCAATATTCAATTTGTTATTCCAATTTAATGAGCTAGTAGAGGGACCTAATGAACCTACAGATCATGAGCTCCAACGATCTAGTAATTAATTCGATTAAAGAGTTTTAACAAATTAATTACTATTCGTTAACTATCAAGACACACCTCTATAGCTCGATAGTTGCACTTTTCTCACTGTAGATATACTTATATCCATATAACCCATAATCAGTAAGTCGATCCTTCACAGGTCGTTCGTAGTTACAGTTGGGTCAAAATTACAATTTTACCCCTGTAAATACATCTCGTTTATGTTGGATTTTATGTCCTAAAACTCGTAGTTTGTAAATTAATAAATATATTCTGTTTTATTTTTCGATAAAGTTATTATTGAAATTGTAATCTTGAATCCAACAAACTAAGGTCCTGAGGCTATTTAATGTAGATTGAACTTTATATAGTGACATGAAGGTGGATCAAGTTCAAATATATAGCCAAAATAGTCAGTATATGAATAAGATTGGACACCTTATTTTGGGGACACTATGGATGCGGCCCACTTTGTAGTTAGTACAAACGATGTGATCCTGAATCGTTCATATAAATATATGTGAGTGGGGGCATCTTATGCAATGAGTTTACATAAGATTGAACCATGAAATAGTCACTTTTTACGTTCTAAATGTCGTTTTATGTATAAAACTGACTATTTCGTTAATTGATGACCTAGGTAACTTAATCTTAATCCTGAGCTAACTATGAACTCCTGTTCACTCGGAATTATCTTTAGATCTGCATAGGTGAGGGCAGCTCATCATCGCTGGCCCAATAAGCCTCCCATTTCACGGGTAAGATCAGGTGGATAGCTAGGAACATAAGGTACAAGACGGAATTCACTCCTATCCATTATAGGGATAGTAGATAGGTTGTTCTCTTTAGTACTGAATCCAGGTCTTAAACAAGGGGCCCCACCCTCTCCTTGGCCCGAGAGAGGTTTGTTTTATATGTTGAACCTTAAACCAATTGTTCATTAGAGGATCAGTGGAACTTAAGAAACAAGATGTAGTCTTGAGGGTAAAACGGTTTTTATGACCCAGCCGAGATTACGAACAACCTGTGAAGGATTAGCTTACTAATCATGGTTATATCAAATGGACACAAATATATCTATAGTGAGGGGAGTGCAACTACGGGACTATAGTGGAATGACCCCGTTAGTTACGAATGTTGATTAACTCCATCTAAAGGTTTTTAGCCAGCTAGATCGTTGGAGCCCATGATCTATAGGTCCATTAGGTTCCCCTACTAGCTTATATGGAATAAACTTAGAACAGTATGACAGAATGATTTGAATTGTTCGAATTAGGTGAAGAGAGAGAAACAAACAAGTATATATGATATAGTGGTCGGGTTTTCAGTTAGAGATACAACTTTAATATTTAAATGTGATTTAAATATCAAGAATATGAATACGTTCATATTCGGAAGCTCGGAAATAATGAAAATGGTCAAAGATGTAAAAAGTCAAAGAGTTGACTTTTAGTTGACTTTTGATTTTGAAAAGTCAAACTTTGACCTATCTTATATTCAAATGTGATTTGAATTTCAAGAAAATAAATGTGGATTCATGCTCAGGAGGTCAAAATTAGTAAACATGGAAAAAATCATAAAAAGTAAAAATATTGACTTTTCGGTCAAAGTTTGACTTTGAAAAAATGACTATTTTGCCCTTTGACTAAAGTTAGTGGGAAAATTCAAACTTTTGTTGGATAATTCTATTAACGAAATAGTGGGCTAGGTGTTGGCTTATAGTGGAGACATTAAGCCCACTTAGATAGAGGATTCTAGGTGTTGGATTTTTATGGATTTGAATCATGCAAATGTTCATGATTTTTTTCTATAAAATGGGCTTTTGAATTTGAATAAAAGACTTTTGCCATTTTTTGCAAAAAGTTAGTTTTCAAAATTGGGCTGAAAAATTAAAAACCCAACCCAAAAAATCTCCATTTGTTTCCATCTCTCTCTCTCAGTTTTTCATCCACCGGGTCCCACAACCCGGTTATGAGTTCAAAGGATAGTAGGTCAACTCTTGTGGTGGTTCGGAAGAGTTCGGGTCGAGATTCAGCAAGGAAAAGCGGTTTTCAAGAGCTTCAAAGGTAATTTTAATTTATTGTTTTTTTCCTTCATTTTGCATGCTAATTTCCTTTTGTTTAGAAGCAATTAGAGTGTAATTAGGTCATAATTCCGCGGCGTATGCCTCGTGTTCCATCATGTGGTATCAGAGCACGATTTAATTACGCTCAATTGCTTTTGGTGGGTGTTTTTTTCCTTTCTATTCAAAGGTTGAATGAAATATGAACTGAAGTGGATTTATTATGATTTTGGCATTGTTTTTCTTTAAATTTCTTATGAAAATTTGTAATTGCTCACATGTTTATGAGCATTAATATGTGAGAAAGGGTCTGTAAATTTGTTGGAGTCATTAGAGTTGAAATTAGGCTTTTATTTCTTGATTCCGGGAGAGAGGACAATAGCAAAATTGAAGGTTTTTTTGCTTACAGACCCGAATTTGGCCACCAGACCCGAGAGAAGGCTCCCAGACCCGACCGGACTCGGTTCGCTGCCCCAATTTCTCGCACGCGCGACTACTTCGCACGTCTACCTCGTCCGGATCTGACTAGCGCTCGCCTGCTTCGCTTCGCGCGACCTATGTACCTGCTCGCGCTTCGCGCTCCATGCGGCTTAATGTCTCCACTATAGCCAACAATATGTTGGCTTTTTGGCCCTTAATCTCAAATTAATTAATTTTAATTAATTAATTAATCAATATTTTGATGATAAAAAACTCAAATTTTAATTATGAAAATATTTTTAATATGTCCATAGCGTAGAGCTCGGAACAACGATTCCAACACCTCTTGAATCACTCAAATCGGAGTAAAATGAAGACGATATGATCGAAAAATTCTATAGAGAAAATACCATAGTGGATGACGTGGCATAACCAGACCATTTGCATGTAGATATGTGGCAGCATATTGGTTGAATGGTGGATCATTAAGAGATTAACATATGATGGACTTTTGATTTTTGGATTGATTTAAAATTAAAAAAAAATGAAATTTTAAAAATTTTTTAAAGAAAATAAATTTAATATTATTTTATGTTTGTGTCTAACGGCTAGTTTTTTACAACATTGTATGTTTTTTATTTTTGGATTCACTTTAAAAAGAATGAATTTAAAAAGAAAATGAATTAAAAGAAAAATAAATTTAATATTATTTTATGTTTGTGTCTAACGGCTAGTTTTTGACACATGGTATTTTTTTTATTTTTCTTTTCCAAAATCCAATGGTCCAAATTAATTTTGGTTTCTAAAAATTTTTACATCTCTATATAAACCATCTTCCTCTCCAATTTTACATTTCATAATCCTCCAAAACTCAAAAGTTTTATTGTTGCTCTCTCTAAGTTCCCAATTTTTTTCTTTTCATCTTATTCTTGAGAGAGTGTTATTGTATTGTGAGGATAAATTTGTTGACTGCTTAAACTTGTAAATCCACTTAGTGAGAGTTGTATTGTGTTTCTCGAAAATTCCAACATTTGTAACGGTTTGATCCTAAACCATGGAAAGGAGGGGTTTGCTCTTGAACTCGTAAAAGGGTGGTGGTGTAACGGTTGGGCTCTAATCCGTGGAAAGAGTCGGG
>NC_052353.1:22824173-22860526 GCF_009727055.1 Benincasa hispida | reverse complement strand
ACTTAGATAGTGGATTCTAGGTGTTGGGTTTTTATGGATTTGGATCATGCAAATGTTGCATGGTTTTTTCTATAAAATGGGCTTTTGAATTTGGATAAAAGGCTTTTTCCATTTTTTGCAAAAAGTTAGTTTTCAAAATTGGACTGAAAAATTAAAAACCCAACCCAAAAAATCTCCATCTTTTTTCATCTCTTTCTCTCTCTCGGTTTCTTCATCCATCGGGTCCCACAACCCAGTTCTGAGTTCAGAGGATAGTAGATCAACTCTAGTGGTGGTCTGGAAGAGTTCGGGATGAGATTCAGCAAAGAAAAGTAGTTTTCAAGAGCTTCAAAGGTAATTTTAATTTACTATTTTTTCTTTCATTTTGCATGCTAATTTCCTTTTGTTTAGAAGCAATTAGAGTGTAATTTGGTTCTAATTTCGCTGTGTATGTCTCGTGTTCCATCAGTTTCTTAAGTTTCCATTGATCCTCAAATGAGCAATTCAATTCATAATACTACTTCTGAATCATGTCCTTCTCTATCACGAGAAGGTGGGGCCCCAATTGTTCAAGACCTGGAATTAGCACTTAAGAGAACAACCTATCTGCTAACCCGAAAAATGGGTATGAGTGATTTTCATCTTGTAGAGCTATGTCCCCAGCTATCCATTCAGTCTTATCTCCAAAATGGAAGACTTATTTAGCAGTGTTGTTGGAATACTTTCACCCACACAGATCAAAGGATAATCTGAATAAACATGAATTCATAGCTAGCTCAGGATTAAGATCGAGTTATCCTAGGTTACTTTAAATATGAAATAGTCAGTTTTAACAGTAAACGGTCATTATAAAGAAAACGACTATTTCGTGGTCTAGTCTATATGCAAACTCATTGCATAGGATGCCCCCACTCACATATCTCTACATAAATGATTTGTGGCTCACATCATTTGTATTACCTATATAAAATGGGCCGCATCCAATAGTGTTACTAGGATGAGATACCCAATTTCATCCATATACTTATAGACCATTTAAGCTATAAACTATTAACTTGATCCTATTTATGTCACCACTAAAGTTAAAGTATTCATACTATAGGCATGGATATGTTTATTGGATTTTCAAATTTTCATAATAGAATGCAAAATCAACAACTTTATTGAATGAGACACTCAATAATATTTTATTGATAAATAGAATTTTTAACATAAAATTTATGAACTGCGAGTTCTAGGACATTTCCTAACCCTCCATGGAGGAGTCAGTAGTGCACCCTTGCTTGGTGCTCCTCTAGACTATAACTCCCCCATTAAGAGTAAACACTGATCCTGAAGTGGATTTCCTAGGATCCCTATTAGTTTGAAAATCAGAGTCAGTGTATCCTATAAGGATTAAATCCTTAGACCCATACATGAGCATGTAGTCCCTCGTTCTCCTAAGATACTTGAGGATGATTTTAATGGCAGACTAGTGATCTAATCCTGGATTAGACTGATATCTGCTGACTATTCCTACTGTATAGTAGATGTCAGGTCTAGTACGTAACATCACATATTTCAAGTTGCCAACAGTTGATGCATAGGGGATCCATGTCATCTCCTCAGCTTCTTAAGGTATCTTAGAATTGAAGGAGTAATATAACATGCAACAGAAGAATTTATAATCAATACGCACTTAAACTATATTTAATTTGAGTTTTTAAACATGCTGTTCATATGACATTCATAAGAGGGTTTGAAACACATATTACCTTTGAAGATTTCTTCCACGAATTCAGCAGAAATCAACCAAGATAGAGCTTGAATCTTCAAGAACACCACCACCGAGATCTTCTCCATTATGCTCAAGTAGGAACATGTGGTAGAAACACTTAAATCAAGCTGAATTGAGGATGAACAAGTGAGGGTTAAGGTTTTCAGGTTTTCACTACAGCAAGTAAAACTCAAAATATTTTTTTCATCATCTTTTGGCATGGAGCTTCTATATATAGATAGAATTCATGCAAATCAATAGGCTGCATGGAGGACACCACCTACTTGGTGTTCATCTCAAAATTAAAATGGATTTTGGTGATAATCCATCAAAATGTAGTTAGTAGATTTTTCCCATAAAATGGAAAAATACACTAACTTGAAAATGATTTAAAAAATCATTTCATTTTATTATTTAAATTAATTTTATAAAATTAATTAAAAAATAAATTAATTTAAATAAATTTTAATTAATTTTTTTAATTAAACTTTTTAATTAAAAATAATATTAATTTAATATCTTAATATTAAATCAATAAAATATCAATTTCACCAATATAAATCAATTTTATATTTAAATCATGATTTAAATATTATTTGATTTTCCAATTTTGTTTAATTTCAGTTAAATTAAACATTTCTAATTGTATCATATACAATCAATTGAAAACCCTAAAATTAAATTTGAACATTTCAAATTCATAACCCTAATTTCATACATCAATACTCAAATTTTTGTTCCAATTTAAGAGGTAGTAGAGGAACCTAATGGACCTACAGATCATGAGCTCCAACGATCTGTAATTAATTCGTTAAACTCTTTAATCGACTTAATTAATATTGGTTAACTATCAAGACACACCACTATAGCTCAATAGTTGCGCTCTCCTCACTGTAGATATATTTCTATCTATGTAAACCATAATCAGTAAGTTGATCCTTCACTGGTCATTCGTAATTACATCTGGGTCAAAATTACTATTTTACCTCTGTAAATACATCTTGTTCCTTAAGTTCCCACTGACCCTCTAATGAACAATTTGATTCATAATACTACTTATGAATCATGTCTCTCTCTATCATGAGAAGGAGGGGCCCGATTGTTCAAGACTGAAATCAACACTTAAGAGAACAACCTATCTGCTAACCCTAAAATGGGTAGGAGTGAATTCCATCTTGCAAGGCTATGTCCCCAGCTATCCATCTGGTCTTATACCCAAAATGGAAGGCTTATTGAGCAATGTTATTGGACTACTCTCACCCATGCAGATCAAAGGATAATCCTGAATAAATAGGAGTTCATAGCATGTTCAGGATTAAGATCAAGTTATCCTAGGTTACTTTAAATATGAAATAGTTAGTTTTAACAGTAAACGATCGTTATAAAGAAAAGTGACTATTTCGTGGTCTAGTTTATATGCAAACTGATGCCCTACTCACATGTCTCTACATGAATGATCTTGGATCACATCATTTGTATTACCTATATGATGGAAAAGTAATTAATTAGGGTTTTTAGAAACATTACATTTGAAGCTCCCGAAACTCATCTATCTCCGCTCAAACACGAACTAGACAACCACTAGAGCTGATCTACTATCCTCTAGACTCAAAACCGGGTTGTGGGACCTGATGGATGAAGAACCCGAGAGAGAGAAAGAAATGGAAATAGTAGAGTGAAATTTGGGTTGGGTTTGGATTTTTTCAGCCCAATTTTTAAAAACTAATTTTGCAAAATGTCCAAAAGTTTTTAATCCAAAATGACAAGCCCGTATTTATAGAAAAGGGCCATGCAAAATTGCATGAAATAACTTCATAAAAACCCAACACCTAGAATCCACTATCTAAGTGGGCTTAGTGTCTCTACTATAAGTCAACACCTAGCCCACTATTTTGTTAGTGGAATTATCCAACAAAAGTTTGGATTTTCCCACTAACTTTAGTCAAAATGCGAAATAGTCATTTGATCAAAGTCAAACTTTGACAAAAAAGTCAACTTTTTGACTTTTTATGATTTTTTTCGTGTTGACTAATTTTTACCTCCCGAGCATGAATCCGCATTCACTTTCTCGAAATTCAAATCACATTTGAATATAAGGTCGGTCAAAGTTTGACTTTTCAAAGTCAAAAGTCAACTTTTTGACTTTTTACATCTTTGACCATTTCCATTATTTTCGAGCTTCCGAATATGAACGTATTCATATTCTTGATATTTAAATCACATTTAAATATTAAATATGTATTTCTAAACTAAAAAAACAACCACTATATCATATATACTTGTCGGTTTCTCTCTCTTCACCTAATTCGAACAATTCGAATTATTCTATCATACTGTTCTAAGTTTATTCCATATGAGCTAGTAGGGGAACCTGATGGACCTATAGATCATGGGCTCCAACGATCCGAGATTAGCTGGCTAAACTCTTTAGATGGAGCTAATCAACATTCGTTAACTCATAGGTCATTCCACTATAGTCCCGTAGTTGCACTCCCCTCACTATAGATATATTTGTGTCCATATGATATAACCATGATTAGTAAGCTAATCCTTCACAGGTTGTTCGTAATCTCGGCTGGGTCATAAAAATCGTTTTACCCCTGAGACTACATCTTATTCCTTAAGTTCCACTGATCCTCTAATGAACAATTGGTTTAAGGTCCAACCTATAAACCGAACCCCTCTCGGGCCAATAAGAGGGTGGGACCCCTTGTTCAAGAGCTGGATTTAGTACTAAAGGAAACAACCTATCTACTATCCCTATAATGGGTAGGAGTGAATTCCGTCTTGGGAGTGAATTCTGTCTTGCACCCTATGTTCCCAGCTATCCACCTGATCTTACCCTTGAAATGGGAGGCTTATTGGGTCAGCGATAATGAGCTGCCCTCACCTATGAAGATCTAAGGATAATTCTGAGTGAACAGGAGTTCATAGTTAGCTCAGGATTAAGATTAAGTTACCTAGGTCATCAATTAACAAAATAGTAAGTTTTATACATTAAACGACATTTAGAACGTAAAAAGTGACTATTTCATGGTTTAGTCTTATGTAAACTCTTTACATAAGATGCCTCCATTTTCATGTCTCCACATGAACGGTTTAGGATCACATCGTTTGTACTAACTACAATATGGGCCACATTCATAGTGTCCCTAGAATAAGGCGCCCAACCTTATTCATATACTATAGACTATTTTGGCTATATATATTTGAACTTGATCCACATTTATGTCACTACATAAAGTTCAAACTTAAACTTAATAGCCTCGAAAACTTAGTTTATTGAATTCATGAATATAGAATTTAAATTTACTAAAGATTTTCAATAACAGCTTTATTGAACAAGAATATGATATTACAAACTACGAGTTTTAGGACATAAAATCCAACACTATACAAAATGGGCCGCATCTAACAGTGTTACCAAGATGAGATACCCAATTTCATTCATATACTTATAGACTATTTAGGCTATATACTATTAACTTGATCCTGTTTATGTCACCACATAAAGTTAAAGTATTCATACTATAGCCATGGATATGTTTATTGGATTTTCATAATAGAATGCAAAATCAAAAACTTTATTGAATAAGATTATATTTTATTGATAAATAGAATGTTTAATATAAAATTCATGAATTCTGAGTTCTAGGATATTTCTAACTATCTCCCACTTGGACTAAAACTGTAATGAAAATAAATATATACAATACAATGTTGAGAAACATAAAAGGAAAGTACAACTAGGCATTTCTAATACCATAGATATTCTCCCACTTGCCCTAGATTACATTGCTCGGAGTCCTAGTTCAACCAGGTGGCCCTCAAACACTTTAGCTGAGAGAGCCTTCGTAAATGGATATGCAAAGTTGTCTTCAGAGGCTATCTTTGTGACGATCACGTCTCTTTTGTGTACTATCTCTCTGATGAGATGATACATTCTTTCAATATGTTTTCCACGTTTGTGACTCCTTGGTTCTTTTGAGTTGGCGACAACACTACTATTGTCACAATACAGTGTGATAGGTAGGCGCATATATGGAACTACTTCCAAGTCAGCTAAGATTTTACGTAGCCATACTACTTCTTTAGCGACTTTACACGTGGCTACATATTCTGCTTCTATCGTGGAGTCAGCGATACAACTTTGCTTAATGCTTCTCTAAACTATAGCTCCTCCATTGAGAAAATTGATCATGAAGTAGATTTCCTTGAATCTACGTCAGTCTAGAAATCAGAATCAGTGTATCTAATAAGGATCAAATCCTTAGGTCCATACATAAGCATACAGTCCCTCGTTCTCCTTAGATACTTGAGGATGTTTTTGACAGCAATCCAATGAATGTGTCTTGGATTGGATTGGAACCTGATGACGATTCCAATTACAAAGCATATGTTAGGATGTGTACATAATATTACGTACATCAAACTCCCAACTGCAGCTTCATATGGAATTCTTGTTATTTCCTCATCATCTTCAGGTGTCTTAGGACACTGTGCTTTGACAAATGAATTCCACGTCTAAAAGGTAACATACCATTTTTGGAATCTTGCATATTATATTTTGACAATATCTTGTCGATATAAGATACTTGAGATAGTGTTAGGGTTCTATTCTTTTGATTCCAAAAGATCTGTATTCCTAGAACGTATTGAGCATCACCCAAATCTTTCATTTGGAACTGTGTTGCTAACCATCTCTTTACGTTAGTAAGGAAGCTTGCCTCATTCCCAATGAGCAAGATATCATCAACATAAAGTATTAAGAATGCTACAGTCTTGTTGACTATTTTCTTGTATACACAAGGTTCGTCAACATTCTGTTCAAATCCATAAGATTTGATCGTAGCATCAAATCTTATATTCTAGGATCTTGAAGCTTATTTTAACTTATAAATGGATCGTTTAAGCTTACAGACTTTCTGTTACTATCCTTGTTTGATGAACCTTTCTGGTTGAGACATAAAAATACTTTCATCAAGATGGCCGTTTAGAAAAGTTATCTAGGCCTCCATTTTCCATATTTCATAGTCATAGTATGTGGCAGTGGATAGAAGTATTCTAATTTATTTTATCATGGCAATAGGAGAAAATGTTTCTTCATAATAAACCCCTTCTCTTTGGGTAAAACCTTTTGCCACGAGTCTGGCTTTGTCGGTTTGCATCTTGCAAGTTTGGTCTCATTTTCTTTTGTAGATCCATTTGCAACCTATAGGTTTAACCCTATGTGGTTGATCTACAAGTTTCCAGACAGAGTTGAAGTACATAAACTCCATTTTAATGTCCATGGCTTTTATCCACTGTTTCCTGTTAACATCTTCCATTGCCTTTTTAAAGGTTGATGGATCATCTAATCCATCATCATGTATGATGTTTTGAGTTTCTGTTAAACCCATATAGCGTTCAGGTTGCTGAATAACCCTCCCACTTTGTCGAGGCATACTCAACTCTTGAGACGAATGTGACGAGGCAACAATAGTTGTTGATGGACCAGCTTGATCAACAACTCTTGTTGATTTTTCTGTAGCATCTTTGGTCATTTCTTGTAATATTAGTTTACTGCGAGGTAGATGATTTTTAATATGATCTTCTTCTAAGAATGTAGCATTTGTCGATACAAACACTTTGTCTTCTTGGGGATCATAGAACAGTCCTTCTTTTGTTTCTTTAGGGTATCCTATAAAGAGGCATAACTTCGAACCTTTTTTTGTTTCTTAGGATTTTGTACCAACATGTGTGCTGGACAACCCAGATACGAAAATGACGTAAACTAGTTTCGCATCTTTTCTATAATTCAAACGGTGTTTCTGAAATACTTTTTGAAGGAACAACGTTTAAAAAATATATACTGCAGTCTGCACTGCATACCCCTAAAAGGATTGAGGTAATTAAGCATAACTCATCATTGATCGGACCATGTCTAACAAGGTTTGATTTCTCATTTCTACAACACCGTTTGTTTTGGTGTTCTAGGTGTTGTGAGCTGGGATTGAATTCTATGATCTATTAGATAGTTCTGGAATTGTAAATCCATATACTCACCACCTCGATCAGATTGAAGTGTTTTAATTCTTTTACTTAACAAATTTTCTATCTCGGTCTTAAATTCATTGAACTTTTCAAGAGTTTCAGACTTGTGACTTATTAAGTAGATGTAGCCATATCTTGAGTAATCATCAATAAAACTGAGAAAATACTGATAGCCTCCTTGTGCTTTTACACTCATCGGACCACGTAGGTCTGAATGTATAAGTTCGAGAGCTCTTTGACACGAAGACCTTTTTTAGAAAAAGATATTTTTGTCATTTTTCCCTCATGACATGATTCACATGGAGGTAAAGAACTATGTTCTAATTGACTTGGATGACCGTTTTATATTTAGAATGTGACCAATCTCTTGAAAAAAAAAAATAGGTGCCAAAGACCAATCTCTCAATTCTGTTGAGATTAATGTGACCAAGTCTTAGGTGCCAAAGATAGTCGTTAGGAGAAAATTTTCGTCTTTTATTTTGAGTCTCAACCATTTTAAATATCTCTATATTTAGAATGGCCTTTGCTTCAGTTGGTTTTAATATGTACAAGTTATTTTCGAGTCTTGTAGAACAAATATGAACACCTCTTGAAAAAAAAAACACTTCATTAGATTCAAAAGATATTTTGTACATATTTTCTAGCAGATAGAAAATGGAGATTAAGTTTCTTTTCATCTTAGGTACATAATATACATTCCTAAGTAAGATGAAAGATTCTCCAAAAAATAGCTTGACATCTCCCACGGCATGAGCTGAAATGATTTCACCCAAGTAATTTCCTATTCAAAAAGTTGTCTCTAAGAACTAGTTTCCTATAGAAAAGTGCAAAGTGTTGGGTTTTATGTCCTAAAACTTGCAGTTTGTAATAGATAAACATATTCTATAGTCAATAAATTTATTATTGATTCTATTAAATTGTATACGTAAAAGTCTAAATCCAATAAATTACAGAATTATTAAAGTGTTAGTAATTTCTGACTGAAAACAGTAACTAAACGACTATGGAAATAAAAGTTATTCTGGAGATAGTGTTTGGTCAAAATTGTTTGCTTTAGTGAAGGAGTATCTGACTGTCCCTCGGTAGCACGTATTCTGACTCACTATAGTATCGTGGCAAATAAATAATGTTTATGGGTACATTATAACTTGTTTTGCTAAAACTTGATTTTGGGTTTAGTCGCAATTTGCTAATTAGAATTTGTTTAAAATTTTCAGCATGTCGAATTCTTCTAGAATACTCATTTCCAAATTAGATAATGGTAAAAGCGAATTAGCAAACAAATTACTAGCAGTTGATATCTTTAATAGAGGATTGTCCTCTATCTCCAAACACATCTAAAGTTTTGGACAATATAGATGACAATGCAAAATTCGAACAACAAGATAAATATGATTTACTTGTTATCGAAGCATGTTTAGTGGAAAATGATAAAACTTGGATAATCGATTCAGGTGCCGCTAATCATGTCTGTACTTTTTCAAAGAAAACAAGTTCTTGGAGACAGTTAACAGAAGGCGAACCAATCTTTAAGGTAGGGACTGGGGAGGTTGTTTCAGCTGCAGTGGGAGATATGAAGTTATTTGTGGGAGATAAGTGCATTTATCTGAAAAATGTTTATTACATTACTTCTTTGAAAAAGAATCTAATATCTATCTCTTGTTTGCTAGAACAAAATTATAAAGTTTCTTTCAAAAATGATGAAGTGTTCATTAATACAAGAAGTAAACAAATTTGTTATGCAAAATTAGAAAATAACTTGTATTTGTTAAAACCAACTGAGGTTAAAGTTGTTTTGAACATAGAGATGTTTAAAACTGTTGAGACTCATAAGAAAAGGAAAATTTCTCCAAATGCCTATCTTTTGCACTTGAGACTAGGTCACATAAATCTCAATAGGATTGAGAGACTGGTTAAGAACGGTCATTTGAATAACTTAGAAGATAGTTCATTACCACCTTGTGAATCTTTTCTTGAGGGTAAAATGACTAAAAGATATTTTTCTGGAAAAGGTCTTAGAGCCAAATAACCCTTAAAACTCATACACTCATACCTTTTTGGTCCTCTAAATGTTAGAGCTAGAGGAGGGTATAAATATTTCATAGCTTGATTGATGACTATTCTAGATATGGGTAGATTTACCTAATGCACCAAAAGTCTAAAACATTTGAAAAGTTCAAAGAGTATAAGGCTGAGGTTGAAAACCAATTAGGTAAAAAGATTAAAACACTTCGATCAGATTGAGTTAGTGAGTATATGGACATAGAATTCCAGAACTATTTGATAGAATTGGAATCCAGTCTCAACTCACAGCCCCTGGCACACCTCAACAAAATGGTGTGACAGAAAGGAGAAATAGAACCTTGTTGGACATGGTTCGTTCCATTATGAGTTATGATCAGTTACTAAGTTCTTTTTGGGGTTATGCAGTTCAGTATGCAGTGTATATTTTGAACATGGTTCCCTCGAAAAGTGTTTCTGAAACACCTTACGAGCTCTAGAGAGGATGTAAAGGAAATTTATGTCACTTCAGAATTTGAGGTTGCCCGATACAGGTGTTAGTGCAAAATCCTAAAAACTTGGAACACCATTCAAAGGTATGCCTATTTGTAGGCTACCCAAAAGAAACGAAAGGTGGTTTCGTTTACGATCCTCAGGAAGACAAGGTATTTACATCGACAAATGCAACCTTCCTGGAGGAAGACCACATGAAGAATCATCAACCTTGCAGTAAGCTAGTAATAGATGAAATGTCCAGAGAAACGACAAATGCATCAACAAGAGTTGTTGATAGAGCATGTCCATCAAAAAGAGTTGTTGATGAAATTGGTACTTCACATCCTTCTCAAGAGTCGAGAATGCCTCGTCGTAGTGGGAAGGTTGTACATCAACCTTGACCGGTACATGGGTTTAATTGAAACTCAAGTCATCATACTAGATGATGGCTTAGAGGATACATTGTCTTTCAAACAAGCAATGAATGATGTGGATAAAGACCAATAGATTAAAGCCATGGACCTTGAAATGGAATCTATGGATCTACAAGAGAAAACAAGACCAAGCTGGTAAGGTACAGACCTACAAAGCAAGACTTGTGGCAAATGGGTTTACCCATAGAGAGGGGGTAGACTATGAAAAAACTATCTCTCCGGTTGCCACGATACAGTCAATTAGAATACTCTTGTTCATAGCTACATTTTATGATTATGAAATATGACAAATGGATGTCAAGACAACCTTTCTGAATAGCTATCTTGAAGAGAGTATTTATATGTCTCAACCAGAAGGGTTTATTGAACAGGGTCAAAAGCAAAAGGCTTGCAAACTTAGTCGATCCATTTACGGGTTGAAACAAGCATCTAGATCCTGGAATATGAGATTTGACACTGTGATCAAATCTTATGGCTTTGAACAAAATGTTGACGAACCTTGTGTATACAAGAAAATCGTTAACAACACTGTCACTTTTCTGGTGTTGTATGCTGATGATATTCTACTCATAGGGAATGAAGTAGAATTTCTAGCTAAGTTAGCTACGCAATTCCAAATGAAAGATTTGGAAGAAAGACAGTATGTTCTTGGGATCTAAATAGTTCAAAATCGCAAGAACAAAACACTAGCATTATCTCAAGCATCTTATATATACAAAATTCCAAGAAAGGAATGTTGCCTTTCAGACATGGAATTCATCTGTCTAAGGAATAAAGACCTAAGACACCTCAAGAAGTTGAAGATATGAAACGAATTCCATATGCATTAGCAGTAGGGAGTTTAATGTATGCAATGTTGTGTACTCGTCCCAATATATGTTATGCCGTTAGAATAGTCAGCAGATTTCAATCCAATCTTGGATATGATCATTGGACTGCTGTTAAGAACATTCTCAAGTATCTTCGGAGAATGAGAGATTATATGCTCGTGTATGCTGAGGATCTGATCCTTACTTGATACACTGATTCTGACTTTCAAACCGATATTGATTCTAAGAAATCAACTTCGGGGTCAATGTTCACTCTAAATGGAGGAGTTGTTGTGTAGAAGCATCAAGCAAAGTTGTATTGCCAACTCCACAACGGAAGTGAAACATGTAGCTGCAAGTGAAGCAACAAAAGAAGCAGTATGGCTCAGAAAGTTCCTAACTGACTTGAAAGTAGTTCCTAATATGCACCTCTTGTCACCCTCTCTTGTGACAACAATGGAGCAGTTGTAAATTCAAAGGAACCTCGAAGCCACAAAAGAGGAAAACACATCGAGTGAAAATACCATCTCATCAGGGAAATTGTACACAGAGAAGACGTGATTGTCATGCAGATAGCCTTAGAAGACAACTTAGCTGATCCATTTACAAAGGCCCTCTCGGCTAAAGTATTCAAGGGTCACCTAGTAGGACTAGGTCTACAAGATTTTCATCACTAGGGCAAGTGGGAGAATTTATGGGTATTTAATGCCCTAGTTTATTGTATTTATACTTTTTGTTCTCTCAGTGTAACTCAACATTGTATACATTGATCCACTAGAGTTTTAGTCCAAGTGGGAGTATTTTTGGGTTTTATGTTCAAAAACTCGCAATTTGTAATAGATAAACATATTCTATAGTCAATAAACTTATTATTGATTCATTAAATTGCATACGTAAAAGTCTAAATTCAATAAACTAAGATCCACGACTATTATATGAATACTTGAACTTTATGTAGAGACATAGAGATGGATCAAGTTCGAGTAAATAGCTATAATGATCTATAGTACATGAGTAAGGTTGGGTACCTTATTCTGGTAACACTACTGGATGCGACCTACTCTGTAGCTGTTATAAGTTGTTGTAAAGATACTACAAACAAAGTAATCCAGATTTGTTCATGTACCAACATGAGGAGTGGGAGCATCCTATGCAATGAGTTTGCATAAGATCGAACCTAGAAATAAAGTCACTCTTAATTTATAACGCTGTTTACTGTATCAGTCTGACTATTTCACTTAGATGACCTAGATAACTCGATCTTAATCATGAGCTAACTATCAACTTCTATTTATTTAGGATTATCCTTAGATTTGCGTAGGTGAGGGTTGCCGACTCAATAAACCTCCCATATCAGAGGTAAGACTGGGTAGATAGCTGGAGATATAGGGTGCAAGACGGAATTCACGCTTACCCTATTTAGGGATAGGAGAAAGGTTGTTCTCTTAAGTACTGAATCCAGGTCTTGAACATGGGACCCCATCCTCTCACTCAGCTGAGAGGGATCCAGTTTAGTGACTGAATCACAAACCAATTGTTCAATAGAGGATCAATAGGAACTTACTGAATAAGACATAATCTCGGGGGTAAAACAGAAATTTGACCTAGCCGTTATTACGAACAACCTATGAAGGGTCGACTTACTAATTATGGTTAAATCATGTGAACATAATATATATACAGTGAGAGGAAAGCAATTATGGGCTTTAGTTGAGTGACCCATTAGTTAATGAATGGGGATTAATTTGGTGTAAAGAGTTTAGCCAATTGATCTGTAGGTCCGCTAGGTCCCCTTACTAGCTCATAAATGGATTAGCTTTAGAGTAGCGTGATAACTTAATTTGAAACGTTCAAATTAGAATTAAACCGAATCGGAGAATTAATTAATATTTAAATATGATTTAAATTCAAGAAGGTGGAATTTGTGTAAAATTAATTTAATATTTGATATTAAATTAATTAGAATTAATTAAATTGTTTAATTAATTAATTATTATTAATTAGAAAATTAATTTATGAAATTAAATTTTGTAAAATTAATAATATTTTTATTTTTTTTAAAAAAATCAAATTGGTTTTAGAAATCAAATATGAAATTTGAAAATTGAAAAACACAAAATGGAATTGTGGATTTTTCCATTATCATCTTCAACTAGCTCACACTAAACCCATTTAAGTTTGGCTTCAGTAACTCCAAGCATGAGTTGCATCTCATGTAGACATCTTATTTGCATGAAATTCCTGCAATAAATAGAGAAGATTGGAGTGGAATTGGGGCATGCATCAATAGAGTTTTTGCTGAAATATTCGAGTTGAAGAAGTTGTTCTTCAAATGGGTTGTTGCAGTGTGTTCTTCTCCAAGTTCACTTCATTCAAGCTTATTTTGAGTCCCACAATTCAATCTAATTCTCCAAGAGAATAGTGAGGAAGATCTTGAAGTGGTTTACAACGAGATTTGTAGAAGTTTTGTAGATGAAAATCGAGATTCAAGAAGTTCTACAAAGGTATTACATGAAACCCTCTTGTTATTGTAAGAGCATGCTTTATTTATAGCCAAAATTAATGAATTAGAATGCTTATTGATCATTGTTGCTTCTGTTGCATGCTGATATATTCCTTCAATTGGTATTAGAGCATCATTTAAGCATTCAATTTGGTTTAATTTTGATGTGGTGGGTGTTTTTCATGAGTTATATGAAAATGGTGCACTAATATGGTTTTATGAGTTTTGGCATTTAATTCTCCTTCATTCCTTCAATAAATTTGTAATTGGCTCTTGTTTGATGAGCTTATATGCGTGCTCAATAGTCTGTAATTTATTTGGCATCATTAGAGTTAAAATTAAGTTGTAATTAAAGAAAGAAGTGAAGAAGGTCGAGTAGCAGGAACCAGTTTTTTTAGCTTCTGCTCAAATCTCGTCAAGAATTTCAAGCGAGAGCGAAATGGTTTCAAGCGAGATCTTCATTTCCAGCGAGATTACCTTTTGGCCTTCAAGCGAGAGCGAGATTTCCTTCATTTCCAGCAAGATTCCTCTCCAGGAGATATTCCAATATCATACTTACTTGACTTATCTCATTTATCATTGCTCCATGAGCCTCAGCAATATTAAAATGGACCATCATATCGAGAACATATTCTATAACATTGGTACCATCTTTCATGCAAGTACTGTAAACATACTTAATGGATTCATGTCGAACAGAGGATGACGATTGCCCAAACATATCCTAGAGCGACGCCATTATCTCACGGGCGGTGGGCATTACCTCATGTTTCTTATTAAGTACAGATGTAATCCCGGGCTTTTTCGTTAGCCCTAACCCAACGATCATAAATGTCCCGAAGATTTCAGTTTGCTGTTGTACTGAGAACCAGAGGACATTCCTTCGTCAACAAAAACCTCAAATCATCCACAACTAATATCGTATTAATGTTGGATTTCAAGTTTTAATATCCTTCACCGTTAAATTTATCAGAAGCAAGCAGTTGTATAATTGAATTCGACATTGTTGAAAAATTTAAACAAATTCTATTAAACTTTATGCATCTAAATCCAAATTTAGCAATAAAATTAAAGTACCAAAAAATCCTTTATTTATTTGCAACGATACTTTAGTGATTTAGAACAGTTGCTACCGTGGGGCAGTCAACAATTCTTTCATTGAAGCAAGACAATTCTTGACCAAATACTATATCAGAATAACTCTTTATTCCTATAGTTCTTTTGGTTATCATTTTCGGCCAAGATCTTCACTAACGATTAGTAATTGTTGTAAGTATGACTTGCCATTTTCCGATTTTATAGAACGGTATGAATATGCCCCCGAGATGGAAGACAATAACAGAGATAGAACTATAAGACCCTATTCATTACTGAAGCTTGGGTTGTTCCGAATCCTATATTACAACCCTCCGTGGGGATCACCGTGGTTAACGACTAGCTAGTGTTGCCTAAAAACGATAGCAGGTGCAACATAAGAAGCTCACGGTTCAAGTTAATGGAAGAGACTGCAGGATAATGTTGACACGTTCCTTCACCCACTTACAAAGAACTACTTCCCCCATTCACCTTGTTATTGACCCATGCAAACACTTTCCGAATGGAATAGTCGCGGTAAAAGCGACACGAAGTTGAGCATGGACCTCACGGTATGAACTCTTGAGGACGTGAGAGCTAATAACTATATATCGAATATATTGTTAATCTCCCACTAAAGTGTTCTAAATGTTTGGGTATCTATTTTACTTAGGTTAAAAATGGTGAACTTTTAAACAACCTAAGTCAGTATCATTTCTATCCAAGTATAACATTTATATTTGGATATAACCCTACGATGTCTAAGTGTTTAAACCAGTTTTAAACCTCACACCGCTCACGCAAGCTCATAAAATCAGTTAACAATGCTCAATATTTCAGTCATAATCCCCAGGTAGGAGGTGTTACATAAACCATCAACTTAAGTACCCCCAGCCTTAGACAGGTTTATGAACCAATTTAAGTTTGTAACCAAATTTTATAAGGTAACAATTTATTTTAATAGTTAAAACTAGTTGTTAACCTAAGTGAACATGCTGTGTATCTTTGTTATGGATTTTAAAGTCTAATTTCATTTTATAACAACTTACAAAAATTAGATATGTTAAACATCCACAACAAACATCAAAGGCATTCAATATAACATTTCTATTAAAAGAAACCCTATACATGCATACTATATATTATAACAATTTATAACATACTTTCAATGCATGTAACATGCTTCCTACGGTAGGATTTTAAATCTACACGATATACTGTATGCACATACAAGATTTATTTAATTATAACATACATCACATGTATAAACAATTAATCACATACTGATACGGTTTTAGTTTTGGCATTTTTAAGCAAATAAAAGCCTAAGTATTACAAAAAAACAGGTAACAGCTCCAAACAACTTTTGGACCACTCAAACAACTCCAAACCGGGCCCAAAAATTTGAACCGAATGTGAACCACCTGAACCGGACCAATCAAAACAGTTTTGAAAGTGAAACGAACCAAGTTTCAAGAAAATCCGTCAAATCGGTCAATCTTCGACAAACCGTTTTAAGAATCTCGATTGGGTAGACAAGATCTTGCTACTGGACCAAGCTCTTGCTTGGTTTGAACAAAATCTCGCTCCATGTTGAAATCTCACTCAAACTTGATCTCTCGCTACTAGTTGAAATTTCTCTAAAAACTTGATCTCTCGCTAGCTTATTGAAATCTTGCTCAAACCATCAGAATCTTGCTCTTTCTTGAAATCTCACTCGAACTTGATTCAAAATCTCGCTCGAACTTGAAATCTCGCTAGGAATTCCATCAGAATCTCGCTTGAACTAGAAATCTCGCTCAAACTCGATTTAAAATATCGCTCGAAATTCCAACAGAATCTTGCTCGAACTAGAAATCTCGCTCAAACTTGATTCAAAATCTCACTTGAACTCAAAATCTCGCTTGAACTTAGTCTAATCTCGCTTGAAATTCAAACAGAATTTGAAGAACTAGAAATTTGCAGCTCGACCTTCTTCACTTCATTCTTCAATTATATCCTAGTTTCAACTTCTAATGACTCCATATGAATTACAGACTTTTAAACTCACATTAAGGCCCATCAAATAAGAGCTAATTACAAGAGAAACAACATAATTGAAAGGATTCAAATGGAAAAACACTAGAAAACCATATCCGTAAATTATTTTCATACAGTTTATGAAGAACACCAACTAACTCAAATTAACAATAGTTAAGTGCTTAAATCATGCTCTGATACCAATTAGAGTAATATAACATGCAACGGAAGGCTTCAGAACCAATAAGCACTTATACTATATTTAATTTGAGTTTTTAAACATGTCCCTCTAATGAACAATTTGATTTATAATACTACTTATGAATCATGTCCCTCTCTATCATGGGAAGGCGGGCCTCCAATTGTTCAAGACTTGGAATCAACACTTAAGAGAAGAACCTATCTGATAACCTTAAAATGGTTAGGAGTGAATTCCATCTTGTAGGGCTATGTCCCCAGCTATCCATCCGGTCTTATTCTCAAAGTGGAAGGCTTATTGAGTAGTGCTGTTGGACTACTCTCATCCATGCAGATCAAAGGATAATCCTAAATAAACAGGTTAAAGCTAGCTCTGGATTAAGATTGAGTTATCCTAGGTTATTTTAGTATGAAATAGTCAGTTTTAACAGTAAACGGTCGTTATAAAAAAAGTGACTATTTTGTGGTCTAGTCTATATGCAAACTCATTGCATAGGATGCCCCCACTCACATGTCTTTACATGAATGATCTGTAGATCACATCATTTGTATTACCTATACAAAATGGGCCGTATCCATAGTGTTACTAGGATGAGATACCCAATTTCATCCATATACTTATTGACTATTTAGGCTATATACTATTAACTTAATCCTGTTTATGTCACTACATAAAGTTAAAATATTCATACTATAGCCATGGATTTGTTTATCGAATTTTCATAATAGAATGCAAAATTAACAACTTTATGAATAAGATACTCAATAATATTTTATTGATAAATAGATCATTTAACACAAAATTTATGAACTACGACTTCTATTACATTCCCAACAAGAATAATGTTCCTTAGGTAAAGCAACTCCATGCCTGAAAGAGAGCAAGCCTCACTTGGAGTTTTACATCGAATACTTGATAAGAAACTTGTCAATGTATGATGCCTGAGACAAGGCTAACGATTTGTTCTTTTGATCCCTAAAGATTTGAATACCCAAAACAAATTGCACCTCTCCCAAATCTTCCATTTGGAATTGGGTCGCTAGCCATTTCCAATGATGCGAATATCATCTACGTACAACACTAAGAAAACTATTATTGAATTGTTGATGATTTTCTTGTAAACATAAGGTTTATCAACATTGTAATCAAAGGCATAAGATTTGATCGTAGTATCAAACCTAATATTCCAAGATCAAGAAGCTTGTTTCAGTCCATAAATGGATCGATTAAGCTTGCAAACCTTTTTCTCTTGATCTTGGGTTATGAATCCCTCTGGTTGCTGCATAAATGTGGTCTCCTCAAGATTTCCATTCACATAGGCAGTCTTGACGTCCATTTGCCAAATCTCATAGTCAATGTGTGGTAATGGACAAGACTATCTGGATAGACTTCAACTTGGTAACAGGAAAGAGTCTCCTCATAATTGACTCCCTTAACTTGGGTATAAGCCTTTGCTACAAATCTAGCCTTGAAGGTTTGTACCTTACCATTAGCACCCATTTTCTCTTGTAGATCCATTTGCTACCTACAAGTTTTATCCTGTCAGGTTGATCTATAAGATCCCAGACCAAATTGAAGTACATAGACTCCATCTCGAGATCCATAGATTTGATCTATCCATCTTTGTCTACATCATTTATTGCCTTCTTATAGGACAATGGATCCTCAACTTTGTCATCAAATATGACGGTTAGGGTTCTATTAAACCCATATAATGAATAAGCAGGTTTGCAACTCTCATACTACGTCAAGGCTCCCTCAACAGTTGAGGTGGATGTGATCTACTAGATGAACCAACATCAACAACTCTTGTTGATGTACTTGGCTTTTCAACAATTCTTGTTGAAGGTTTAGTAGTTTTGCTGGAAATTTCATTCAATACTATCTTACTTTGCGGTTTATGCTCCTGATGTGGTTCTCTTCTAAAAAAGTAGCATTTTTGACAAAAATACATTATTATCTTTAGGATCGTAGAAGTAACCACCTCTCATTCCTTTAGAATAACCTACAAATAGGCACAATTTTGAACGAGGTTTCAATTTCTTAGAATTAGCCTCAAGAATATGTGTTGGGCAACCTCAGTTCCTGTAATAGCGTAAACTACCTTTATGATCATTCCATAATTCCAAAGTTGTTTTAGAAAAACTCTTGAATGGAACAAAGTTCAAAATATAAGTTGCAGTTTATACTGCATAACCCCATAATGAATCAAGTAAATAGGTGTAACTCATCATAGACCGAATCATGTCTAACAAGGTTCAATTTCTTCTTTCTGATACACCATTTTGCTGAGGTATACTAGGTATTGAGAGTTGGGATATAATTCCATGTTCTATCAAATAATCCTAGAATTCAAATCCATATACTTTTCACCTCGATCAGATCAAAGTATTTTTAATTGTTTTACCTAATGCATTTTTAACTACAGCCTTTTACTCTCTGAACTTTTCAAAGGCTTCAGACTTATGTTGCATTAAATAAACGTACCCATGCTTTGAAAAATCATCAGTAAAGGTGATGAAATATTCAAACCTTCATCTTGCCTTAACATTCATAATACCATAGAGATCCAAATGTAAAAGTTCTAAGGGTTCTTTGGCTTTGTGACCTTTTCCAGTAAAAGGTCTCTTCGTCATTTTTTCTTCAAGGCATGACTCACATACTGGTAGAGAATTTTTTTCTAACTCACTTAGAAGCCCATTCTTAACCAATATCTCAATCCTATTGAGATTTATGTGACCTAATTTTCTTTAGAAGAAATTTTTTTGTCTTTTGTTTTTGAGTTACCGTAATTCTAAACAATTTAGTATTTAGGAGGGCCTTAAATGCTAACGACCTTAGCACATAAAAGTTATCTTATAACTTTATAGAACAAATCCCAACACCATTTTTGTTAATAAACACTTTATTCACATTGAAAGTTAAAGAATAATTTTGTTTTAATAAGCATTTTACAAAAATCAAGTTTCTTTTTAAATCAGGAACAACATATACATTTTCTCGTAAAATATACGTTGGCGACTCAAAAATCGATGTCATTAATTCGACTCCAAATCGAAACAAAAATATTTATAAATCATCGAAACCTACTTCTTATACTAACAAATAGCATAAGCGACAAGTACAGGATCGAACCGCAGGGAGGCCAGGATTTAATCTTCTCTTAGATTAAATTCAACTATGAAAAGCAATAAAAGCTGGGTTTTGGTTTGGAAAAAAATGGAAAACATGCTTGGAATTAAATTGCAAAGAATAAATGTAAACTAGGATTAGTTTATCTAGTTTATAGAGTCATTCAATGAAATTTTTATCATCGACTTCTGTAACTTAAACATGCAACTGGTTCATGCGTGCACAATAACTCGCTCGATGTGAACTAACTAGCCTCTACAAAGGCAGACAACTAGCAAGCATCGAACCTAGGGAGCATCCTAAATATCAATTAAGATCAGAAAGGCCATACCCCAAATAATCTACATGTTTCTAAATCCTATTGGGTTCGATAGTGTCCATATAAAACACATGCATTATGTTCAAGAATTCTATTGTGTTGATTAATTGTCAGGAAAGCTATATTCAATTATCCAATTTTATCTTCGAACCTAACAATTCATGCTTCCTAGGAATAGCCATCAAAGGCACAATTAACAAATGCTACTTTATTGATTTTAGCTAGACATTTAGGTAAGAACGTGACGTAACTAAAAAATCGATTATCCATGCATGATTGTGTGAACAATCAACCTCACAAGCATGCATATAAAAATTATAATGGATTGAAGAAGACATAAATTCAACATGTCATTCATTCAAGAATACAAAATTCTCAAGAGATTATGAAAGAATTAAAACTCCAAAAACTAGAAAGAAAACGGTTACCTCGAGCAATTTATAGACAAATTAAAGAGGAAGATCCAATCCACCATTTACAATCCAAAATAAAATAAAAATCTAACCCAAAGATATAAAAAAGACAAAGGAAGGGGAAGAACTAGTAGCCACTCCTCGGCCTCCATAAGATTTTGCATCAAATTTGACATAAAATCGAAGAGAGTATATACAGAAGTTAGTTGTAGCATTGCAATGCAAGGGACAACGTTGCAATGTTGTTACACAAAAGGCCTCAAGTGTTGGGCTAGTGTTGAAGCGACATTGCAACTCTAATGGGTTGAAGAAAGGCACATGCACGAGGCTGGGAATCACGTCAAAACATGTAGCATCACAACGTTGGTGGGTAGCATTGCGATGCTGCTCTGCATCTTTACATTTTGTCTTCGAACATCACATTGCAACGTTGGGGCATGGTCGCAACGCTGCGAGCTTCACTTGTCATAGCCTTGGAGCATTGAGCTATGCTCCCTATAGGGTTGCAACGCTCAGATAAGGGGTATTTTGGTAATTTTTTCTCCTTTGAAGCTCGGTTGCTCATTTTTGCTCCAAATTGCTTCAAATTAACCCCATTTCTTATCAAAATGATAGTTCTACCTCTTGAAAGCTCAATACCTACAAAATAGCATATTTAACATATAAAATCCATTAATGAGCCTCAGTTAAGCTAGGTAAATAAGTACTTTATAGCTGTAAAAAATATATGATTTCTGTAAACAAAGTCGAAGTCCTCCCATTGCCTTAGCCAAGATGATGTGTCTAATTCCAACACGCATCATCATCTCATTGGTCTCCAGCTATCACCAGGAACCAATTCTTGAAATGAAGAACAAGCATGGTTAGTGGTGCCTGAATCAATTATCTTGGAAGAATCATCATTCTCCACTAAACAGGTTTCCAACACGAGTAAATCATATTTACCTTGTTTGACCTTCTTCTTTTCTATCAAATATTTGGGACAATTCCTCTTCCAATGTCCCACTTGGTTGCAATAGAAATAGATTCCCTTTGCAGCCTTGGCTTTCTTGCCCTTTTAGGTAGCAGCGGGGTTAGCTTTCCCTTGATCTCCTTTCTTATTCTTCCACTTTTTGATGTCGGAAGAAAAAGGTATAGACTTAGTTCCAGAGGTCGAACCTTTGTAGAATTTTTTAGAGGATGAGGGAACATTTGCCTCACCCTTCTGTTCCTTGACTTTTATCAAAGGCTGATAAGTCTGTAGCTCATTTAGAAGGGCGGTCAGTTTGTAGTCAATTATGTTCATAACAACATTGCTATAGAATTGTAGGAAACTTCCAGACAAAGTTTTTAGGATGAAGCTTGTTGGGGTTAATGCCCTAAATCTCGTGGGTCCTGTAGTTTGTAATTGTAATGTACAAACATTTTATTTATTTAATAAAATATGAGATGTTTTATTCGACATTTAGTAGCATTAACCCACAAACCAATAAACTAACATCCAAGGTTATCTTCTATAGCTTGATAATTTTAAGTGATAACCTAAATGGTCTGTAATAAATGGAAAAGGTTATGTACCTTATCCTGGTGACACTATAAATACGACCCGTTTTGTAGGTATTACAATTGTTGTAAAGTGCTAAAACTGATATGATCTTGATCATTCATGTGGAGACATGTGAGCGGAGATATTCTATACAAAGGGGTTTGAATAAGACAAGACCACGAAGTGACTAGTCTCATTATATAACAACGTTCATAATAGAGACTTACATTTCACCAGGATGACCATAGGTGACATGACCTGAATCCTGAGTGAGTTGTGAACTCCTGCCTATGAAGGTAGTCCTTTGATTTGTATGGGTGAGAGTGGCCAAATCGCCGACCCAATAAGCCTACCTTTTTGGGAATTCGTTTGATTGGGGAGCTGGAAACACAGCTACAAAAAACGGAATTCACTCCTTTCCTAACATCCGGTTAAGTAGATAAATTGCTCCCTTAAGAACTGATTTCGGGGCTTGAACAATGTAGCACCACACCCTCTCTTGGTCCAAGATGGGTATGGTCATAGTTGGACTATGACTTATTGTTCAATAAAGGGATTAGTGGTACTTAAGGAGTAGATGTAACTATAGGGGTCAAATGTAATTTTGGTCCAGTTGTACTTATGAGCAATTTGTGAAGGGTCATTGCTTTGTTGATTGGACATATGCAATAGTCATAAAAGTATATCTGTAGTGTGAAGAGTACAACTTTCGATCTTTAGTGTAGTCACTGGGAGTTAATGGATGTTGAGTAATTTAATTAAAAAAGTTTAATTAATTATTCAAGTACCATTGGAGCTTCAATCTATAGGTCCATAGGATCCTCTCTATAGCTCAATAAGGAATATTGAGAATTAATTTTGGATCAGTTTGAATTGTTCAAATTAATTGAAGGAATTAATTATATGATATAATTAATTTCACTTAATTATATATGATATAATTAATTTCACTTAATTATATATAATATAATTAATATAATGTATTTGATACGTTAGAATATAAAGTTTATTTTGAGAGGAAATAGATATTTGAATATGATTCAAATATTAATTATGTGGATGAGATTCATATAATTAAACTTAGTATAAATGTGATTTATATTAAATACTATGCACGTATGAGAGAAATAAAAACTATAGGTTAAAATGTATTTGATACAATATAAAAACTATAGGTTATGAGTTATATATGATATAACATATGGTTTAATATATATAATATGATAAGTTAGTTATCACATATATCCATAATAATAATAATAATATTTATTATATTTATTAAAAAATTAAAATTAATTAAAATTAATTAAAATTAATATTTGAATTTAATTTGGGGGGGGGGGTGGTTAATAGCTCCCTCTCCTATTTTCTCTCATTTGATAGATGTGTTGGTGCGCAGTTTTTTATGCAGAATTATTTTGATCATGTTCTTCTTCACAGTGGAGGTGTGTGTGGATGATTCTATGTTTTTCTTGAAAAAGTTTCCCTCTCTCTCTCTCAAACTCTCCCCCTCTTCCAAAATCTTAAAGCTCACACACTTCTGAGAAATTCTCATACCAAGAGAATATGGAGGTGGCTTTTTTGGACCATGATCGAAGATGAGGAAGTTCGTGAAGAAATTGGTTTCTTCAAGGGCACGTATTTATCCCAACTTTTTTTTTTTTTTTTTAAGATGCATGTTGTGAATTCTTCATTAATGCATAATTGTATGTTCTGTAATTTCAATGTTCTGTAAAAATAAAAATTGGGTTGCTCCCCACTTCTGCTATAGAACTTCACAGTTCTTTCAATTGGTATTAGAGCCAAGTTTTGGTCCCAATTTTTATTATTCTAGAATTGATTTTATAGAACTATTGGTGGGTTGCATTTTGTATATTTTCATATGATGTATGATTTTGAATGTTTGCAATTTTTGGATGTTTACGGGATTAGACCTTAGATTTATTGCTTTAATTTTACAAATTTTGGTTTGTAAGGGCCCTTTGTTTTTGGCCATTAATTGCGATAGAGTTTGTAGTCTTGAGTCATTCGTGAGTTTTCTGGTGGATTTATGGAGAAAACGAGGCCAAAATCAGAGGAAATTCGAAGGAATTTGTAACTGTACAGTAGCATTGCAACATTGTGAAGGGCATAATGGAATGTGTAAGAATGTATCAACATGCAGCTAGTAACAAGGACCAATAAGCATTCAAATTCACTAATTTTGGCGGAAACTAAAGCGTGCTCATCTAAAATAAGAGGATTTGTGATCATACCTTTGTAGAATTCTTTAAGATCTTGATGAATAACAGTTGTCTCCTTGAAAGATCATCGTGAAACACCTTAAGATCTTCCCCACTATCCTCTTGGAGCTTTAGAACGAGTTGTGGGACTCAAGAATAGCTTAAAGCAACGGAAAACCAGAGAAGCTCAATGCACCAACTTCCTTGAAGAACTATTCTTCCACACGAAATTTTCTCTAAAATTTCTATTAAATGCATACCTCAAATTCACTCCAATCTTCTTTATTTATTGTAGGTGAACATGCAAAGAAGAATATTGCATGACTTGCAGCTCATGCTTGGAGTAAATGAAAATGAGAAAATGGGGTTTGTGTGAGCATGTAGAAGATGGGTAATGGAAAACCTCATTTTTCCATTTGTGCATATTTTTCAACTTTCCAATTTTTCTAATATCAAAACCGATTTCAAAATTCAATTTTGATTTTAAAACTAAAAACATTATTAATTTTCTAATAAAATTAATGAATTATTATTTAAATAATCATTTAAATATTCTAATTAATTTAATATCAAATATTAAATTAATTTTTGCACAAATCCATCTTCATATATTTAAATATAAATTCNATTTAATATCAAATATTAAATTAATTTTTGCACAAATCCATCTTCATATATTTAAATATAAATTCTTCTATTCCGTTTAATTTTAGTTTGAACATTTCAAATTAACTTCTCATGCTACTCTAAGGCTTATCCATTTACGAGCTAATAGGGGGACCTCCCGGACCTACAGATCATGGGCTCCAACGATCCAAGATTAATCGACTAAACTTATTAGACTGATCTAACCCCCATTTGTTAACTAATGGGTCACTCCACTATAGCCCATAGTTAAACTCCCCTCACTGTAGATATATTATGTCCACTTTATATAACCATAATTAGTAAGTCGATCCTTCACAGGTTATTCGTAATCACAGCTGAGTCAATATAACTATTTTACCCCTGTGAATACATCTTGTTCCTTAAGTTCCCACTGACCCTCTAATGAATAATTCTGATTCATAATCCATATAAATCAAATCCTTTCTCTATCATGAGAAGGCGGGACCTCGATTGTTCAAGACCTGGAATCAGTACTTAAGAGAACAACCTATCTGCTAACCCTAAATCGGGTAGGCGTGAATTCCATCTTGCAGGGCTATGTCCCTAGCTATTCATCCGATCTTATTCCCAAAATGGGAAGTTTATTGAGCAGTGCTGTTGGGCTACTCTCACCGTTTGCAGATCAAAGGATAATCTCGAACAAATAGGAGTTCATAGCTAGCTCAGGATTAAGATCAAGTTAACCTAGGTTACTTAGTAAATGAAATAGTCAGTTTTAACAGTAAACGGTCGTTATAAAGAAAAATGACTATGTTCGTGGTCCAATCTATATGCAAACTCATTGCATAGGATGCCCCCACTCACATGTTTCAACATGAACGATATGTGGATCACATTGTTTGTAGCACTTTACAAATCTTGTAACAACTATATAGTGGGCCACATCCAATAGTGTTACCAAGATGAGATACCCAATTTCATCCCTGTACTTATTAGACCATTTAGGCTATATACTATTAACTTGATCCTATTTATGTCACTACAAAAAGTTACAGTATTCAAACTATAGCCATGGATATGTTTATTGGATTTTCATAATCGAATGCAAAATCAACAATATATTATTATTGATAAATAGAATTTTAACACGAACTGTGAGTTCTAGGATATTCCCAACAAAATGTTCTTTCCGTAGCATTGTGACACTCCGAGACGGAAAGAATGAACCGATTTTCGCGCGGTTCGGTTTGTGGCTTCGCCGGTTCGTGTCTGGTTCGCTTGGTTCAAGCGTTTCTTGGTCGATTTAAGTACTGGGCGGTTCAGTTCATGTGGTTCAAGACCCGATTCACTTGTTTTGAACCTATTGGCTATTATTTTTGTAATAGTTAGTTGTTTTTAATTAATTAAATTAATATAAGTGTTATATTAATTTAATTAATTGTTAGAAGTTCAATCCCAGTCCAATAATTGTTTTAATTTATGCATATGATATATGATTTATTTTATATATTTATATGTCATAATGTATGTCATATAGTAAAATCCCACCATAGGTTATGCATTATTCATGCCTCATTTATATTATATATGTTATAATATATAGTTGCATGATTTAATTTTATAGCATGCTCATGCATCATATAATATAAATTTTATAATATATGTTTGCATGCATTAATAACATAACCATGCATCATTTAGATTATAAATGTTATGATATATAGTTGAATGTAGGGATGTATGTATGTTATTCTTTATTTCATTACTTTAATATATAAGTGTTATGTATGAAAAATGCATGGAGGTTTTTATGGATGACTTTACTGTATATGGAGGCTCATTTGCTGATTGTCTATCTACTTTGTCTAGGGTGCTAGAAAGATGCATTAAGTCTAACCTTGTTCTGAATTTTGAAAAGTGTCATTTCATGGCCTCTTGTGGCATAGTTTTAGGACATATAGTATCTGAGCATGGTATAGAGGTAGATCCTGCTAAGATTGATGTTATTACTAAGCTCCCTTACCCCACAAATGTGAGGGAGGTTCGTTTGTTTCTTTGTCATGCAGGTTTCTATCGCAGGTTCATTAAAGATTTAAGTAAGATTCCTCAGTCGATGAGCTCTCTTCTCCAAAAGGACATGGCCTTTGATTTTAATGACGAATGTAGGAAAAGTTTGGATGTGACCTTGTCATGCACTCCAGTTATTCAGGCTCCTCGTTGGGACCTTCCCTTTGAGATCATGTGCGATGCGAGTGACCATGTTGTGGGAGCAGTGTTGGGGCAGAAGATCGATAAGAAACATCACGTCATCTACTATGCTTCAAAGACCCTCAACCCATCTTAGTTCAACTACACCATGATGGAAAAGGAGTTTTTTCTATTACTTTTTCTTTAGAAAAATTTCGCTCTTATATTTTGGGATATGAAATTACTGTTTTTTTTTTTACCATGCAGCTCTATGTTACCTGTTGTCAAAGAAGGAGTCAAAGCCTAAATTGTTGAGGTGGGTTCTTCTCCTTCAGAAGTTCAACCTGAAACTCCAAGACAGAAAAGGATGCGAGAATTTTGTCGCTGATCACCTGAGTAGGATTGTTGTAGAGGGAGGTTGCCTTAGTTCTGATGGAGACTTACCTGACCACACTTTGATGCAGGCAGATGATATTTCTATGACTCCCTGGTACATTGACATTGTGAATTACTTGACCACTGGTAAGTTCCCGCATGGGATGAACAAACATAGGCAAGACAAAATTAAAAGTGAGTCAAAATATTATGTTTGGGAGGAACCTATTCTATGGAAGTTTTGTTCTGATTAGGTAGTTAGAAGGCATGTCCTTAATGATGAATTCTTTTCTGTTCTTGAATTTTGTCATAAGCACGCATGTGGAGGACACTTCAGTCCCAAGAGAACTACAAAAAAAGTCTTAAATTATGGTTTATATTGGGACACATTATTTAGGGATGCATATTTTGTTTGCAAAACTTGTGAGCGATGTCAAAAATATGGAGGGTTGTCCCATAGGAATGAGATGCCACAATTTCCTATACTTTTTTGTGATATATTTGATGTTTGGGAGATTGACTTTATGGGACCTTTTCCTTCTTCTTGTGGGTACAAATATATTTTATTCGCAGTGGACTATGTTTCCAAATGGGTGAAAGAAAAGGCTACAGTTACTGATGACGCTAAAGTGGTTGCAAGTTTTTTAAAGACTAACATTCGTAGCAGGTTTGGCTTCCCTAAAGCAATCATCAGTGATTAGGGATCACACTTTTGCAATAGAGTTATTGCATCCTTGTTGAAGAAGTACAGTGTCCAACATTGTATTGCCACCACATACCATCCTCAGACTAATGGGCAGGCAGAGGTGTCCAATAGGGAAGTAAAGACAATTTTGGAAAAGGTGGTCAACCCAAGAAGAAAGTTTGAAGCGTCGGCTCAATGACGCTCTATGGGCCTACAGGACAACTTTCAAAACTCATATTGGAATGTCCCCTTACCGGATGGTTTATGGTAAGGCTTGCCATCTTCTAGTTGAAATCTAACACAGAGCTTATTGGGCTATCAAGAAGTGCAACTGGTACTTAAAGGCAGCTGGGGAGGCCAGACTTTTATAGCTTCAGGAGTTGGAAGAGCTGAGGTTAGAATGTTGTGATAATTCCTTGATTTATAAGAAAAAAGCAAAGGACATTCATGATAAGATGCTCGCACCCAAGGAGTTTCAGGTAGGGCAAAAGGTATTCCTTTATAACTCTCAATTGAAATTTATGCCTGTTAAACTCTGGTCCAAGTGGATTGGGCCCTTTGGTGTTTCTCACATTTATCCTTATGGTGCAGTAGACATTGTTAATCTTGAGACAGGAAAATTCATCAAAGTTAATGGGCACATGTAAAAGGTCTTCCATAATGGCGAGTCTTTATCTTGCTTCGACATCGGCTACCGGTTGGACTCGCCGGTCTACATGTAAACAAACCATCACGGTCGAGCAACTGACCATAAGCATTTGTGCTACCTGGAGGCAGCCAGGACATTAGGATTAGATTTCAATTCAGTATCTCTCTTTTTATTTCTCATTTATTTGAGCCTAATTCTTTCTATTATTCTTGTTTGTAGGATTTTTTAGAGAAAAAAGAGCTGAGCAGAGTGTCCTGCATCCTTCCTTCATTCCATTGTTCAGGGAAGTATTCTAATCCCTTGTGCTTTACTTTTGATCACATTGAGGACAACGTGTGTTTTAAAAGTTAGGGGTGGGGTGTTTGGATTTTTGGCCGATTTTTTTTAAAAATTTTTTTATGATGATATTATTTAGAACGAACTCTTTCCACTCTATGAAATCATTCAAACTAGAGGCATTTAATGAAAAATCAAACGTGTTGCTGAAAAAATAAACACATTGATCTATGTTAGGTTTTAAGCAAATACTCGTTGAAAAACAAACAACATTCAATATGGTTTAGCAAAACTGAAATGAACCCCGTGTGACATCTAGTTTCGCAATGACGCTTCAAAGGTTTAGGACAAAAGCCGCCGAAGGTTGGTCAATTTATCCCTCCTTTAAATTGAGACATTCTCAACCAACTATTAATACCAGAACAACTATTGCTCCTATAACGACTAGCCATAATTGATTTGGTCAAGAAATCATTAACTTACTTAACAATTTTCCGTAAGTGTGACCCGTCATTTTAGGCCCTAGAGTTCCGCACTAAGCAACCAATCCGAAGGGAAAAACCAATTGGGGAAAAAACTAAAGTGACCCTATCCATTTATGGAGTTCACCTTGATATTGACCAATTGCACAAAACCCATCCGAAGGGCGACACTCCCAGGGCACCACGATATGGTGCAAGAATGATCTCACAGTGCGACCAATGAAGCCATAGGACGTGTTGACACACACCCTTCACCCACTTACTATAAACACTCTCTTCGTCCACCTTGATATTGACTCATGCAAACACCATCTAAAGGGGGATACTCCCAGGGCACCACGAGGCCAAGCATGAATCTCACGGCATGAACATTCAGGGAGAACCGTGAGTGAATCATTGATATATCATATATATCTCTTCCTCCCACTAAGTATTTTATAAACTAGGGTTTAGTTTACTTAGAAAAAACACAACTAAAGATTTTAACTAAGTGACTTTTTAGGTTTTCCCAAGAGTAACATTTACCTTGGAAAGTTGAACAGCTTTTGATCATCATCCATTAAACTCTTTAACGGAGTCTTTGATCAACTGATGCATGCTTGCAGAAAATCTATCTAATTCACCTTTCCAGGTAGGTTCTCAAGTAGGGGTATTTTCTTTCCATTAGCTTAAATACCCCGGCCTAGACAGAACCTGCCTTAGACAAAAGGTCCCTTATAGATAGATTTAATACAATTTTAATCTTTTATGCCATTTAATTTAATCCTATTAAACCGATTTAAAAAGATTAAACTTAGATTGCTAATCTTATTAGAACCTTGAACTTAGGTCTATCTCAATCCAATTTTAAAACCCTTTTAAAACATGAGTTCACCTAAGTCCGCTTGCAACTCTTTCGTATTGATTATAGTTCTAATTTTCATTCTAATGCTTATAACAGAAACAACTAAAACCATCCACAACACGAAGAAAACACATACAAAGCATTCATAACTTTTATAAAAAAGCCTAAGTATCATGCTCCATGCATTATTCATTCATTGCTATTTTTATATAACACTTATACAACCAAGTAGTGAACTAAGCAAACATGCTTCCATTCACCTTTATACTATAACGCTTATAATATAAAGATGATGCATGAATATTCTCACTGTATGTATAAATATAACTCTTATATTTTTTTATGCATGCGCATGCTCTCTTGTAATTTCATCATGCCATATTATAACACTTATAATATATCATGCATGAATAATTGCATAACCTAAGGTGGGTTTCAACATTATATGTCATACATTATGCCATATAAACAACATACATCACATGTACATTAAGCAAAAGTTGATGAACCGGGATAATTAGCCTCAAAATCCTAAAAAAAAAAAAAAAAAAGAAGCTAACTATTACAAATAGCAAATAGTCACCGGTTCAAGCAGGCGAATTGGATCTTGAACCGTCCAAAAGAAATTCATCTCCACTGATCATGTACCAAACTCCAAGTGATTGGGTACACAATGAGTAAACACTTTACTCAATTGTTTACCAACGCTTTCTGAGCTAAACGATTGTTTAGCAACGATCGTGTACCTTGACTATGCGATGAAGCATGAGATACACGATCGTGCAACACGCAACACATAATGCAAGTCTTAAACGATCATCTAAGCAACAACGATACGATAAAGAAGCACAATCGTCTAAACAATCGCCGAGCATGTGTGAGGTATCGTATACCCGGTGATCGTGTAGTTAGTGACTATGCAATGAGACATGCTAACTACACGATCATTTAGTGCGTGAGCCTTTTATTAAACAATGAGCATCAAATTCTCTATACGATTGTCTACCTCCTCCGTCCACGGGATCGGGTAACCAACGCTACACGATAGAGAAAATGCTTTACCCCATCGTTTAGCATAGCTAAACGATTGTTTAATAAATACTACATAGTCGCGTAGAAAAATCTACACTATCGTTTAGCCAAATCCCAACAATCATTTACCTTAGGCTACATGATACGACCAACCCTTGGTCTTCTTCCTCGATGAGAACCACATCTCCATGCTTCGAAACTTCATCACAAACGACCCAACAAACTCAAACACTTTGAATTATAGACTTGATTGCTTGTTAATTATGCCCAAAAACGCAGGGGCCCTTACAAATGAACACTTTGTAACTTGAAAGAGAGCTTTAAACAGAGGCAATTAGTTCGTAAACATTCATCAACATCCATCCACAAACGCATTTAACAATTAAACGCAATGCAGAAAACCCACCACGACTGTAATAGAAGTTCAAAACAGAAGTGAAATTCGGAATATCAGAACAACCTGTCTCTGATACCAACTGAAGGAAATCAGACATGAGGATTTCCATGAGTAGCGGAATGATCGTTCCAAATTCCATTTGATATTGAATATACATAATTACAGTACAAGAAATGAAAACTAGCTAGTCATGCATAATATGAAATTATAGCATGCTTACAAGATAATCAAGGGATAGAATATACATACCTTTGAAGACTCATTCTTCAAAATCCCTCGATCACTCCAATGCATCCAAGAATAGCACTTCAGCCCTTGAACACAACGACCGAAACAACAGCACGATCAAAACAAACACAACAAACTCAATGATAATGAAACCACTGAACGACCCTCTAGAACCTCGATATCAATCGAGTTAAGTAAAGACACCATCACAATGGTTACCTTGGTATTCTCGGTATGAGAATCCAAGAGTTGTGGACTCTGTATGATCTTGGTTAGATGAAGAGACTAGAGGAACAACAATCGTGTAGACGATTGAGCAAGTGGGAGATGACACATTCTATCGTATAGACGATGTGCTCAATCGTGCAGAAGATGGTAGCCTATCGTATAGACGATGCCACACGATCGTTTAGCTACGACCAGCTAAGTGAACTATCGTATAGTTAATCTCCACGATCATTTAGTCTCTCTACTAGCTATCGCTTAGTGAAACACTTTCACTTGATAGCATTTCCGTGAGTTTCCTTCCGAATCAAGTAACTCTCTTAAATTTAGAAAAACATTTTTCCTTTGATCTCATAGTTACCATAAAACCACCAATAATCTCCCACTCAATTGGTTATTAGAGAAAAAGAGATAATTATCAAATAATTAATATTATTATAAATAATATGATAACCAACTTACCATATTATATTTATAACCTATAGTTTTAATATTTCATCTCATGAAACATATAAACCATGGTTCTTTTTCTATTTTATGGTACTTAATGTAAATCATATTTACATTAATCCTCCACTTGATGTATCTCATTCACCACACAAATTATATCATATATAATTGAATTTTCTCTTGTCAATTTGAACATTTTAAATTAACCCTAAGAACTGATTCTCAACTTGAATCCATTGAGCTACCAAGGGTTCCTTATGGACCTTTAGCTTGAAGCTCCAACGGTACATGAATAACTAACTAAACTCTTTAGTCACGAAATCCACCATCCGTTAACTGTCGGGCACTTCACTAAAGACCAACAACTGCACTCTCCTTATTACAAATATATTTTTTGTCCATATCCACCAATCAATAGTGTGGTAACCCTTCACAGATCGCTCGTAAGTACAGTTGGGCCAATTTACCGTTATGCCTCTATAGTTACATCTAACTTCTTAAGTACCACTGATCTCTCTAATGAACATAAGTCATAGTCCTACTATGACTGAGTCCTCACTTCCAAAAATAGGTTGTGGCCATTATGTTCAAGACCTAGAATTAGCCCTTAAGGGAGTAATCTATCTACTTACCCCTGCTTAGGGGAAGGAGTGAATTCCATCTTGTGTAACTGAGTTCCCAGTTCCCAAATCAGAAAAACCCCCAAAAAGGTAAGCTTGTTGAGTTAGCAATCTGGCCACTCTTACTTATACTAATCAAAGGACCACCCTCAAAGGCAAGAGTTCCCAAAACACTCAGGGTTAAGGTCATGTCACCTATGGTCGTTTAGGTGAGATGTAAGTCTCAAGTATCAATGGCGTTATATAAAGAGACGAATCATCTCGTGGTTCAGTCTTATACAAACTCTTTGTATAGGACACCCTCGCTCCCATGTGTACACATGAATGGTCAAGATCAACCATTTGTAATAGTTCACAACACTTGTAAACCTCTACAAAGCAGGTCGTATCCGTAGTGTCACTAGGACAAGGTATCCCTCCTTTAATTCTTATACTACAGACCTTTTTTAGGTTATTACTTAAGGCATGATCTACTTGTATATTTCATATGCATGCTTAAGTTTACATACAATAACCATGGAGCTTTGTTTATTGGATATGAGTAAATGCAAAATAAAATAACCCTTATTTTATTCATAACAATGTGTACAGTGTTTACAAACTACGAGACTTCAGGAGAATTGGGACACCAATCCCAACATAGTATGCATGTTTAGGGTTTCAGATGTTTTGATATAGTTGTTATATTAAACCATGAGATATTTGATGTATGTTATGGATGTATACCATGTCTAAAGTTTTATAAGTTGTTATAAATTGGGATTATACATTAAATCCATAACAAAGACAAGTTGCATACTCACGTAGGTTAACCACTTGTTTTAATAGTTAAAATAGGCCGTTATCTTATAAAACTTGGGTTATAAACTCAACCAGTGTATAATCCTGTCCAAGGTTGGAGGTATTTAAGTTGACAGTTTACGTAACACCTTTTAAAGTGGGTGAAGGATATGTGTCAACACATCCTGCGGTCTCTTCCATTGGTTTGGACTGTGAGATTCCTATTTCGCTCCTACTGGTTAGCTTTAGGCGGCCCTTGCTAGTCGTTTAATGACGGTTATCCCCTCGGAGGGTTGTAATATAGGATTCATAATAACTCAAACTCCAGAAATGGATAGGATTTCTTTGGTCATTTTCCAACCTTGGCTTTCCAATTTGGTAGCATTGTTGGGGCTGACCTCTGAGATCTAAAAAGGGAGGGTTACACTTAAAGAATTACTAAGTGTTAGTAAGTTCTTGACCGAAAATGGTAACTAAAGACTATCGAAATATGAGTTATTCTGGAGATAGTATTTAGTCAAGAATTTCTTGTTTTAGTGAAGGAGTATTTGACCGTCCCTCGGTAGTACATATTCTGACTCACTATAGTATCATTGCAAAAATAACAAAATTTGGGTACATTATTACTTTTCTAAAACATGAGTGGGTTTAAAAGCAATTTACTAACAAAGAATTTGTTTATATTTTCTAAATGACTTATTAATTAGTACAACGGTTAGCATTAGATAAATTAACTGAGGACAATTATGCTACATGGAAATCAAATTTGAACACAATACTGGTGATATACGATTTGAGGTTCATTTTGACAAAGGAGTGTCCTTCCATCCCAAGCTCAAATGCAAACCGAATTATTCGAGAAGCATACGACAGATGGACGAAGGCGAATGAAAAAGCTCGTGCCTACATTCTTGCCAGCGTATCTGATATCTTGCTAAGAAACACGAAAGCATGTATACTACCAAAAAGATTATGGAATCTCTACGTGGGATGTTTGGACAACCGTCCTTCTCACTGAGGCATGATGCTATCAAATAAGTTTACAATTGTCGAATGAAAGAAGGGGCCTCTGTTAGAGAACGTGTCCTAGAAATGATGATCCATTTCAATGTGGCAGAGATAAATGGAGATGTCGTAGATGAGAGGAGTCAAGTCGGTTTTATTTTAGAGTCTCTTTCGAAGAGATTTTGGCAATTTTGCACCAACACATCAATGAACAAGATAGAATACAACCTGACTACATTTCTCAATGAGCTACAGGCTTCCCAATCCATTTTGAGAACAAAAAGACTAGAAGCAGAGGTAAATGTTTCTGCTACTGAGAAAAGAGGATCGTCCTTTAATAAGTTTGATGTTGTTTCTTCTTCTAAGAATAAGAGTATTCCCTTGAAGAAGAACAAGGAGAAAGAGAAAAGGAAAACTTCTACTGGCTGCAAAGGCAAGGCCTAAGCTGCAGACAAAGGAAAATGTTTCTACTACAGCGAGTACGGGCACTGAAGGAAAATGTTCCAAGCGTTGCAACGCTACGATGGATTCCTATTTATACCTCTCTTCGGCCCTAGGTAAAATAAAAAATAAAAAAAGCTAAATTTTGGGGTGGG
>NC_052353.1:22682671-22824166 GCF_009727055.1 Benincasa hispida | reverse complement strand
GAGGCCGAAGTCAGGCTTTCTTTCTTCTTCTATTCCTTTTTATTTTTAGTGTCCTTAGGTTAGATTTATTTTAATTTTCAGATTATGAATTTGTATTGGATTGTATCCCATTGGTTCATCTATGAATCAATGAGGTAATCTTTCGATTAGTTCTTGGATTAAGCATTCTTGTATTTTAATGAGTTTCCATTTCAATTTTTATGCTTTAATCTAGAATTATGTTTTTCTTAAATGTTGTTTAATTCAGACTTGCTTTTATATGTGGATTGACGCCCCTATCATGAATGCATGTCTTCGCTAGTTTAATTCAAGCTCACATGCATCCTTGTATCGTCCATGCTTTGAATTTACCCTTGTAGCGCAAATTAGATGAGCATGCTTAGGTTTTTCTTTTAGGCTGTCCATGAACCTTTGCATCGCATGTTTAATCTAGATTTAAAGAAAAAATTGATTATTTGAACACAGCTTTCCTGACACTTAATCAACATAATTGAATCCTAAATCTTAATGCATGTGTTTCTAGTTCTTTATGGCCACTGAGGACCCAATTGAATCTAGAAGCATGTAGGTTAGTTAGGGCATGACTTTCCAGCACTTACCACTGTGATTTGACCCCGCACTTACCACTGTTGCTACATTTTATTAGTAATAGGAGTATTTCGGTATTATAAATTTTCTTTTGTTTTGGTTTGGAGTCGAATTAACGACACTGATTCCCGAGCTGAACAATATTTCATCAGTTTTATTGATGATTATTTAAAGTACGGTTATATTTACCTAACTTGATCATAAGTCTAAAACACTTGAAAAGTTCAAGGTGTATGAAAACTAGTTAGGTAAAACAAACACTTCGATCAGATTGAGATGGAGAGTACATAAAATCTGAGATTTCAAGAACTATTTGATAGAATATGGAATCCAGACACTTGGGAAGAAAAATAGAACCCTATTAGACATGGTTTGGTTGAAAGATGAGCTATGATCAGTTACCTAAATTGTTTTGGAAATATACAATAGTGGCTATTTTGAACGTCATTCCATTCAAGGTTTTTCTGAAACTCCATATGAGATGTGGAGAGGTCATACAAGTTGTTTATGAGAAGTAAAAGATGTTTACATATTTTAGAATTTGGGAGAGACCGACACATATGTTGGTGCTGAACCATATTGAAACATCGTTCAAAACAGTATGCCTATTTGTAGGCTACCCAAAAACAGTATACTTCTTCAACCCAGAAGAAAATCAAATATTTGTATCGACAATGTAATTTACTTGAAGAAGTATACATGAGAGATCATAAATTATCATATCAAGTTTCCATAGTAGTTATAGAAAATCAACAAGAGTTATTGGTTAAGTTGACCATGAAACAAGAATTGTTAAGACTGGTCAGATGCATCTTTCTTAAAGAGTTGATAATGCCTCGATGTAGTGGGAGGGTTGTGTGACAACCTAACCATAACATGGGTTTAGTAGAAACTCCAGTCACCTATACTTGGTAATGGCATCGAGAATCAAGAAGTTGAGGGTATAAGATACATTCCCTATTTGTTAAATAATTAGAAGTATACAGTATATGATGTGTTTATAGGGGTCCTCTCGGGTAAAGTGTATGAGGGTCACCTTGTGAGTCTAGGACTACGGGTTGCATAATTTAGGGCAAGTAGTAGAAAAACCCATAGGTATATAATATCCATGGTATGTGATCCTAGTTTATTGTATTTCTCTTTAATCTCACCTAAGCAAGTTACGTTAAACTAGGAAGCTTGAGGGAGAATAAAAGAGGAAGAAAATGTCTTAATGTTGAGAACTAGACTTATGAGGACAAACCATAAATTGTAATTAAGCTAGGTTAAGAAGGGCAAAATTTTGACTAAGTATGGGAACTATGCGTGAAAGCCATGAGACATTGGTATGAGGACTCAATGGGTGATGACCTTCATTTAAAGGTTATGTAATGCTAGTGTTGGTCGAGTATGCTTGCCATGCGTTGGTACAGGCATGCCTTGATCAAGGCTTTGAGAAGTTGTTGAGCAAGGGGTGCATGTGACAAGGAAGGCCAAGGTGTTGGTCTTGGACAAGGCAATGGACTAAGACATGCGTTAGCCAAGAGGGGTATGCGGCCAAGGGTGACATGCGATGGTCGAGGGCCTTGCACTAAGTCCATGCGTTGGTCAAGGATGTTAAGAGAGTTGACGCGCGGCAAGATTAGGCTATAGGCGAGGAGACTTATGCATTGACTAGCCGTGGAGCATGTGGAGGAAGGCCATTGATGATGAGCAGAAATGCACGTCATTATAGGCTTTTTATTTAGAATTATGAGGGTTGTTAAGTAGAATATGCGGCGATTATACTAAGAATTCATGAGAAAATGAGCTTGTGTCGATCAGCATTAAGAATCTCGGCTAACCCACTTTTATACGTTATTATGTGTTCAATTGTTTATTTTTGTAGCAAACACAGGTGATGTTGGCATTTCACCTACCACGCCGTTTGCAGCAGAGATTAAGAGCAGGTCCATCACACCGTTAGTAGTAGAAATTCAGAAATGGACCATTAATGTGGTCGGTGATCAAGCTCTATAAATAGAAGCCTTAGAGCCCAACTTCAGGTCATCCAAGGTTCCCTGCCTGAAGGCATCGAATGTTTTCTGTCTTAGAGTAGATCCTTGTGATCCAGATAAAAGCGTGAGGAGATATTCTTGAGAGTTCTTCATCCCTTCAACCATTCTGAGTGACGACCGGAGCCTTCGTCGGAGCTAGATCTCGAGAATGACTACTCCACGGTCTATCCATGGCACCACTGACAGCCTTGACACACATCTGATAGAAGCAAGACATTGCTCACATTTGGCTCTCCATATCTCTTACATCTTTGTATTGTATTACATTGTGGCTTAGGAGATTAATACATTTGGTGATCAATGCATTTCTATATTTTCCTTCGATTCCATCTCCATCTTCATTTACTTAGCATCCTTTACTTTCATTGCACAACTAAGTAAGACTGCTAGAGTATCGCATACTTAATCATGCGACATAGACATATGAAGCATGTAGCAAACCATCGAGAGATGTGCGTTGCACGAATTGTGAGAAAATCCTATTTGCTTAGTGAGAGGCGGTAGCAACGCTTGTCTATGAGCGGACGTAAGTCTTGTCTATAAGCTGTTCAGCGATAGCTAACTACCCGAGAGGGTAAGTAGTGGAAGTCACTAAGCAAAGTAAACAACTGTTCCTAGAGATAGGAATAATCTTATGTCAACCATGTTTATGTGATTACCTTGTCTTATGAGCACATCATTAATCATTTAGGCATACTTGGGAGAGTAGTCTAAAACCAAATCTAGGCTTGGGAGAGTCAGATTGGATCGCATAAGCAAGAATGAAGACTTAAGAATAAATTCTGTTTGCTATTACACAGCGTATGCACCCTTTAAGTAGGATACGGTGGTATGCGGTCATCTTGTTTATGTGTGGGAGCACATGAGTAGGAATAGAGACTTAGACATAAGTCCTCTTGACACTATCGCATCTACATCGCATGCGTCTTCGTCAAGTGTGTGTAGCATAATCGCATAGCTTGCGCTGGCTGGGGTTACCCTTGCGATCAAGCTTAGTGTTGCGGTGAAGTCATCCCCGCCATTTTATCTATTTTTCCATGCATTTTATTACACGTTAATAGTTTTCGTGTCTCTATCTCTCATAGTCATTCTTCCACTACTTAATTTGTTAGTTAGGAGTAGGAGTAGTGCATAGCCATAACCTTCAATATTCTTTTATTCTTCACCAGAAACACTTTACCTCATAACATTTAGCTACAAGTCCCTAAGTTCGACCTCGAATCACCCGAGAAACTTGTGATCTCATTATACTTGGCGAGAGCGCAAGTAAACTTGTGGCAGGAATGCATGGTCATTGTGTTGGATTTTATATCCTAAAACTCATAGTTGTAATATGATATTCTTGTTCAATAAAGCTGTTATTGAAAATCTTTAGTAAATTTAAATTCTATATTCATGAATCCAATAAACTAAGGATCCGAGGCTATTAAGTTTAAGTTTGAACTTTATGTAGTGACATAAAATTGGATCAAGTTCAAATATAGAGCCAAAATGGTCCATAGTATATGAATAAGTTTAGGCACCTTATTCTGGGGACACTATGGATGCGGCCTATTTTGTAGTTAGTACAAACGATGTGATCCTAAACCGTTCATGTGGAGATATGAAAATAGGGGCATCCTACGTAAAGAGTTTACATAAGACTGAACCATGAAATAGTCACTTTTTACGTTCTAAATGTCGTTTAATGTATAAAACTGACTATTTCGTTAATTGATGACCTAGGTAACTTAATCTTAATCCTGAGCTAACTATGAACTCCTGTTCGCTCGGAATTATCCTTAGATCTGCATAGGTGAGGGCAGCTCATTATCGTTGGCCCAATAAGCTCCCATTTCAGGGGTAAGATCAGGTGAATAGTTGAGAACATAGGGTGCAAGTTGGAATTCACTCCTACCCATTACAGGGATAGTAGATAGGTTGTTCCCTTTAGTACTGAATCCAGGTCTTGAACAAGGGGCCCCACCCTCTCCTTGTTCCAAGAGGGGTTCGGTTTGTAGGTTAGACCTTAAACCAATTGTTCACTAAAGGATCAGTGGAACTTAAGGAATAAAATGTAGTCTCGGGGGTAAAACGGTTTTTATGACCCAGCTGAGATTACGAACAACCTGTGAAGGATTAGCTTACTAATCATGGTTATATCATATGGACACAAATATATCTATAGTGAGGGCAGTGCAACTACGGGACTATAGTGGAATGACCCGTGAGTTAACGAATATTGATTAGCTCCATCTAAAGAGTTTAGCCAGCTAATCTCGGATCGTTGGAGCCCATGGTCTATAGATCCATTAGGTTCCTCTACTAGCTCATATGGAATAAACTTAGAACAATATGATAGAATAATTCGAATTGTTCGAATTAGGTGAAGAGAGAGAAACTGACTAGTATATGTGATATAGTGGTCGGTTTTTCAGTTTAGAGATACCGTTTTAATATTTAAATGTGATTTAAATATCAAGAATATGAATACGTTCATATTCGAAAGCTCGAAAATAATGAAAATGGTCAAAGATGTAAAAAGTCAAAAAGTTGACTTTTGACTTTGAAAAGTCAAACTTTGACTGACCTTTATTCAAATGTGATTTGAATTTCAAGAAAACGAATGCGGATTCATGCTCGGAAGGTCAAAATTAGTCAACACGAAAAAATATAAAAAGTCAAAATGTTGACTTTTTGGTCAAAGTTTGACTTTGACAAAATGACTATTTTGCCCTTTGACTAAAGTTAGTGGAAAAATCCAAATTTTTCTTGGATAATTCCACTAACAAGATAGTGGGCTAGGTGTTGTCTTATAGTGGAGACATCAAGCCCACTTAGATAGTGGATTTTGAGATGTTGGGTTTTTATAAATTTGTTTCATGCAATTTTGCATGGCTTTTTTCTATAAATTTGGGCTTTCAATTTGGATAAAAGATTTTTGGACATTTTGCCAAAATTGGTTTTCTAAATTTTGGTTGGAAAAAATCACATTTTTTTGAGAAAAATTCAAAACCCAAACCCAACCCAAAAATCCATCTTTTATTTCCACCTCTTTCTCTCTCTCGGGTTCTTCATCCATCGAGTCCCACAACCCGGTTCTGAGTCCTGAGGATAGTAGGTCAACTCTAGTGGTTGGCGGAGATAGAAGAGTTTTGGGAGCTTTAAAGGTAATATTTTTTTAAAAAAAAGCCTAATTAATTAATTTAGGATTATATGTTTAATTTGTACAATTAAAGTAAAATTGATCCTCATTTCCACTGTGCATACCTATTTTTTTATCATGTGGTATCAGAGCATGTTTTACTTTTACTCAATTGCATGTGGTGGGTTTCAATTTATTAGATAAAACTGAGATTGGAAACTAAAATGGTTTTAGGTTTTGGCAATTAAACTAAGTTTTTTTTTTTAGTATTAATTTGTAATTACTCACATGTTTATGAGCCTTAATGTGTGGCAAAGGGTTTGTAAATTTGCTTATAGTCATAAGATTTGAAATTAGGCTATAATTGTTCGGTTCTGGGAAAGAGGACAACTTCAAATTTGGAGAAAAATGGCTCATGAACCCGAAATAGCCACCAGACCCGAGAGAATGCTCCCAGACCTGACCCGAGCAGCACTCTGACCCAGTTTCTCGCATAACTGTCCTAGCTCTACCATATCTTTTGTTTCATTTCTTCTGGAACAATCACAAACACTTTTTTTATTATGGATTTACTACCAGAAACTCAATGCGTAATCTTTACATTCAATGTGTGCGCCTGCCTCACCCGGATCCGACTCGCGTGCTCCGTCCACTCTAGCCGACCCGCGCTCCAGCGTCTGTTAACCGCCACTACAAGTATTGACCAGTCGGTCCAGATGGTCTGGACCGGTCTAGATGAGCCGGTTTGACCGGTTTAACCTGTTTTTTTGGAGTTTTTGGGCCGGTTAGAGAGATTTTTTGACCAGTTCAAGTTGATTCAAAAGTGTTTGAAGCTAGTTCGAGAGCGGTTTTTTGTACTATACCAAATTATTATTGTAATAATTTAGTTGTTAGCTTAATTTAAGAGCCAAAACGAATCCATTTTAAGGTGTTTAATTAATTATGCATGTTGATGTATGTTTTAATTAAATTTTGAATCTTGTTGTGCATATAGTATGCCATATAGATTTAAAATCCTACCATAGGTTAACATGTACATGCATTTGATATATGTTATAATTGTTATAATGTATATAGTATGCACGTTAAGTTTTTTTTAATATAAAGTGTTATATTAAAGCATGATCATTAAGTATGAAGGTATGTTATAAATGTATGATTCTAGGGTTATAATGGTTATAATTTTAGTTTATAATTGTTATAAAATAACCTAGACTTTAAAATCTATAATGAAGGTAAAAGTTGCATGCTCACCTAGGATTAAATTGGTGCAATTTCAATCGGCTTTTCTAAAGAGTTAGAATAGGCCGATTACTTGTTAAACAAAGAGTTATTTATTTACCCGGGGAGATCTTGTCTAAGGTTGGGGGTTCTTAAGATGACAGTTTACAGAATACCTCCTACCTGGAGATCAAACTGGTGTCTAAGTGAAATCACCCTAGTTTTAATGAGTATGCATGAGAGATGTGAGGTAATAAAATTTGTGTATTACCTAGACATCATAGGTTAAAATCCAGTATAAGAGTTATACATGGATCTATCACCTAGACTTAGGATATGTTTAAATTAGCCAAAATATATCTCTAAGTATTTTTTTATACCCTAAATCGTAATAGAACACTTCAGCTAGAGAGAAGTAGCGTACTTTTAGCTCTAGCATCCCTAAGAGTTCACATCGTGAGGTCCATGTAGGGCTTTGAGCCGTGCTTAGAAGTGAACTCCCTTCGGAGAGTGTTTTGCATGGATCAATATCAAGGTGAATAGGGGAAGTAATTCATAGTAAGCGGGTGAAAGGTATGTAACAACATATCTCACGGTCTCTTCCATTAGGTCGCACCGTGAGATTCCTATAATGCACTTGCATGTCTGCCCTGGAGCGACCTTTCCCTTCGGAGGGTTGTATTATAGGATTCGGAACACCACGAACTTCAAATCTGGATAGGCTCTCTTAGATCAATTTTCATATTGACTTTCCACTTTCGAAAGCATGTTGATTCTGGTTTCTGAAATCCAAAAATGGAAGGTACACTTACAATAATTACTAAGATGTTAGTATATTCTCGACCAAAGTAGCGATAACTAAAGTGTTATAAGAATAAAGAGTTATTCTAGGGTTAACATCTAGTCAAGATTGTCTTGGTTCAAAAGTGGAATAATCGACTGCCCTTCGGTGGAGGTCACTCTAAACTTTTGAAATATCGTTGCAAAATATAATAATGAAGGGTACATTATTAGTTTTTTTTTTTTTTTTTTTTTGATAAACTTGATTGGATTTAAAAGATATATGTTTTTTTTACTAAAAAGTATATGTTTATCTTTTTAGCATGAATAACTCGATAATTCAACTCTTAGCTTCCGAGAAACTAAACGGTGATAATTATTCGGCATGGAAATCAAATCTAAACACAATACTGGTAGTTGACGATCTAAGATTTGTCTTAACTGAGGAATGTACGCAAGCCCCAGCCTCAAATGCTAACGAATTGTTCGAGAAGCATATGATCGATGGGTCAAAGCCAATGAAAAGTCCCATGTTTACATTCTTGCCAGCATGTCTGATGTTTTGGCAAAGAAACATGAATCCTTAGCTACGGCGAAAGAGATAATAGATTCATTAAGATAAATGTTTGGGCAACTATCATGGTCCCTTAAACACGAGGCAATTAAGCACATTTACACAAAGCGGATGAAGGAGGGGACCTCTGTTAGAGAAAATGTCTTGGACATGATGATGTACTTTAATATCGCTGAAGTAAACGGTAGACCCATTGATGAGGCTAATCAAGTTAGCTTTATCTTACAATCTCTTCCGAAGAGTTTTATACCTTTTGAGACAAATGCATCTTTAAAAAAGATATATTTTAACCTCACTACCTTTCTAAATGAGCTCCAGTGATTCCAAAACCTTACTTTAGGTAAGGGGAAGGAAGTGGAAGAAAATGTTGCTACCACTAAGAAAAAATTTATAAGAGGGTCGTCCTCTAAAAACAAAGCTGGACCCTCTAAAGCTCAAATGAAAAAAAAGGGAAAAGGGAAGGCTCCCAAGATAAGAAAGGGAAAATATGATGTAGATAAAGGAAATTGTTTCCACTGTAACCAAAATAGGCATTGGAAGAGAAATTGCCTGAAATACCTTGCAGGAAGAAAGTTGAGAAAACGGCACAAGGTAAATATGATTTATTGGTCGTTAAAACTTGTTTAGTGGAATATGATACTTCAACCTAGATACTAGATTCAGGAGCCACTAATCATATTTGTTTCTCGTTTTAGAAAACTAGTTCTTGGAAAAAGCTTGAAGAAGGTGAGATAACCCTCAAAGTTGGAACAGGAGAGGTTGTCTCAGCTGAAGCAGTGGGAGATCTGAAGTTGTTTTTTTGAAGATAGATATCTAGTACTTAAAAATGTTTTGTATGTATCTCTTATGAAGAGGAATTTGATATCTATCACTTGTATTATAGAACAATTATATACAGTATCTTTTAATATAAATGAAGTGTTCATTTTTTGTAAAAGTATTCAAATTTGTTTTGCTACACCTGAAGACAACTTATATAAGTTAAGACCAACTAGAGCAAATTTTGTTTTAAATACTGAAATGTTTAGAACATTAGAAACTCAAAATAAAAAACAAAAGGTTTCTTCCAACGCCTATCTATGGCACCTAAGACTTGGTCACATAAATCTCAATAGGATTGGGAGATTGGTCAAGAGTGGACTTTTAAGTTAGTTAGAAGATAACTCTTTACCTCCATGTGAATCCTGTCTTGAAGAAAAGATGACCAAGAGATCTTTTTCAGGAAAAGGTCTCAGAGCCAAAGTACCCTTAGAGCTCGTACATTTGAACCTTTGTGGACCAATGAATGTCAAGGCTCGAGGTGGGTATGAATATTTCATTAGTTTTATTGATGATTATTCAAGATATGGTCATGTCTACCTGCTTCATCACAGGTCTGATTCTCTTGAAAAGTTCAAAGAATATAAGGCTGAAGTTGAGAATGAATTAGGTAAAACAATAAAGACACTTCGATCAGATCGAGGTGGAGAGTATATGGACATATGATTCCAAGACATTTGATAGAAAATGGGATCCAGTCACAACTCTCTGCACCTAGTATGCCTCAACAGAACGGTGTATCAGAAAGAAGAAACTGAACCTTATTAGAAATGATTCGCTCTATGATGAGCTATGATTAATTGCCTAATTCCTTTTGGGGATATGCACTTGAATCTGCTATCCATATTTTAAACAACGTTCCCTCTAAAAGTGTTTCAGAAACACCTTATGAGCTATGGAAAGGGCGTAAAAGTAGTTTACGTCACTTTAGAATTTGGGGTTGCCCAGCACATGTGTTGGTACAAAATCCCAATAAATTGGCATCGTTCAAAATTATGCCTATTTGTAGGTTATCCAAAGGAAACAAAGGATGGTTTGTTTGATCGTCCTCAAGAAAACAAGGTATTTATATCAACAAATGCCACATTCTTAGAGGAAGACCACATTAGAAATCATCAACCACGCAGTAAAATAGTGTTGAAAGAAATTTCAAAAGATGCTACAAATATACCTAGTTCATCTACTAAAGTAGTAGATAAAGCTAGTATTTCTGGTCAGTCACATCCTTCTCAAGAGTTGAGAGTGCCTCGATGTAGTGGGAGAGTTGTTCATCAGCCTGACTGCTATTTGGGTTTAGTTGAAACTCAAATCATCATACCTGATAAGGGCATAAAGGATCCATTGACCTATAAACAGGTAATGAATGATGTGGACTATGACCAATGGATAAAAGCTATGGACCTCGAAATGGAGTCAATGTACTTTAATTCAGTTTGGACTCTTGTAGATAAACCAAGTGATGTGAAACTAATTGGTTGCAAATGGATCTATAAGAGAAAACGAGATCAAGTCGGTAAAGTGCAGACTTTTAAGGCTCGACTTGTGGCAAAGGTTATACCCAGAGAGAGAGAGTGGACTATGAAGAAATTTTCTCTCCCATTGCCATGTTAAAGTTGATGAGAATACTCTTATCCATTGCAACTTTTTATGACTATGAAATTTGGCAAATGGATGTCAAGACAACCTTTTTGAATGGCAATCTTGAAGAAAGTATCTATATGGTTCAACCAGAGGGGTTTATAGTTCCGGGTCAAGAATGTTTGCAAGCTTTAGAAATCCATTTATGGATTAAAACAAGCTTCTAGATCCTGGAATATAAGGTTTGATACTGCAATCAAATCTTATGGCTTTGAACAGAATGTTCACAAGCCTTGTGTTTATAAAAAGATCGTTAATTCTGTTGTAATGTTCTTGGTTTTATATGTCGATGATATTCTGCTCATTGAGAATGATGTAGGATATCTTACTGACGTCAAGCAATGGCTAGATATGCAATTCCAAATGAAAGATTTAGGAAATGCGCAGTATATTATTGGGATCTAAATTGTTCGGAATCGCAAGAATAGGACACTAGCCATGTCTCAAGCATCTTATATAGACAAAATATTATCTAGATATAAAATGCAGAATTCCAAAAAGCGTTTGTTGGCTTTCAGACATGGAATTCATCTGTCAATAGAACAATGTCCTAAGACACCTCAAGAAGTTGAGGATATGAGAAATATTCCCTATGCCTCGCAGTTGGAAGCCTGATGTATGCAATGTTATGTACTAGACCTGACATATGCTACTCAGTAGGGATCATCAGTAGATACCAGTCTAATCCTGGACATGATCTTTGGACTGCTGTTAAGAACATCTTAAAGTATCTCAGGAGAACTATGGACTACATGCTTGTGTATAGTGTTAAGGATCTGATCCTTATTGGATACACTAACTTTGATTTCCAAACTGATAAAGATGCTAGCAAGTCTACATCTGGATCAATGTTCACTCTTAACGGAGGAGCAGTAGTTTGGAGAAGCACAAAACAGACCTGTATAGCTGACTCCACAATGTAAGATGAATACATAGCTGCTTGCGAAGCAGCAAAAGAAGCGATATGGCTGAGGAAATTCTTGACAAATTTGGAAGTTGTTCCAAATATGCATTTATCCATTACCTTGTATTGTGACAACAGTGGTGCAATTGCAAATTCAAAAGAACCTCAAAGCCATAAACGGGGAAAGAACATCGAACACAAGTACCACCTTATCTGGGAAATCGTACACCATGATTGTCACACCCCGCTCAAGATTACCCTCTTAACTTGGATGGAATGGTGATTACAGCAGTTACCAACCCTTTTGCGGGAACTTACTGCCTATGTAACCTGTTAAATTTTTCTCAAACCCTGAATACATACACATCATCAACATACTAACATATTAACTCAAAACTTAACACATTTACATTACAGGGTTTCGCAGCATTGTTCATACATGAATATTACAACTTAGTGAGCCCCATCTAGAATACTAGTCACTAGACAAACACATGTGTACTAACTAATACAGGTCTTCAATTACGCTTCCTTCAACCTGTTTCCTTGAGTAGCAGAGCAGCAGCAGAAAAGTCTTTTGGGAACTAACCGCTACCTGAAAGGAAAACATTTGAAAACATGAGCTAGAAGCCCAGTGAGTGACTTAATAAAACAAAATCTTATGCTTAAACTGAAAGCTCGAAAACATAATACTGGAACTAAAATATGCCAAGCAAACATGTACATAAAACCTTTAAAATCATTGGATCTGAAACCTGAATCTTAGTTGAGAAAGGCCATTCATCGCTTTAATTCCTAATGCCAAGCCATGGCCAGATGAGACCCCTACTTTGATCTCTTCATACTGAACTATGGCTAGGAGAGACCCCTATGTCGATCTCTTTAAATATATCGATGGGCATCTCAAGCAACTTCTTCTACACATAAACAGATTAACTACTCTTAAACACCATTAAACGTCATTATTCTCTAGTTGAGAACGAGCATACATCGCTCTAGCTCTCAACGTCTGTTACCGGTCAAGAGACCCATAATTCGGCCTCTCATTCAGACCTGCCTACGTGCACGTGGAGTTTTCTATGTACCGTCAACACCTTAGGTACATTTATTCAGATACCTTCCTTACCTTCAATATCCGGCTCACTTAAGCTATCATGTTCTCGAAGAGCATTAAAAGAGTAGTTCTCAAATATAGCATAGAAAACTCTTTAGGATACCTTCCCTACCTTCAGTACGCCATTTCTTTATATTTAGGAATACCAACGCATGTACTTGACAACCTTAGGTATTTAAAACATAGTACATCAAGCTTCATTTAACCTTAGCTTTAACCCTAACCCATGTTTCATACTTGGTAAAATAAGTTGGCTTCCATCATGTTGAACTAGTTTGTAAAAACCATTAGCATGTGTTAGACATGGAAAACATACTTGGAAAACTCAATACATTAGTAAATATCATGCGTTGATCGTGCTTTCAATCATAGAAATAAGTTGCTTGGAATCACATAAAATTTAGCATGACAATAACTTTTCTTAATCCCTCGACGTCGTATTACTTATGTGCATGTGCTCATAACTGAGTACCTTCATACCTTAGGTACTTAACTACGATACCTTCTCATTGTCCTTTAGTATCCTTAGGATACCTTCTCATTGTCCTTTAGTATCCATCATATAACTAGTCATAAACATTTAGTTGAAAACTAAGGCTTAGTGCTCAAATCATCACACTAGTTCATCATGAAAATGAAGTTACTAAAACATGCTGAAAGTATTTGGACAAGATAACATACTTAAATCATGTCAATTTCCATGGAAAACATGCTTTACTTAGCATGAGAAATAACGTCAAACATATGTTGCTTGGCACTTCATATAAACACTTAGCATGAGAAATGACAAAAGAAATCATGGTTTCTAAAACATTAATACATTAAATCATCACATAGTCACTCACAGTTCGTCAGAGCTCTTAACGGTTTATACGCCTCTCCTAGCTCTTCTTGGCCTGAAAGGACATAATTCCCAGTTAACTTCCTTAGAATTCTTAGCAAAATACCTCAGACAGCTCGCTTACTAATGGAACTTTCATCAACAAAAACAACATTACTAGCGAGATAATCATCATGAGTGAATTCATCCTCATGAGCGAGATCCTCATGAGTGAGATCAAGCTTTTCCCTAGCAAAACTTCAACCTAGCGAGACTTACCTCTTCTAGCAAGCTTTGCTTCCTTACCAACGAGATTCAGCCCAAATTTTCAGCGAGATTTCCTTCTTGAGCGAGATTTAGCCCAAAAATTAGCAAGATTATCATCCCTTGCAAGATCATCATGCTTCTTATCTCGCTCTCGCTCTCTACGGTGCGTTGTTTGCTTGTTCTTCCCAAGCAACTGTCTGCTTATTCATAAATTCTCTGTTTCAAATTGAAAAATTCATAACTCGAAATCCAGAACTATTTTCAAGAAACTTCCTTCTACAAACTTGTTTAGAATTGAGTTAGTAACATTACATTAAAATTTCAGCTCAAATTTCTCTGTTTTTTGATCTGGAGATTCAAACCTTAATCATTGGCCCTAATTCAAGTAGCTGCCTGCTTGTTCAACGATTTCCAGTTCAAACTTCAAAAATATATAACTCAATTTCTAGGTCTCATATTTAAAAGTTTCGTTCTACAAAGTTGTTTATAACTGAGTTACAATATCACCTCAAATTTTTAGCTCAAAACGCTTCGTAATTCGTCCTAGAGCTTCAATTCTTCGTTGATGGCTCAGATTCACCCGAGAAACGAACCCTTCGTCTTTATTTTGCCCCTTCGACCTTATTCCCTCGAGTTTTCCCTCCAGAAGCATAGCCACAGAAAATATACACATAGAGATTTTGAATGCCACTGTAATTATACAAATAGCCTAAGTAGTTTGTCCAAACCGACGTAATGAATTCGACCTTCTTGCTTATATCACTACCCAAAATCCAGCATGAACCCTCCTTGTGCCACCTTGCCTACTATTGGTGATGAAGGGCTAGGATTTAGCAAATTTTCTTTTACTAACTTCATTCACAATATTACTTCAGCACTACACCTCATTAAATGGCATGGTCTCATCCATATACTTATTATGCATTCCATCATCAAGCATGACCTTCTTTAGCCTAGCCGAGTTTTGTCCTACTTTTGCACTTAGCTACCCAAGAGCTTATTTCTTCTTACTTCCATCTTCTATCCTTCCTAAGACATGGCTTCATTTAGCTTATTAGAAGACATCATCTTACTTACTCTTACTTAAAGTAATTAGGGTTTAGGTTTTACAATGGTGACATTGTAGTGACCCAGATACCTTCTGAGCAAAACATTGTTGATCCTTTTACAAAAACCCTCACGGCTAAAGTTTTTTAGGGTCACCTACAGAGTTTAGGTCTGGGAGATTATGTTGGGCATGAATGCCCTAGTTTATTGTATTCATATGTTTATTGTACTCATATGTAATATTAATTTCTCACAGTTAAATTTAGCATCGTTTGATCCTACTAGGAGTTTTAGTCCAAGTGGGAGTTTGTTGGATTTTATGTCCTAAAACTCATAGTTTGTAATATGATATTCTTGTTCAATAAAGCTGTTATTGAAAATCTTTAGTAAATTTAAATTCTATATTCATGAATCCAATAAACTAAGGATCCGAGGCCATTAAGTTTAAGTTTGAACTTTATGTAGTGACATAAATGTGGATCCAGTTCAAATATATAGCCAAAATGGTCTATAATATATGAATAAGGTTGGGCGCCTTATTTTGGGGGGATGCAACCCATTTTGTAGTTAGTACAAACGATGTGATCCTAAACAGTTCATGTGGAGACATGAAAATGGGGGCATCCTATGTAAAGAGTTTACATAAGATTGAACCATGAAATAGTCACTTTTTATGTTCTAAATGCCGTTTAATGTATAAAACTGACTATTTCGTTAATTGATGACCTAAGTAACTTAATCTTAATCCTAAGCTAACTATGAACTTCTATTCACTCGGAATTATCCTTAGATCTGCATAAGTGAGAGCAGCTCATTATCGCTGGCCCAATAAGCCTCCCATTTCAGGGGTAAGATCAGGTGGATAGTGATGACATGCAGAAATGCATGTCATCTTAGTCATTTTACTTAGAATTATGAAGGTTGTTAGGAAGAATATGCGGCAATCATGTTAGGAATTCACGAGAAAAAGGGTTTGCATCGATCAGCATGATGAATCTCCACTAACCCATTACTTTGCGTTAATTATGCATTCAATATTCTATTTTTGTAGCTAATGCAGGAAATGAATGCAAACGCGGAAACCAAACCACCACATAGACGACCGCATGCGAAGAAACTCTCCATCGCAAGGCAAACGCATTGATCAATGCATGGATCTTGCGGTAATCAGCCATATGCGTTCATCACATGGGAGTTGCGCTTGTCAAGGGATTGTAGTCATCATGTAGAGTTGCGGTATTAAGCGAATGCGGCTATTGAATGATTGCGACTACACGACAATGCAAACTAATGGATCAACGCAAGGTAGGTGGGATGAACGCATCAACACATCTACCTCGAGAAAATCCAAAAGATGATGTTGACATTTCACCTACCATGCTGTTGGTGGCAAAGGTTCAGAAAAGGACTAATGCGCCGAATGTCACTCAGAGTAGTCCAATTAATGCTGTCGGCGACCTAAGCTCTATAAATAGAGGCCGATGAGCTGAAATTCAAAACATCTGGGGGAAGATCCTTGTGAACCGAGGACTTTCCCCACGATCCAGACAAAATACGTGAGAAATCGTTTAAGAGTTCTTCACCTACTTCATCCATTCTGAGTGACGACCGGAGCCTTCGACCAGAGCTAGATCTCGAGAGATTCAACTCCTCCGCCCATCCATGGCACCACCGGCAGCCTTGACGCACATCCGCTGGGAGCAAATCTTTACTTCCAGCCGGTCATTTATTTTTCTTTTCTTTTCCTATATTGTATTGTATGACATTTTGTGATTAAGGAATTAATACAACTTGTTTTCAACTTAGTCATGTGGATTAGGAATATGAAGCATGTAGCAACCCACCGAGAGGTGTGCATTGCGAGAGTGGGTGAGTAACCTTATTTGCTTAGTGTGAAGCTGCTGCAACGCCTGTCTATAGGCTAACGTATTTCTTGTCTATGAGTAAAGTCAGCAACAATCAACTGCCTGAGAGGGTAAGTGGGTTGGACACATTAAGCAAGGTATGCGTTGTTCACTAGGGATAGTAACAACCTTGTGTCAACCAAGTTCATGCGTTTGTCTTGTTTTATGTTATGCCCAACACCCCTTTAAATCTACTCAAGAGAGAGTCTAAAGAAAGAACCTAATGACTCGAGAGAGCTAGGTTAGAATCTAGACTCGAGAGAGCGAGATTAGATCGGCATAAGCAAGAGATAAGGACTTAAAGATAAGCTTTGTTTGTCAACACTGCATCGCATGCACCTTAGAAATAGGAATGATGATATGTGGTCACCTTGTTTGTGTATCATCACATAGACAAGAATTAGAGGCTTATGTGAAGGCCCTATAGACACCTCTGCACATACATCGCATGCGTTCTAGCATCACCGCAAACACATAGCTACAAGTCCCTGTGTTCGACCTCGGATTACCCGAGAAAATTGCGTTGGAATTATACTTGGTTCCAGCACAAGAAAACTTGTGGTAGGACGCATGGTCATCGCATACATTCATTAACGCAATATCATTCCCACGTATGACCATCGACGCATGACTATCAACGCATATCTTAGGAACATGTATCACATATCGCGTCCACGGGATTTTGGTTATCGAGTAAAATTGACTTTTAATTTCCCCCCATCAAGTTTTTGGCATCGTTGCTGAGGACTTGGCAGCTAAATGTTTGTGAAGTTTTGTGTCTCTACGAGCAAACTTTTTATCTTGGGTGTATTGCAGCATGTGCAATCAGGTTGCAAACAATATTGAAGTGTAAGAAATGCGTTGAAAGCCAATGTTAACCCCAAGGTAGAAGAGCAATCAGTTGCAAAAGAGCTTAAGGCAGTTCTAAGTTCATAGTGGCCAATATGCGCCCAACAATTGTCGGAAGTTCCAATGGTCAGGGCAACTTGACCCAAGCAGTTGAGAGCCATCTTCTGCATGGAAGATTCCTTGTGGTGACAACACTCTTATTTTTTCAGGGACGTCTTCCACTCTATCTTTACTTTGCTTTCTTAGTATAGGTTATTTGTTTTATTTTCATTGTTATTTTGGATATATGGCTGCTTCCTTAGTTATGGTACGTTTGCTCTTGTACGTGTAACAATAAGTCTCCTCGGTTCGTAGTTCAACGGAAGAATTCCTTTCACCCTTCAATGCATGGCTTCAATCACGTGGATTCCAACGGATGAGCGCATGCGTTGTTCCGCCAAAGGTCTTTTCTTGTTATCTTGTATGCCTTATCCTTTTGAAATTCTCTTTTTCCCGATTGTGTTGTTTTGCGATGCTTCTATGATGGTACGTATAGTTCACTGCATTTTTTGACTAATCAACGCAAGGCATTCTTTACTTTTATTAGCTTCTTTAAAATTTGAAAGTATTAAGTTTTATTTTGCGCAAACCTGTGTTCAAACATTAATTATCGCATTTTTGTAATTTTGTTTTTAGCTTTCCGGTGAGAACGCTACCAATCTCTAAGTTTGGGGGTGGCAACGGTCTCGGAGAATTGCGTTCGTTATATTGCGATCATTTGAAAAAAAAAAGGTTGAAGTGAGATTTTAAGAATAATAACTCCACTGTCAACGCAATGGGGAAACCTATGTTGATAGGAGTTAAGTTGTGAAAGGCACTTGCTCAAAGTTGGATGTCTGCATGACACACGTGGGGGCAAGCCAAAATGAAGGCAAGTCGCCAGGATCAGCACATTAGTGCAACTCCTCTGTCCGGCGCAAGCCAAAACAAACGAGACAAGAGTTGAGTTGAATATGGAATGCAACCAAAGTTGGATGCCCGCATGACACACGTGGGGGTAAGTCAAAACGAATGGCGTAACCAGGTTCAATGCCGCATTTGAATAAGTCATCACAAAGTTTTGAAGTATTTTTGAATGAACACAATCTCAAAAGCTAAACACAAAATTGCGATGAATGAATAAAATTTTTTTAGCAAAGGCTTGCTGGATTTAACTTAGACAAGATCTTTTTGAAGAAGCAGCCAAAGTGGAGGAGAGTATTGCAATGATGGTCAAAGGTATATGTAAATTATATTCTGAGAAGCTGGTCATCGCAAAGGAAAGCATGAAGGTGAGTTACAATTTCTTGAGTATAACGCATGCTTGAGGACAAGCATGATTTTAAGTTTGGGGGTGTGATGACATGCAAAAATGCATGCCATCTTAGTTCTTTTACTTAGAATTATGGAGGTTGTTAGGTAGAATATGTGGTAAACATGTTAGGAATTCATGGGAAAAAGAGTTTGCGTCGATTAGCATGATGAATCTCAGCTAACCCATTACTTTGCGTTAATTATGCGTTCAATATTCTATTTTTGTAGCCAATGCAAGAGATGAATGCAAACGTGGAAATCGGACCACCGCATAGATGACAACATGCGGAGAAACTCTCTATCGCAAGGCAAATGCATCGATCAATGCATGGATATTGCGGTAATCAGTCGTATGGGTCCAACATATGGGAGTTGCGCTCGTCAAGCGATTGCAGTCATCATGTAGAGTTGTGTATTAAGCGAAAGTGGCCATTTTAATGATTGTGGCTACGTGACAATGCCAAACTAATGGGATCAATGCAAAGGCAGGTGGAATGAACACATCAACGCATCTACCTCGAGAAAATTCAAAAGATGATGTTGACATTTCACCTACCACGCCGTTGGTGGAAGAGATTCAGAAAAGGACTAATGCGCCGAATGTCAGACTCAGAGCAGTCCAATTAATGTTGTCGGCGACCAAGCTCTATAAACAGAGGCCGATGAGCTAAAATTCAAAACAATTCGGGGGAAGATCCTTGCGAACCGGGGACTTTCCCCGCGATCCAGACAAAATGCGTGAGAGGACGCTTGAGAGTTCTTCACCTCTTTCATCCATTCCGAGTGACGACCAGAGCCTTCAACCGGAGCTAGATCTCGAGAGAGTCAGCTCCTCTACCTATCCATGGCACCACCGGCAGCCTTGACGCACATCCGCTGGGAAGCAAATATTTGCTTCAAGTCGGTCATTTTCTTTTTCCTTTCTTTTCCTATATTGTATTGTATGACATTTTGTGATTAAGGAATTAATACATTGTTTCAATGCACTTCTCTGTTTCTTCACTCCATCTCCATATTCTTTGCTTAGCATCTTACTTTCATTTGCAACATCTAGTGGAGGCTTGGGTATGCATCTTAGTCATTGTGGATTAGGAATATGAAGCATGTAGCAAACCCACCGAGAGGTGTGCATTGCGCGAGTGTGTGAGTAGGCTTATTTGCTTAATGTGAATCTGCTGTAATGCCTGTCTATAGGCTAATGCATTGCTTGATCTATGAGTAAAGTCAGCAACAATCAACTGTCCGGGAGGGTAAGTGGTTGGACGCATTAAGCAAGGTATCCATTGTTCACTAGGGATAGTAACAACCTTGCATCAACCACGTTTGTCTTGTTTTATGTTGTGCCCAACACCCCTTTAAATCTACTCAAGAGAGAGTCTAAAGAAATAACCTAATGACTCGAGAGAGCTAGGTTAGAATCTAGACTCGAGAGAGCAAGATTAGATCGGCATAAGAAAGAGATAGGGACTTAGTGATAGGCTCTGTTTGTCAACACTGCATCGCATGCACCCTAGGAATAGGAATGATGATATGTGGTCACCTTGTTTGTGTATCATCACATAGACAAGAATTAGAGGCTTATGTGTAGGCCCTATAGACACCTTTGCACATACATCGCATGCGTTCTAGCATTAGAAGCCGTAGCGTTTGCACCGAGAGGTGGTTTACTATTGTATGAGTATTGCATGATTGCATTAGTTTGCATTGACTAGGGTTGCCCTTGTAGTCACTCTTAAGGGTTGCAATGAATTCATCTCCGCATTTTATCTATTTTCCCATACATTTATTTCATGTCAAGTGTTGTGGTATCTCTACCACTCATGCATATTCTTATTGTATTGTTTGTTAGATAGAAGTAGGCTAACGTAGCAACATCCCCTCCATTCTTTTATTTAAATTGACACATGCACATCACCGCAAACACATAGCTCCAAGTCCCTGTGTTCGACCTCGGATTACCCGAGAAACTTGCGTTGGAATTATACTTGGTTCCAGCACAAGAAAACTTGTGGCAGGGCACATGGTCATCGCATACATTCATTAACGCAATATCATTCCAACGCATGACCATCGACGCATGACTATTAACGCATATCTTAGGAACATGTATCACATATCGCGTCCACGGGATTTTGGTTGTCAAGTAAAATTGACTTCTAATTTCTCGCCATTAGAGAGCTAGGAACATAGGGTGCAAGATGGAATTCACTCCTACCCGTTATAGGGATAGTAGATAGGTTGTTCCCTTTAGTACTGAATCTAGGTCTTAAACACAGGGCCCCACCTTCTCCTTGGCCTGAGAGGGGTTCGGTTTATAGGTTGGACCTTAAACCAATTGTTCATTAGAGGATCAGTGGAACTTAAGGAATAAGATGTAGTCTCAAGGGTAAAACGGTTTTTATGACCTAGCCAAGATTACAAATAACTTGTGAAGTATTACCTTACGAATCATGGTTATATCATATGGACACAAATATATCTATAGTGAGAGGAGTGCAACTACGGGACTATAGTGGAATGACCCGTGAGTTAACGAATGTTGATTAGCTCCATCTAAAGAGTTTAGTCAGCTAATCTCGGATCGTTGCAGCCCATGATCTATAGGTCCATTAGGTTCTCCTACTAGCTCATATGGAATAAACTTAGAACAATATGATAGAATAATTCGAATTGTTCAAATTAGGTGAAAAGAGAGAAACTGACAAGTATATGTGATATAATTGTCGATTTTTCAGTTTAGAGATACAGCTTTAATATTTAAATGTGATTTAAATATCAAAAATATGAATACGTTCATATTCAGAACCTCGGAAATAATGAAAATGGTCAAAGATGTAAAAAGTCAAAGAGTTGACTTTTGATTTTGAAAAGTCAAACTTTGACCGATCTTATATTCAAATGTGATTTGATTCGAGAAAATGAATGCGGATTCATGCTTAGGAGGTCAAAATTAGTCAACACGGAAAAAATCATAAAAAGTCAAAATGTTGACTTTTTGGTCAAAGTTTGACTTCGACAAAATGACTATTTTTCCCTTTGACTAAAGTTCGTGGGAAAATCTAAACTTTTGTGGGATAATTCTACTAACAATATAGTGGGCTAGGTGTTGGCTTATAGTGGAGACATCAAACCTACTTAGATAGTGGATTTTGAGGTGTTGGGTTTTTATGAATTTGTTTCATGCAATTTTTCATGGCTTTTTTCTATAAATTTAGGCTTCCAATTTGGATAAAAGACTTTTGGACATTTTGCCAAAATTGATTTTCTAAATTTGGGCTAGTCACCATTTTTTGAGAAAAATTCAAAAACCAAACCCAACCCAAAAATCCATCTTCTATTTCCATTTCTTTCTCTCTCTCGGGTTCTTCATCCATCGGGTCCCACAACCCGGTTTTGAGTCCAGAGTATAGTAGGTCAGCTCTAGTGGTTGTCCGGTTCGTGTTCGAGAGGAGATAGAAGAGTTTCGGGAGCTTCAAAGGTAATATTTAAAAAAAACCTAATTAATTAATTTAGGGTAAAATTGATCCTCATTTCTGTTGCGCATGGCTATTTTTCCATCACATTGCATACATTCTAACACACATATTGCATATCTGACACATGACCAGCGATGCATGGAGAACGCATGATAAACACATATTTATTTACCTCCATTTTCCACATCATCAAGTTTTTGGCACCGTTGCCGGGGACTTGACAACTAATAGTTTATTGAGTTTTGTGTTTTCGCAGGAAACCTTTCTACCTTGGGAGTATTATAGCTTGTGCGACCAAGTTGCAAACAATATTTGAAGTGTAAGCGATGCGTCGAAAGCCAGTATTGACCCTAAGATAGAAGGGCAATCAGTCGCATGAGCTGAAGGTAGTTATAAGCGCGTAGCGACCAACAAGCACCCAACAATTGTCGGAAGTTCCAATGGTCAGGGCGAGCCTCTTGACCAAAGCAGTTGAGATCAATCTCCTGCATGGAAGACTCCTTGCGATGACCTCACTCCAATTTCTCCAGGGATGGCTTCTACTTTATCTTTACCTTACTTTCCTAGTTAGTTTATTTTTATTGTTATTTTGGATATGCAGCTGCTTTCTTGGATGTGGTGCATTTGCTTTTTGTAGGTGCAACAATAATTCTCCTCGGTGCGCATTTACAACAGAAGAATACTCTCCATCATTCAATGCATGGCTTCGACTGCATGAATTCTAAAGCATGGTTGCAAGTGTTATTCTACTCGAAGGTTCTTTTCTTGTTATCTTGTATCTGTTATCCTTTTAATATCCTCCATAAAGGAGCAATCGCAGGGTTATCTCTTTTAATATCCCACGTGTTGTCTGCTATTGGATAGATGATGTCTGCATCTAACCACTTGATTATCTCTTTCTTTACGACCTCCTTCATCACAGGGTTGAGTCTGCGCTAATGTTCGATCGATCCTTTGTGATCTTTTTCGAGATGAATTCTATGCATACAGTATGCGGGGCTGATTCCTCTGGTGTCTGCGAGCGTCCAGTCAATTGCTTTTACATATTTTCTCAAAATGCTCAGCAGCGCATTTTCTTGGTTTTCATTGAGTGTAGAGGAAATGATTACTAGTAGCTTTTCATTTTGCCCCAGAAACGCATACTTCAAGTGGTTAGAAGGGATCTTCAGCTCTATTGTTGGTGGTTGTTCTAATGGTTTTGTTGTTCTTCTTTCTTCATTCACTATCAGATTAACTTCTTGGGATTCAATCACCTCAACTTCCTTGTTTGTTTTTTTTTGTGATCGCATTTCATGCTACAATGGATGCGATCGCATCCTCATCTTCATTTTCATCTTCAGGCTTCCCTTCTTCATTCAAACTCTGTTCATCGTTGGATTCATTAAGGTCTTCTTCATCAGGATATTTCATGGCTCGGATAATGTCGAACTTGAGCTTCTGTCCATTCATGCTCAAGGTGATCACTCCTTTTTGCACATCAATCTAGGCATGACCGATTGATAAAAATAGTCGCCCCAGGATGATGGGCACATCCTTGTCGGCTTCATAGTCTACGATGATGAAGTCTGCTGGTAATATAAATTTGTCGATTATAACCAGTACATCCTTCACCTTCCCCTCTAGATGTACAAGAGATCTATCCGCCAATTGGAGAGTCACCGTTGTGGGCATAAGTTGCCCCATATTCAGCTGCTTGAAAATCGACAGGGGCATCAAGTTAATGCTGGCTCCAAGATCGCATAGCGTTTGCCGATGTATAATCCTCCAATGGAGTAAGGTATAGTGAAACTCCCAGGGTCACGCATTTTCGGTGGGATTATAGATTTTGAACTCTGCGTCAAAGCCACCGTGGCGAACTTACCAGTGCCTCTCTTCTTTGTCACCATATCCTTTAGAAACTTCGCATATGCGGGCATCTCCTCAATTGCTTCAGTGAACGGAATGTTAATATACAATTGTTTTAACATATTCATGAAGCGTTGGTACTGTACCTCATCATTTTTCTTCTTTCTGAGTCTCTGTGGGAAAGGTGGCAGCTGAATTCTTACGGTCCCCTATTCTTTTGGCTCTGAGGTGGACAAAATCTCTGGCTCTATCGCTTCTTTTTCTCCTGCTTCTTCTCGAGTCACCGCAATCTCTGATTCCAACGCAATTGGAGCAGTCTGACTAGGCTTCTTCTTCTCCCCTACCACAGTCTTTCCACTCTGCAATGTCACCACTTGACACTGCTCTTTACCCGTACCCCCTGGGTTGCATGGGAATTCTATTGAACTCAGCAGGGCCCTTTGCGGTCTTTTCTTGAGTTCGCCTACAATCTGGCCTATCTGTATTTCCAGATTGCGGATAGACGCCGCTTGGTTTTGAAGCACAGTTTCGTTATTTTCAATATATTTCTTCAATAAAATTTCTAAAGAGAAAGATTGTGGCGCCTTGGGCTGATTTTTCTGCTGATTGAAAATTTTGCTGTTGATTTTTCCTCGTAAAGTTGGGTGGTTTTTCCACCCAGGGTTGTACGTGTTAGAAAATGGGTTATTCCTCACAAAATAAATTGACTGTGGGTTTTGCGGGCATTCCTCCATTGTGTGTTCTTCATCGCAAGTAGAACACCTTGCGGTAGACTGGTTGATTGCGTTCACTTGCCCACTATGCGTTGTTGGCTGTTGATTGTGATTCCCTGTATCAAGTTCATCATCGCAGTCATTTGACTCTGAAGGGATGTGATAGCACCATTGTTCGCGTCACTGTCCTTTATTCTCAATCTTTGATCGCTTTCTCTCCAGTTCTCGTGATTTTTAGAAATGTGATCAAGGATGTTCTTGGCCTCATCATAAGTTTTATCTAGCAGAACTCCAACGGCTGCCACATTGGTAGCGGTCTGCGAAGCAGGGTTTAATCCGAGATAAAAGATTTCCATCTGTAAGCAGTCTGGTAATCCGTTGTGTGAGCAATCTCTTACCAGCCTCTTAAACCTCGCCTAAGCATCGCTAAGCGATTCGTCCATGTCCTGTCCAAAATTGGTTATTAACTTCCTTCTTCTAGCATTCTCCGTTGGTGGGAAATATTTCTACATAAACTTCTCTACTACTTGCTCCCATGAAGTAATCTCCCCCGGCTCGAGAGAATACACCCATTTTCATGCCTAGTCACACAACGAAAATGGAAACAAAGTTAGTTGAACTTCTTGGTGGAGATATTTGGGAACACAAAAGTGTTGCTGATTTCTATAAAGCTCTGGAGGTAGGCATGTGGGTCCTCGCCACGCCTCCCACCAAACTGTCCAGTAGTCTTGATCATCTACAACATCACCGGTTTCATTTTGAATCTCAATCCGTCAAGCGCGGGCCTCATGATTCCTGGGAGAAATCGTAGAGTTAGGTGACGCATAGTCCCGAATGGGCCTATTGCGATCGTTCACCAATAGGATGGGATTTGCCATGACATTATTTTCATTTGGTGCTCCGTTTCTAGGTTGTTCCGCCATGTTATCTTTCTCTTGTTATTGTTGGCTATCTCTCAGTCTCCGTCGGAACGTTCTTTCAATCTCTGGGTCATAATTCGCCAGAGATTGAAAGCTGTAAAGAAATCAGATAAATTACCGTTAGCACACTGTATTGCCAAAGTCCCCAGTAACGGTGCCAAAAACTTGATTATTTATTTTATGCAGTGAATTGATGAAAGGAATTGCGTTGATTGAAAATGCGTTGTGGAACAAGTTTTCTTAGCAGGACCCAAGTATAAATCCTACTGAGTTTCTTGGTAAGTCCAAGGTCGAACTCAGAGACTAAGAAAAACAATATGCGGCAATAATTTTTAGATTACTCTACGGTAACCAATAAATCAAAGAGTTAATGGGTTGCTGTTTACAATATAAAATGTATGCGGCGGAGTTAAGAAAAGAGTTAATATTACGGAAGATGCGATGAATATGTGAGGGAACGGTTTGAGAAGGGGTTCAGCTAACACTTCCTAGGATTGCGTTCATGTTATGCAATCATGCTACACACATACAATAGCAAATCATCTCTCAATGCAAATGTTACGGCTTCTAGTTTTAGAACGCGTGCGATATATGCGATAATGTCTATAAGACCTACACATACGCCTCTATCCTTGTTTATGCGATGACGAATGACACACATACATACAAGACGACCGCATATTACCATAACCTATCTCTAGGGTGCATGCGATGCATGTAGGCAAACAGAACTTATCTCTAAGTCCCTATCTCTTGCTTATGCAGATCTAATCTTGCTCTTTCGAGTCTAGATTCTAACCTAGCTCTCTCAAGTCTTAAGTTCTTTCTTTAGACTCTCTCTTGAGTAGCTCTAAAGGAGTGTTGGGTGCAACATAAGACAAGATGATCGCATGCAATAAAGATCCTAAGTCATGTTAGCTAAGTTCTTCTCAACCCATTCGATAGATTTAGCAACTCGTGTGTGCTTTAAAAAGGGTGAACAGATGTAGATAAGCAAGTTCCATTTTATAGATATAATTGAAATACAAAATGACAATGTGGAATAAGAATAAAGAGCCTGGTGGCAATCTCTTGCACCCTAAGGCTTTTACACTATTCTTCTCTACTCTGCTCAAAAGATAATCTTGCTCTCGCAAGAGTCGGCCCTCTCTCTATTTTTCCATGCCTCCTGGGTTCTCTCTCGAGCTGACCAGGGCGATCTTCCAGCATCTCTTCCCTTCTTTCGCTCCGCCTTCTAAGTATAAGAAACTATGAACAAGGCTACTTCTATCTAAAGAGAAAATTATCTAACTAAACGAACTCATTTACTGAAGATGGCCTCTAATATTTATAGAGCTTCGGGGTGAAAGGCTTCTTCTCTCTTATGATTGCATTGATGGGATGATATTAATTCTCTGTCTGATGCGCCGAATATTTGTCACCGAAAAGTTGAGTGTACTTGCTAGAGTAGTTCGTTAATGGCTTGTCAACTTAATTCGGAATCGACTGTTATCAACTTTCTGTCCCATCGTGATTTATTACGCTTTTCACCCAGATGTACCCACCAAGATGCACCGGCTCTATGCGGCAACCTTCTTGAGTAGATATTCGCGAGCGCAAATGATTGCATAGCCTTGTGTCAACGCAATCTCTTAATGCGCTCGGTTGTTGATTTCTTTGGATCGCACTTTCTACCTTGCATCAACGCATATTCTGCACAAAAATACATAAGGTAAATGTTTTAATGCGATGGACGCATGCGATCGTAATATTGTGAACTTAATGCTTTTGGACGCAATATTGTATATTTTTATCAACGCAATCCTGCATTGTTTTATAACTTTGCGCTGTAATAACGTGAATTTCTGCCCGTTATCAATCTCTCACAGTCATATTTTCACTGCTTAATATATTAGTTAGGAGTAGGAGTAGTGCATAACCATAACCTTCAATATTCTTTTATTCTTCGTCGCAAACACTTTATTTCATAACATTTAGCTACAAGTCCCTGAGTTCGACCTCGGATCACCCGAGAAACTTGTGATCTCGTTATACTTGGCGAGAGCACAAGAAAACTTGTGGCAGAAACACATGGTCATTGCATACATTCTCAGACACATATTGTATATCTGACGCATGACCAGCGACGCATGAAGAACGCACGATAAACACATATTTATTTACCTCCATTTTCCACACCATCAGGCATGCACCAACCAAAAGGCTAAGGGTTGGGAGAATTAGAGGCTATGCATTGGCCTATAGGTATGAGATAGCCAAAGGGTGGATGCATTCAAGTAGGGCCAAGTGGCCAAGACAAGGCTATGTGATCAAGTGAGGCCAAGTGAAGCTTGACGTTGGATAAGTTATGCGATCAAGTGAGGCTAAGGGAGGTTGGATGCTGGGTGAGATATGCCATCAAGGGAGATGTTAGACGATCATGTGAGGTTATGCATTGACAAGGGACTATGCGACCAAGAGGGGTTATATGTTGGTCTAGGTAAGCTTAGGGAGCAAGTTTAAGATGACAACAAGTTGGGACAAGTGGCTGAATTTGGTAAAGTCTGAGTTGAAGAAGGGATGTGGTGAGTGCACCATAGAGCATGCAAAGAGTGCCTATGCATTGGTTTACAGAGAGGACGACACTTCAAATGCATGCAGGGAGGTGGTGTGAAGAGAAGAATTTTCGTTAGAAGGAAGAAGGCCTAGCCGGACGCATAAGGCAGGTGGTAGTACCATCGCCTATCGCCCAGCGTATACGCGCGCCCATCACTGATTGCGCACAGGATGCCTAATTGTTACCTTATTTAACTGCCTATAATTGATACATAGTTTGAAAGATCCATCTTTATTCTTTACAAATAAGATTGGAGCTCCCCAGGGTGACACACTAGTGTCTAACATAACGTTTAACCAATTCTTGAAACTTCACCTTCAGTTCCTTTAATGCAGGCACCATTCTGTAGAGAGATTGCGATATAGTGGTCGTGCTTGGAATTAGGTCAATCACGAATTCTACTTCCCTATTAGGTGGCAAGCCTGACAACTCTTCAAAGAATATGTTCAAAAACTCCTGAACTACTGGTACGTCTTCAGGTTTCAATTTTTCATCCTAGGAAACCACTACATTAGCCAGATAGGCTTCACATCCTTTTCTCATAAACTTCCTGGCTTTTATTGCTGAAATAAAGCTACCTGAAGTTAACTCTCTGCATCCCACAAGAACTACTTCCTGCTTCCCTAGTCTTTTAAAGGTCACCTCCCTCTTATAGCAATCAACAATAGCACGATACTTACCCAGGAAATCCATTCTCAGAATTGCGTCAAACTCTAGCAAGTCTAAGGGAGTTAGGTCGACACAAAAATCCTGGCCTTCAATTAACACATCATAACTCCTATACCAATCACTTACTACTACTATATCTCCCATAGGAGTAGAGATATACAAATCCTCTAACATACCCTCAGGCAACCTATCTAAATGTGATGCAAACATGCTAGATACAAAGGAATGTGTGGCAACAGGATCAATTAAAACATAAGCAGACTGATTACATAAAGTCATATTACCAGTCACCACATCTGGAGCTTTTGTGGTTTCTTGGTGCGCAACTGCATACACACGCCCTTGTTGTTGAGGTTGTTCTGCTACACCCTTCAGCTTTGCACCACTTGTTCCTTCTCCTCTATTCCCAACACCTCTTGACTAGTTAACGATCTGAGACGTCATCAGCTGCACTGCCTGAGCCCCTTAGGTTAACTGGCGGCATTCCCTCCTAAAATGACCTATTTGCTCACACTGGAAGAAAACACCACTCCCGCTATAGCATACCCAAAATTGCTTCTTACCACAGTTCTGCAAAAGGGCTTCCAGTCTGTACTGGCGACTGACTCACTAGAACTTGCTACACCTGGTCAACTAGCTGCACTAGCCGAGGGTTGAGGTCTCCTTCTCTTGCCTTCTGCCAATCCACGCCTCTGGACCTACTCATACTCGACTGGCCTGAAACTAAGGATTAGAATCCCCTGTCCCACGACCCCACAGACATAGATCGGTCTTTCTTCACTTTTAGACAAATCGAGGTTGAGATAGAGAAGTGATTCACCAGTCACCTTCATCTATCTCAACCTCACTTTTCACACTTATTTACATGTACTTTTAGACAAAAAATCATGAGGCAAACAGGGTTACATTATGGTTGCATGATTAATTAAGCATGCTCATGCATCATACTAGAATATGCATGTATGCCCTAATATAATCTTTTCCAAATAAATCATGCTATAAGATATGGATTGTCCGACTTGTAGTATGTCTCAACAATTGAACCCTTTCGTAATGCAATTCAATTTAAACTTGTATGTTGCTAAGAAGGAAGAGTTGTAAATTGAATTAAGGCTAATTTGGTTTATTATCGAATTTGACTAATTGGGCTATTAGATTTTCTAATAGGTTGAAATGTTAACAGATTCTGTGTAATTAATTGATGCCTAATGAAAGAAATTGCATAGGAAACTCTCTCTTGCTCTAGAAATTAGATAGACTCTTATTCTAGATTACATTTACGCCTTTTATTTTAGTTTCACACATTTATCTTTTTCACACCAAAACCCCTCCATTCACTGCTCTAGTTTGGAAATTAACGAAACAAATCACGCTTCTCTGCGGATCGACTCAGACTTACCACTGTTGCTACGTTTTAGTAGTAATAGAAGTAGTTCGGTATTTACGAATTTTATTTTGATCAAGTTTGAAGCTTATTAACAACGTAAGTTTCAGGCTCTGTCACTCGCCTCCACCCAAAAGGCCTCAGCGGCAAGGGCTACCTCCCTACTCAATAACTTAGAAGACGGGTCCTGCTCCACAACAACTAGAGTTTTTTCCATTCTCTCCCTCACAACCTTAACACAATTGCCCAATTCCAAAATATTTCTACCAAACAAACCATGTAAAACAAGTTTCAAGGCTTTTAGATTTCTCATCTACTAACCAAAGGAGACACTCCACGACGCCGCACCCATACTGAAGAAACGACATCAACAAAGCCATCAACCTTTACCCAATGATTAAAGAATTGAAACATAAGTACACGACGCTACACATCAAACCCAGGGGAAACTAGAATAGACCTATGATTAGATATCCCCCACGAAAACACTCTACCCACGCCTCATTCACTAGAAACCTATCCAAACGATGAAGAATGCTAGACCTCTAAACCTTATAGGTCTAGGTAAACCAATTCCGATGCATGCTCAACTCTAATGAATTAGCCTCAAGAAAAGCACATCAAACTCCTCCACTTCACCCTTACTAGGATTACCACCAAAAGCCTCAGAATGGTTACGTATTCCATTAAAATCCCCCATAACAGCACCCAGGCCCTACCAGCCAGAACAAATATCAACCAAGCGACCCCAAAGAGGACGCATCTCACACAGAAGGTTGGAAGCATACATACAAACAACATCCACTTCGAAATTTAAAGCCACGTCAGTCAGAGACCTAACAATCAACTGATCCTCAACCACGAAAGGAAAAATATCAAACAGAAACTTCCTCCATAACCCAAATACAGCCCACACCCCTACTACTGTAGCTAGAAACACGACCCTAAGAATCACTAAAACGGCTTAATCAAAGTGTTTCTGACGAATCCTAGTCTCAATCAAACAACAGAAACCAATAGATGAAGAACAAATAAAATCACACACCATTCTACCTTTAATAGGGTCATTTAGACCCTTCACATTCTAGGAACACCAATTAATTATGATGTCAAGCTATCCCTACGGGCCACCTCTTCAAACCAACAACCTGAACTTCCCGCAGACCATTATCCACAATTAACAATGGTAAGGGATCCAAGGAAACAAGAGCAACTGCAAAAGGCTTAACATCCTCATCTCGTAACGGAGTAAAAAGATTATGCCCTACAACATCAACCTTAGAACCCGAAATCCCACCACTAAATGCTTCAGTCTCCTTCAACGAACTAAGGTAAACTCAGAATCCACTTGTTCCTCCTCACAAGAAATAATTGTAGAACACTCCTCCTTACCGCCCATATCCACATGAATAAGCTCTAAAACTATCTCTAAAGATCCAACCATATGGCCATGGTCATTAGACATGCCCTAAAGAGGCTCCCCTTGAGACCCATCACTAATAACAGGACTTGCATGTTTATTACCTTAAAGTTTTCTCCCTTAAAAAACACCATCGCCATGACCAAACGAGTTACATTTAGTACATTTCCTAGATTTCACTCATACGTCACAGGAATAGTGAATTCCTGACCTCTCATCCTGACAGTGATAGTTGAGGGCATCAAAGAAGCTCCTTCCACCTCCACACAAATCCTAACAAACAATAAACGACGTCTCTCTCTATTCACCACATCTAAATTAATTAGCTTGCCCACTGCACTAGCAAGCACTACCAAACCCCTATCAGACTATAACTCCAATGGGACACGAGCTAATTTAATCCAAATCGAAATAGAGTCAAACACAAAAGTCTCAGGGACTATCCCCAAAGTCCACTTATGCAACAAGATCGATTTCCCCCAAGGTGCCACGAGTCATTGTCCATAACCCAATCTCGAGACTCATCCCTAAAAAATTGAAAGATTATCAACCCATTCTTCAAAAGAGTAATAGTAGGCATCTCAATTCAACCCCAAATCTTCTCAATAAGTGAAATATAACTGGGAATGGTAACATAGCATCAACAAATTGTCCAACCAAGGATCTCTCTTACATGCCAAAAATAACATCAAGTACTTTAGTTGACGACTCTACAACAACCCTATCACCTTCAACTACGAGAGGACTAAAATCCAACTCCTACCTCAGTTTAGACCTGAAAAGAGAGGCCCAAAAGGACATATTACCTTAAACAACCTAGAACCATGTTGAAGAATTCCAAAACCAGACCGCGTTTCTTCCAAATTAATCAAATCGCTAAATCGGGAACCGACTACACTTGGGTCCAAAACAAAATTGCTTCCTCACACCGAATGTCAGTGAACCCAGTTAGACCAAGAACCGAACAAGATTTAACAACACCAGGCTGACCAACCCCAAACCAGTAGACCTAAACTACTCAGCCCCTTTTTAAGCCATCCTTAGAAGCCTAGAAATGCCCTTTACCAGGCCCATAAACACCCTGCCCAAAACACACAATAGATGGCCTAGAACCATCCCCACTTCTACTACGTGTTAAGCCTAGCCATCCCCCTTTAGCCATATTACAACCAAAACATGCCCACTCAACCCAACACTCACTCCAACTATGGGATTACTCAACCCACTCTACTGACCCACCTCACAGGGCCCATGTTGAACACCCAGCCCAATTTGAACATCGTCCACATCCAAAACCAATGGGCTCACATGTCTAGAAACAGACCCAAGAGGCCCAAGCCTATTCTCCATACCAATGATACTTGACCTAGTGGACCCCCGATTCATCCCACAGATTGATTCTAAGGCAAACTGATCTATCATCTTCAATCTCAAATCTGTCGCCACCACAGCCACACTCAACCCCTCAAAATCCTTTCGATCAACCACCACCACATTGAACTCTACCATCTCCTTCCAATCTGGCAGTGCAATGCCCTTGTCGATCTGCATCGAGCTCTTCTCCAAAATCGAATGAGCAATAGAATTCATAATAATTTTGTGGACCTAACGCACAAGGCCTCGCAAACCAATCTTTTTCTTTAACCTGAAGGGAGATCGTTGTCTAGCCATTCAAGAGAAAATAAGAAAGGAAGATAAACATACCATGAAGCTGGATTGATCAGATCTCTCAAGCCCCAAAACCATGGATCAAGCAAATAGCAAAACACAAAACAACACTCTACAATCCACGCAAACAGCAAACTAAAAACAACACTTAGCAATCCACTCATGAAGATGTACCACCACACAAATGTTGGAGTTAATGTCCTAAATCGAGTGTATCTTGTAGTTTGTAAAGATAAATTATATATCTATGTTTGACTGCATTAAATCAATCCAATAAACTAAGATCCAAGGTTATTTTATGAAACTTAAACATGTATGTTGAGACATATAGATGGATCATATTTAAGTAATAACCTAAATGGTCTGGGGTCCTGATGTGAAGTTTATTCAATCTTTTGATACAAGCGAACAGTTATGTTTTCTTGCTGTCATTGTCCTTGCATTTGTTTGCATCCTTCTTTCTCATCATTTTAATAATGTACACGCTGAATCTGGCGCTGGAAGTTATCCCATTGCTAAACATGAGCTTCCCAAGAAGGATTAGAATCACCGCATATATCACGAGTATAGTTCTCGTAAGAGGTCAGGATACCATTGATTTTCTCATTCCAAGTATCCTTCATACTAGTAGATGGATAAAGCTGGGTACCTTATCTTGGTGACACTACGAATACGACCTACTTTGTAGATGTTACGATTATTGTAAAGTGCTACAAATTATCAGATCTTGATTGTTCATGTGGAGACATGCGAGTTGAGGCATTCTATACAAACAGTATGTATAAGACCGAACCACGAAATGAATAGTCTATCTATATAATACCATTTCCAGAAGAGACTTACATTTCACTAGGATGACCATAGGTGACAAGGGGCAATCCTTAATCTTGGGTGAGTTGTGAACTCTTGTCTATGAGGGGCAATTCTTTGATTTGGATGGGTGAGAGTGGCCTTGTTAGTCGACTCGACAAGCCTACCATTTTGGAAACTTGTCCGAGTAGGGAGTTGGGAACACAACTATATAAGATGGAATTCACTCATTTCCCGATCTTAGGGAAAGTAGATAAATTGCTCCTTTAATAGCTGATTCTGGGTCTTGAACATTGAGGCCTCAACCTTTTACTGGCCCAGAGATGTTAGTTTATAGTTAAACTATAAACTGTTTGTTCATTAGAGGGATCGATAGTATTTAAGGAGTTAGATATAACTATAGGGGTAAAACGGTATTTTGATCCAGTTATAGTTATGAGCAATTTGTGAATGGTCGACTCAATGTTGATTGGTTATATTTGTGGGCACAAAAAGAAATCTACCGTGCGAAGAGTACAACTATTAATCTTTAGTGGAGTGGCCGGTAATTAATGAACATTTATTAATTTAATTAAAAAGTTTAATTAATTGATCTTATATCATTGGAGCTCTAATATGTAGGTCCATAAAGTCTCTTCGTTAGCACACTAAAGAATATATAAGAAGAATGGTTTGAATTGTTCAAATCAATTGCATATTAATGAGATTAATATAATATGGTTAATTATAGATCAAGAGAGAAAATATTTGAATATGATTCAAATATTAAATAGATGTATACATATAAATATTTGATAATTATATGTTGATTAGTTCTATATTAAATAAGATTTAATATAGTCGTTGAATTAATTAATTAATTGTTAATTAATTTTTTTTTGAGAAGTAGAGATAAATAAACATGTGATGTTTATTTATTTATTTATTATATATATTAAATTGGATTTAATATATATGATTATTTAATTATTTGACTAATTAATTAAATAAAATTTATTTAATTAAATTAGAACTAGAGTATGAATAGGAAAGACTAGGAGAAGGGAGTCACCCTTCCTCTCTATAAATAGGTCTTCATGGTACATGTTTGTGATACAGTTTGGAATTATGAATCCTAGTCTCCTACTACTTCTCCCAAAATCTCTCTTTTTTTCTCTACTATTTCTTCTTCCTCTTTCAAGTCTTGAAGACTACACATCCCCTCGATCATTGAAGAGACGTTTTAGAGAAGACGCGGAGGAAATCGTGAACAATTTGGGAATCTACAAAGGTAAGGTTTAGCTCTTCCCTCTTTTCTTCTCTTAAATGCATGCTTATCTTGATTGTTTATCCATTATGTTATTATTTTTATATTGTATTTTGTTTATGTAAAATAAAAAAAAAAAAAAACAAAATTACAAGATGATCATATGCTTCCACTTGGGATTCGATTCCTTAAATGAAAGCCAGCAGAGACCCATGCCCATGAATCGCCTATGGCCAAGGAGAAAACAAAGCGCATGGAAGTCACACGCGTGCCTCACCCCAAACTTATCACAACCAATAATTTTTTTTTAAAAAAAAGAAAGAATAACATCGAACTTAAAATTCAAAGAAAGGCAAATTTAGAATATTCTACAAAATAAAAGTCACTAGTTAAGGGTCTGTTGGATAGAGAATTCAAAAATAAAAATTTAAAAACAATGGATTAAAACAAAAATAGAGTTATATTCCTTGTTCTCAAATATGTGTTTAGTAGCATATCTCTGAAAGTAGATTTTAATTTAAACAATTATTTAAAATGTATTTGATACTATATATTTATAAATCATAAAACTAGTTGTAGTTACTCAACTAATATCTAGTTGCAATAAAGTATTATTGATTTATTTATGAATTCGATTTATGTTAAAAAATTAAATAATTATTATTTTGTAATATTATATAATTTAGTAATATAATATGATTTATAATACATTACATATTACATATTATATTTTTTAAAAAGTAAATTGAGTTTACAACATGACAGTAAGCCCTCTTTTTCTAATGAGTTATATTTAAGACTTCACTAATTGAAGTAAAATTAGAAATTGGGTGGAATCAATTATGTAAGGACAGAGGTTGGAAAATATGGAATTTAGAAATTGAAATTAAATTTATTAAGTTGAAAATTAAGAAATTAAGTTGGAAGAAACTTGGAGGAAAATTGGTAATTATAGGTGGAATGGATAAATTAATTAAGAAGGTTGTTTTAAAAGACTTCAAAGAGAAGTAAGGGGAAGGATGTGGTGAAAGTGGGAGGTAGAGAACAATTGGGCTGGGCGCAAGACAACTCACACAAGAGGGAAGTAGGAGGTGGAAAAAGAATTGGTACTATTTGGGTGTTGGTACTGTCTAGTGACCCTGGGATCAGCAGATGTTGGAAGAACCAATAACCAGAAATAGTAGCCCAAACTTAATGAGTGGGTTATTTTCAAATATTTTAATTATTATTCTATATATAAGATAATATAGTATGTATGATTTGTGAAGTACCTGGCATGATCTATTTAGAAATGTTTTTAAGCAATGATTACAGAGTTCTATGAATTTGCCATGGATTCCAAAGGTTAGAGGATCTGCAGCATGTGGCAAAACCTCACATAGGATAGTCAAATGATCTTCGGATTTAGTCTCTGAACCTGTGAAGATAATCTCGTCCAAGAAGGTCAGAGAATCTTCGAATCTAGCTTCTGAGCCTATGACAAAAGATGTGTAATGTACGTCTACGTGCACGTATGACCTTGTGGTTCTATGCCACCTATACGAGATCCACTTCTAGTTTAACTTGACGAAGTTATGATCATGCCATCTTTGAGTTTTATATGCTCAAAAACCATCGATTGATTTGATATGTTCAAAAGTTTCTGGATTATGTTTGTGTTTCAAAAGTCTATGATTGGTTTAAGATGATTTTATAAAGGTTTTCAAAAGAAAACCCTATGTTCGTATTAATTACCACTCACTTGGCTTCCTAGCTCATTCTTTTCTTTTTTCCCCTAGGTAACAAAGAAGTTCTGATTGCTAGTTGAAGTCGAGATATTCCATAGGATTGGCCTTCTTATATAGTGTCAGTATCTTAAGATCCAGGTTGTAAATAAGGAATTTTGGGATATAAAATAATTTATATGAATATTAAAAGTTGGTTGTTAAATAATTAATAATTTGAAATATGTGTTGTTTAAATAATTAAAAGGAGTTGTCAGGTAGAGTAGGTTTAGGCAGAAAGTAAGTATAAAAAAATATTGGTATCTACTATCCTCACATCTCCTTCTAAATTAGAGTGGTAATCTTGAAGGGGTGTGACAATGACGTATTATACTTTTAAATATTTTATCTTTATTTAATATAATTATGCAATTTAAGATTTAAAATTTAAAATATGGAAACAAGGAAAACATAAAAATGTTGTTTTCAGAATTTACACGGTTTGAATCACAGAATCCAAAACCAGTTTTCAGAAACAGAATCCGAACTGTCTGCTAAATACAAATTTGCTGAACTCAATGAATTTAAAAACAAAAAACAGAATTTGAATTTTTACCAAACAAGCCCTAAGTTATTTGCTATAATTACAAAGTAAAAAAAACTAGAGCTTTAGATGCAATTTTGTCTTTCGCTACCCAATACAACTTTTCATGTATGTGTGTGCACACACGTATGTATGTATCAAATTCAAACAAAAGCTCACAAGTGTCACTCTTCCAAAGCTCCAAATGCCACCTTTCAATTTGGTTCATTTTGTTGATTTGGCCACCACATCATTGTCACCATTATTTTTAGGTTATGCTTGTTTTGGCTATATCTTCTTCATTTAAGCTTCGATTGAGTGATTCAAATTGCATTGAAATCACTATTACGAGCTCTATGCTATGGATACTTTAAAAAATATTAGTGAATAAGATGAGATTTATTATCGTAAAAATATTAACTAATTAAAATAAATTATTTGAGATTAAGAATAATAATAATAATAATAATAAAAGAACAGACTATAGTGATCGTCTCAGCAGACTACAATGACTAATTCTTATAGAAATGCAACCTCGAACCACTCGAATCTAGTAGAACTCTCGGATAATTCTTCAATTCAACTTAAGATCAAAAGAAAGACTTTATTTATAAGTTAGCAACTTTGTAACTCTCTCCAATAAAAAGAACAAATTAAATAAATACAAAATTGAAACATTTATCAAATATAATATGATCGAGTTGTTACTTGACCGAAATCAAACAAAACTCATCAAATGATTAAATACAAATTTAACTTTCATATATGTTAAATTTGTAGTTGAAATGTCATCCAATTTTATGGTTTCAAGTTTACCAAATGAATTTAATCTACATATTAAATCTATCTAATTTTTACTTCTTTTTCCCAATATTTTAGATAGAATGATGAATTCAAAGAAATACCATCTTAAGGGACGTGTCGAAGATGTCAAATTTGAGAGAGTTGGATATTTGATTACTAAGAAGGTAGGTAGTGAAATCACAAATGTAGGGATGTAGGTTTCGAGGATTAAAGGAGGGCGAGTTGGAGTTTGAACTCGGCAGGCTCTAATTATCATTTTTTTTTTTACAGAAAAAAGATAATGAAAAGAAACAAAAGAAGTCAACTTTTTTCCAAATTAGTTAAGAAGTACCCAACAGGTTTTGTCAACGAAATTCAGGGGCCCACCCATAAAAAGAGACACTCTTTTGTGTACGATTACAAAATTTTATATATTGTATATATATATATAGGAAATTTCGATGCACCATCTATTCTGGATTTGTTCATCTAAGAATACACAAGGGATTTTGGCAACCAAATTCAGGGGCCTGCTCATAAAATCATAACACATAGTTGTGTACAATTACAAAGTTATAAATAGTATGTAGAGAATTTTGATGCACCATCATTCCAAATTTGTTCACCTAAAAGTACACAACGGATTACAAACGAATTGAGGGGACCTCGTTCATAAGAACTTAAGCACCCAATTGTGTAAAATTACAAAGTTGTAGATAGTATGTAGGAAATTTCACACATCATATTTCCGTTACTCAACTAACAATCAAATGATTTTAGTGACTATTTAAAACTATTTACCAAATCTCAAAGACTAAAATGTCACTTTTGATACCTCAAAGATTAAATAAATACCAATTTCAAACTTTAAAAACAGCGAGAAGTATATTTTTCCTAAATATTAATATTAAATTACATAACTTATTTAGAAAGTGAAAAGAAATTAATTTGTTAAAAGAAAAAAAGAAAAGAAATTAACTATTAATTTGAAAAATGGAAATCATGAATATTGATATGCACTTAGTGCATAATTGCAAAGATGGAAAATCAAATCTCCAACCCTAAAATAGAGGGTACATGCTTCATATTTTAATCATTATTACTATCAAGGTTTCAAATATTGATGACGACAGTAATGTTGGTCTTCATTTTACGGAAATTTCAATCAAAATATTGATAAAATATAGATGTCAATAAGCATTTTTTGAAAAAAAATATATAAAAAATATATATTTTTTAAGAAAAAATTGCACAAACCACCACTGAAGTACAAAATTTGTTACAACTATACTCATAAACATTAAAATTGATGAACTAAAAATTAGAAAAGGACAAATTTGTCCATTCACTAATCGTCCTCTCTCTCCTAAAAAGCCTTCTCACGTATTTGCATGGCAGAAAAGGAAAGAATGAGGCCCTAAAATTATCCATCACAATAACGATATACACACACATTTACCGCACCTACCTCTACAGTGAACTTATTGCTTGCTTAGTTGGGCAGTCAAATTTCCAATCAAAGTAAGAATAAAACTACATATTGCAGTCTTGGTTTCCATTTATGGGCTCAAGAACGACAAACGAGTGAAGGTAAATAGCACAATTGAAAGATCACTACTAAATAGTTTCAGAGTTCTTGAGAAGGTGATCATCGAAGAGGCCAGTGGAGGCTATCTTAGAGAGGTCGAACAGATACTCACTGATAGCTGCACCAGGTTGCAGAACCAAATGATCTAGGTGCAATCTTGAATACTTCGTAGAGGAGATTCTGAATGAGAAAGTGAGAATCCGGTTGAGCTAGAGCCATGTTCTTGGAAAGAGGGGTGATATATGCATTTTCGCGAAGAAGAACAACCAAAACAATAGTGCGAGACGTGTTTGAGTCCATCGAGGTTTGTGTATTACATCACAATTTACTTGGATTTAAGGTAAATATCACATATAACTAACAAATTGCTCGTTGTTTTGTACAGACAAGAATCACACCCACACCATTGATCATGTTCGATAGGGTGAGGCAGTATAGGGACACATAATATATCTGCAGTAAGGAGAGTTCAGCTGTCGGTCTTTAGTGTAATGCCTGATAGTTAACGGATGGTGGATCCCGTGACTAAAGAGTTTAGTCAGTTATTCACATACCATTGGAGCTTCGGAGCTACAGGTACACTAGAGTCAATGAACGACTTGTATACAAGCGCATTGATGCCGAGATAACCTCCTCACGGACACATAGATCACACCATGATATGGATGCTCATAGTAACTCTAGTGAATACGAAAGTCACAAACATCGGTTTCACGAGCCAGAACTCCAAGAGCATCAGTCTCATGAACTCCCTATCGAAGAGCGCGAGATTCACCCTCCTCATAACGAGTCTCACGAGCTCCCTACTGATGAGCATGTGCCCCCAATTGAGGAGCAAGGGTCGCCTCGGCCAAATACAACCCATTCTGAGTCCATGAAGGGTGTGGGCATTTGCACATCACTCCGTGACATAGACTAGAGAGTGTCTATGATGGAGCATATACTGGTCGATGTACAATCGAACTTGAAAGATATGAAGTTTGACTTGAGTGTCCTTCAAGCTGGCGTACAAAAAATCACCAGCCTACTGCGGTCATTGTGTTAGGTACGTAATATCATCTTAAACTTATTCTAATGTAAATTTATATCATGTTATGTTTGACCCAACATACTTCGTAAATGATATAGGGTTTATGCATGAAGTCCACCAAGGTTATTGACCCCATTCCTTCACATTCCGCCGTGTCCCATGACCCAACCCCTCTATCTGCCACTGAGTCCCATGACCCCATTCCTCCACCTTCCACTGAGTTCCAAAACCCCATTCCTCCACCCACCACCAAGACCAGTGACCACATTCCTCCACTTCCACCAAGTCATATGACCCTATTCCTCCACCTTCCATCGAGAGTAGTGACCTCATTCCTTCACCTTCCATTGAGAGCAGTGACCCCATTCCTCCAACTTCCACTGAGTCCCATGACACCATCCTCTCCTTGTTGAGAATGTCCTAGAACTCGCAGCTCGTGTTAAACATTCTATTTATCAATAATATTGACTTGTTGATTTTGCATTTTATTATGAAAATCCAATAAACATATCTTTGACTATAACCTGAATACTGTAACTTTATATAGTGACATAAATAGGATCAAGTTACCAATATATAGCCTAAATGGTCTAATAAGTATATGGATGAAATTGGGTATCTCATCCTGGTAACACTATTAAATGCGGCCCACTCTGTAGTTGTTACAAGAAGTTGTAAAGTGCTACAAACGATGTGATCCACAAATCGTTCATGTTGAGACATGTGAGTGGAGGCATCCTATGCAATAAGTTTGCATATAGACTGGACCACGAAAATAATCACTTTTCTTTATAACGACCGTTTACTATTAAAACTGACTATTTCATTAATCAAATAATCTAGGTTAACTCGATCTTAATCTTGAACTAGCTATGAACTCCTGTTTGTTCGAGATTATCCTTTGATCTGCAAACGGTAAAGTAGTCCAACAACACTGCTCAATAAGCTTCTCATTTTGGGGATAAGACCGGATGAATAGCTAGAGACATAGCCTTGCAAGATGGAATTCACTCCTACCCGATTTAGGGTTAGTAGATAGGTTGTTCTCTTAAGTACTGATTCTAGGTCTTGAACAATCGAGACCCTATCTTCTCATGATATAGGAAGGATTTGATTCATAGGGATTATGAATCAAAATTATTCATTAGAGAGTCGGTGGGAACTTAAGAAACAAGATGTATTTACAGGGGTAAAACAACTATTTTGTCCTAGCTGTGATTACGAATAACCTGTGAAGGATCGACTTACTGATTATGGTTATAAAGTGGACATAATATATTTACAGTGAGGAGAGTTCAACTATGGGCTATAGTAGAGTGCCCTATTAGTTAACGAATTGGGGTTAGATCGGTCTAATGAGTTTAGTCGATTAATCTCGAATCGTTGGAGTCCATGATCTGTAGGTCCGCGAGGTTCCCCTTCTAGCTCGTAAATGGTTAAGCTTGAGAAATTAATTTGAAACGTTCAAATTAAAATTAAACGAATTAGGAGAATATATATTTAAATATGATTTAAATATATGAAGATGTTTATTGTGCAAAAATTAATTTAATATTTGATATTAGATTAATTAATATTTTTTATATTAATTTGTGAAAATTAATTTCTCAGTTTTAATATCAAAATGAATTTAAAATCAAGATTTTGATTTAAAGATAGAATTGGAAAATTGGATTACATGCACAAAATGGAAATGTGAGATTTTTCATTATCATCTTCTTCATGCTCACACAAAGCCATTTTCTCTACTTCATTAACTCCAAGCATGAGCTACAAATTATGCACATCCTTTCTTTGCATGTTCATCTGCAATAAATAAAGAACTGAGTGATTTGAAGGCATGCATTCTACAGAAATTTTAGAGAAAATTTTGGCTGGAAGAAAGAGTTCTTCGGTAGTGTGCTGCTGTGAGCTTTTCTCTGTAATTCCATTGCTTCAAGTTGTTTTTGAGTCCCACAACTTGGTCTAAAGCTCCAAGAGGATAGTGGGGAAGATCTTGAGGTGGTTCACGATGATCTTTGGTGAAGACTGCTGCTATTTGATCAAGATCTTGAAGAGCTCTACAAAGGTATGATCTAAAACCCTTTTATTTAGATGAGCATGCTTTAGTTTCTGCCAAAATTAGTGAATTTGAATGCTTATGGATCCTTGATACTTTTGTTGCATGTTATTACACTCTAACAATTGGTATCAGAGCATCATATAAGCATTCAATTTGGTTTAATTTTGGTGTAGTAGGTGTTTTTCATGAGATATATGAATCTGATGCACTGATATGGTTTTCTGAGTTTTGGCTTTTTAATTCTTGTTAATTTCTCAATTAAATTTGTAATTGGCTTTTGTTTCATGAGCTTACATCATCCCCTATGACTTAGCACACGTTATTCCAGAGGACTTGATGAATGAGTTCATGTTCTGGTTGACCAGCGTGGATATGGGTCCTCACTAGCCGGGATATGAAGTCTTATTCAAGAGGAATTGCATGATGAAGAGTTGTTCCGGGAGCTAACACGTGAAAGTAATTGGGTTGAGAATGACATAAGTTAACATCCCTCATTACAGTTATATGCTTATTAATTACTATTCTCATTCTTTGACTTAACTTGCAAACTACAGGTTCTCGATTCTTTATTCATGTTTCTCCGACGAAAGTTTATTAGCCGTCCGGAGATATGTGCTCATCGATTCACGACCCACGTGGTATATTGGTATGTATTATAGAGGGTTTAAATTTTAATGTACAATTTTGCATTATTGATATACACTTGAACCTATTGTTATCTATTTTGCAGAGTCACTTGAACCTCTAAAGTCTAGATAGCTTGTTCCAGATCATATGTGGGAAAACGAGGGAAGAAACTGCTGAAGTATAGGATGGTACTTGAACATCAGCCTGGATGGGCAGATGTCGATTACATCTATAGCCCAGTCAATTACAAGCAGATTGGCTTATGTTAGTGGTTAACATGAATATCAGACGCATCCTTTTGTATGACACATTCCCCAAGTACATCACACCGAAAAATCTGGTAAAATTCCTGTCGCCCCTATGCTTTACTCTCCCTTCACTGGCACAATTTTGCAGCCTATATGATGTAAAGCCCGACCTTGCACCTAGTCTTTGGAAGTTGTCTTGTCAATACAGGCACGCTACAAGGGAATACACTGGACTGTGGGATATTCTGTCTCAAGTACTTTGACTACTTGGTGACCAGGTCGAGTATAGAGAGCTTATTGAAGGGAAACCTGATGAAGGTCCTTATGCAGAAGTGTGGGGATCGGTCCCAATTTTTCATTTTTCGCAGAATCACAAAATTTTACAAAACATAACAAAATTATGTATTATAAGATTTAAATTACAATATGCTAAAAATAACAGAATAAGAAGGGAAGAAGAATGCTTACCCTTGAAGCCAATCTTCTTCATAAATTCCCTCGATGGTCATGAACTCTTCAATCTAAATCTCAATTTTCAAAACTAAAAAAAACAAAAAACCAAATGAACACCACCACAAATGAACCTCCTGTGTTCTCCTTAAGGATTGAGAATTAGTAGGAGATGTGGGATCTACTATGGATTCTGGAAGAGGGAAGAAACTTTTCAAAGAGAGGAATTCTAAGAGTCCATTCATTGTGTAGAAGATCAAAAATTGAACACACCATTGTCATAAAACTGTAAACTCTTTACATGTTTTTGTTGAGAGAAAAAGGGAGGGAGTTATAACTACCTCCTTTAATTTAATAATATATATATATTATATCAACTTATCATACAAAATATATTAAACCATATGTTATATCAAATATAATACATAACCTATAGTTTTTATATTGTATCAAATACAATATAACATATGGTTTATATTTCTCTCAATTAATCAAGATATTTAATATAAATCTCATTTAGACCAAATTCAATTATATGAATCTCATCCATATAATTAATATTTGAATCATATTCAAATATTTAATTCCTCTAAAATAAAATGTATCAAATACATTATATTAACTATATCGCATATAATTAAATTCATTAATAATATCATGAATAATTAATTTTCTCAATTAATTTGAACAATTCAAATTAACCCAAAATTAATTCTCAATAAACTCTGTTGAGCTACAGAGGGGACCTTATGGACCTGTAGATTGAAACTCCGATGGTACTTAGATAATTAACTAAATTTTTTAATTAAATTACCCAATATCCATTAACTGTCGATCACTCCACTAAAGACCGACAGCTGCACTCTTCGCACTACAGATATATTTCTATGTCCATTAGATATAACCAATCAATAGTGTGATAACCCTTCACACATTGCTCGTAAGTACAACTGGGCCAAAACATGTAGTTCCATCTAACTATGACCAAGTCCTTCTCGAGCCAAGAGAGGCTGTGACCACATTGTTCAAGTCTCGAAATCAGTTCTTAAGGGAGCAATTTATCTCCCGACAATGGAGAAAGAGTGAATTCCGTCTTGTGTAGCTGTGTTCCCAACTCCCCAATCAGACGAATCCTCAAAATAGTAGGCATATTGAGTTGGCAATCTGGCCACTCTCACCTATACAAATCAAAAGACCGCCTTCATGAGTAGGAGTTTACAACTCACTCAAGATTTAGGTCATGTCACCTATGGTCATCCTGGTGAAATGTAAGTCTCTATTATTAACGATGTTATATAATGAGACTAATCATTTTATGTTCCGGTCTTATACAAACTCTTTGTATAGGACACCACCACTCCACGTCTCCACATGAATGGTTAGGATCTACCATCTGTAGTAGTTTACTACACTTGCAAACCTCTACAAAACGGGTCGTATCTGTATTATCACAAGGATAATGTACCTAGCCTTATCCATCTACCACAAACCGTATAGTTTATTATTTAAACAAGATCCACATGTATGTATTTATATACTTGTTTACTTGTTTAAATTACATCAAATAACCTAGGATCTTAGTTTATTGGATTGAATGTATACTCATAAAATAACAATTATTTTATTAATAAAAATTTATTTATACAATGTTTACAAACTACGAGAATACTAGAGAGATTTAGGACACCAATCCCAACATTTACGACAGGATAAGATGCAATTTTAGGTTGCGATATGATGTCGAGTTGTAGACAGATCAATTATTTTATTACGGCTTTCTATGTAAAATTTGACATTATTTGCAAATCTATACCATCTATGTAAATTTTGACATTATTTGTAAATCTGAGACAATATTTTGACATTATTTGTAAATCAAACCGAATATGAATTGTATATAGTATGGTGCTGAGTTATGGGCAGATCAATTTTTATTAGGGTGTTTTTATGTAAATTTTGACATTATTTGTAAATTTATACCATCTATGTAAATTTTGACATTATTTGTAAATCTGAGACAATATTTTAACATTATTTGTAAATCAAACCGAATTTGAATTGTATATAGTATGGTGCTGAGTTATGAGTAGATCAATTTTTTTATTAGGGTGTTTTATGTAAATTTTGACATTATTTGTAAATCTATACCATCTATATAGTTAATGTTTATCAAGTATTGTCGAGTAACGTGTAACATGTATCAAGTATAGTGTAACGGGTATTGTGTAACGAGTATAGCTTAACGAGTATCAAGTAATGAGCATTGTGTATCAAGTATTTATCAAAATGTCTTTACATTACAGAATGAACAATCTATATAATACAGAGTAATAAATTATCAAGTATTTGAGTTTGGACATTTTTTGGGTCCCCTATGTCGTCCTTGCCCGTTTGTTGAGTTTGGACCTATCAAGTGGTTTGTTGCATTTTTGTCTGTTATGTCCCGGTTGGCCAAACTATCCACATTTCTTTAGTGTGACATATTCTCCAATAGAAGGTATCCTATTTACTCTTCGTCTACCAATCTATACCACCCTTTTTGGTGGGAGTATTTTTACCTTGGTATACCCTGGTGGCTTTTTCCATTCGGATACATGACCAAGTGGGTTTATTGATTCCACATATGCTAGTACTAGGGAATCAACAATATACAATCTACTGCATAGAGTAAATGGATTGATATTCTGCTCTCTAACCGCAACGATAGCATGTGAATACAGAATTTCCAAACATTAAAATTGTTTGCAACTACATTCTCGAGTGTTAAGGTTGACTATACCATTTAATCCACTGTCCTTGACATGAAATCTATAACAATCGATTGGATTTACTCGGCATCGCCTAGTTTTGTCACACTCTAAACCCCTTATTTCCTCTGCATACATTGAGTGTGTCGATGTACTATTAGACCACATTGTTCACTGCTCATGAGTATTCTAGCAATGAAGTTATTGTAACACTCTTGCTTCTTTGGTAATAGCATTGAAGTATTCGACACTATTACTGGTCATGTTATCATATCGATTCCCGGACTAGAGCACCATGCCCACCGCTGAATATCAACATCCTCTAAATATCTAGCAAGGGAACCTTTCTTGTAGTTCACTATTTGGACCCAATGACGCTTGAACTCTGATTCTCGATACACTCTACAAGCATCATGAAACAATTTTCTAACGGCCTCGTCTTTGAAGTATTTCTCCACGTTCCTTTCAAATGGAATATACAAATTCCGTGGTAAGAATTGGGGAATACGATATCAATGACAATATCTATACTCTGTCCACGATTTGAGATGAATACATGGTTAAGGCATTCTTCAATTACTATTTTAAGGTTCTTCATGAACCACTAGGCTCGGTCATTCTCACTATAAAAAATTGCATATGTTAGTGGATATAATTAGTTATTACCGTCCATTGCAACACCAACTATCATTATTCCCTAATACTTACCCCTCAGATGAATGCCATCTACAATGATCACTGTTCAAAAACTCTTAAAACCTTTTAAACTCGCACTTAGTGTCATGCACACATATTTGAAATATTTTGATTCTTCAAGCTCGATCTCAAATACAGTTCCAGGATTTTCTATCTTCAAAGCCTCACCATATGTATGCAAGACGACATATGATTCCTTTGGCGTCCCCCTTACAAGAGCAAAAGCAATTTCTCTCGCACGCCATGCCTTGTCATAACTAATATTGACATCGTATTGATGTCATATATCCTAAATAATATGATGTGGTTCGTCCCCCCTCACCAACCTGAACTTGTCCTTGATTAGGTGACCAACAACGAATGTGCTGGTTTGCTTGTGGTCATGATTTAATACTTCAATCGAGCATGTGTGATTAGACGTGCATTTTGTGATCTTGAAAATATCACATCCATCTATTTTAATTGCTCGAACGACCTAGTTACAAGTCTAGTGTAAACATCAAACACTATACAATTTTTTTATTTGATTTTTTAACCCATAGCTCAAAGTTGTTCTTAATGGCCACCTTATCTTCACATCATTCTTACTGAATAAAATTTGACCTTCTTCAACTATATCCACCAACCCTATAGACGATTGTGGTTGCATGATCAAGTCCCCGTTTTGGCGTTACTATTAGATGATACATTGTTTGAATTTTGGTGAGGCACACCCCCAAAAAAATGGCCAAAATCATTTGACAGAATCGGAGTTGGTTGTTCTTCATACACAACAGAAGCAACTCGGGTTGCCTGTTCTTCGTTCCTATCCTCTTCCTCTTTTATCATGACATTCTCATTTACACATGTCCCAACATCTTCTATTGTTACATTCAGATGCAATACATTCGCTATATTAACATCGATGTTATCATTTTCCAGTGAGACACTCGATGGAAAAACATCATGCTCATTGACATCACCTCCACACATGGGTTGGTCTAATCTCTTTGGGTAATAAAATGTTGCCCTGCGATGAATTTCTTCAATTTTCTCAAGACTTACAAATACTTGTGGTCTAGTATGGTCATACTCTGAGAGGAGAAATTTAACATCAGCATCGTCCATTAAACATACTGGAGGAGAATCCATATCCATCTTATATGTCACCCTCATTATAATCTTGAACTCCATCGAACTAACTTGCATGATATCATATACAAGATTTACCAGCTCATTATAAGTCAATATGCTTGGAACTAGCAAATCCTTCAAATAGCCTCCAATATAGCATTCTTCTGTGTCGTCCCATATAGCACCATAACGTAAGAATATATACTTCTCTATCTTTCAAGAAAACTAATATAGAAAATGAGCAGTTAGGAAAATATGTAACTATTAAATACTCGTTATACTCGCTACTCAATGCTCGATGCTCCTCACTCGATACTCATTATTCTCAACTCGATGCTTACTGTTTCATAACTCTCTTCCCTTATCCTCGCTTCACTGGGAGCTACTTGCATGTATCAGTACACACTCACTCGTTCTCTTTGCTACGTTCGTATGTCTCGTACATCGTCAGAAAAGTAAAAAAATTGAGCAGGAAAAAAGCACATTTACTCACTTGAGGTGAAAGACAATATAGTGAAATGATCTCAATGCCTTTATAACTTGATCTTCATCAAGAAAAATAGGTTTTGTGAAGTGGATTTTTTTTAAAGGAAAGTGGTCCCAATTTTCTCTTTTATGTTTCAGTTCTATTTGTTCTTAGTTAATAAAAAAAAATTACTTCACATTTCAAGAAATTGATTTTAAAAAATCATGTATATTGTCAGAAAATTCTCCAATTTGTGTACGTTGGTACATGAACATTAACTACAGAGCAGGTTCCGATGACATGGAGAATTCAAAAGAATCGAATATAAAATAATCAAGTATCGAGTATGATGTAGATATGATCGAGTATATACATGTTAGTTGCAGTCATATCGAGTGACCATGAAGCTGGGTATCGAGTGCTCTTGCATCGAAGAAGCAGGCCATCCAGTAACGAGTGAAGAACTAGCGAGGATCGAGTAAATTCATATTGACAGATGCACGGAATACATCTCAAGAACAAATCGATAAAATCATATACTTATGACATAAGCAGAAGCCACGTTCCATCACTTTCTCTACAAGTAATCATCCGTTAGAAAAAAACCCTTTTATGAATCCTCTCCCTAAGACATCGTGTAGAAAGGAAATGAAAAGGAAGCAAGAGTCAAAGTGAAATTCGAAAACAGTGCGACAGGTCCAAAACGTTGAGTTCACAAATACAAATTTCCAACCAAATCCTACGCCATTAAAGCTCCAACGTTGAGCTTACCAACTACATCCCAAGCCCTTTTTCCCATCTTTCATTTTAACGTTTCTCATCTCTCTCTTTCGAATTTTCTAGAATTCAACAGAGAGAGGATTCATCGCAAAGAGAATCGGGGAAGACAGCAATGGAACACTGGAGGATGATTCTGCCGTCTTTCCTGTTAATTTTGACCTTGTTGGCGACGGATCTTGTGCGCCCCAGCCATGCTATTTGGCTTAACCTTCCTTCAACGGGAACCAAGTGCGTCTCTGAGGAAATCCATAGCAACGTCGTTGTTTTGGCTGATTACGTTGTAATCTCTGAAAATTACACCTACGCACCCACCATTTCTGTCAAGGTGAGCCCTCAATCGGTCAACGCCAGGGTTTTCCGATGATTTTTGTTTTTTCCTTTTCTATTTTCTATCTGGTTTTTTTCTGGCTGATTGAAGATAGACTCCTATAAAATGGTATTTCCGGAAACTAAGATTGCTTATCTTGAACGTTTCGCTTTTATCAGATTTTTACTGGCTATTTAGTTCTATTCTGTCGGGATTTTTTTTCATGTATGTTTTAGTGTTGTATTATGCTTGAATTTAGCGGAGAATGAATGATTTTTGTGGGCATTGAGTGCTCTGAAAGACATCCACATCCACATCCACAGACAATTAATAGTAGGCAGAGATTGAAATTTGGTAAATTTGACACTCAGATTTTCTCTGAATAGTGGAAGGCTTATTTGTACCTGTTGGGTTTTTTTCACTTAAGTTTTGCATCTTGTAGAGTTTGTTTTTAAAAGTTATTCTATGCAATTCATTTCTTATTTTTTCTTCGAATGAGAAGAATCACCGTATTTGTCTTTTTTGGTTGCCAATCCTATTTATCTTAAGTGAATGTGAAGAAAATATCCAGAGACATAATAAGTAAGATCCTTCCAATGCGGAAATGGTTTGCCGAGGTTTTGATCTATGTCTTTGTATATTTGGCTTATTATTCCATCTGTAACTTTTCTCTCTCAGGTAACATCACCTTACGGGAACAACCTCCACCAAAAGGAGAATCAAACGATTGGGCAGTTTGCATTCACCACAGCAGAGGCTGGCAACCATCTGGCTTGCTTTTGGATTGATGGCCATCATCAGGGTGGTGGTGATGTTAGCTTAAATCTCGAATGGAGAACTGGAATTTCAGCTAAGGATTGGGAGTCAGTTGCAAAAAAGGAAAAAATTGAGGTATGTTTTCTTCTTAAGCTGATGCATACGCTTCTAAGATATGTTTGACATTAAGTTGCCCCTTGTTCTTAATCGTCTTCCAAAGAAAATATATAATTTAGGTGTGTTTTCTTGTTAATTCTAGAGGTACAGAAAAAAAGGACACTACACCATGAAAGCCTTCGAATCACTAATAATTATCTAGTTACGGACAGCAGAATTTTGTATGTAAAAAAATCCACCTAGATGTTGTATTATGCACCTAGATGTTGTATTATGTGTATTATGTACAAGATTACAAAAACCGTTAAGAAAAAAGGACTTATCTTCGAAGGAGCGTGCATTTTTTTTCTTCTAATTGTGCCACAAGAGCTTTAAAGGCACAACTTCCAATAATCTTGGCTTTCGCTCTCAAGTTCCATGCATGAATTCCTTCCATAAGCCAACCTTCCACCTTTTCTTTTTCTTTTTTTCTTTTTGTTATTATTTTTTATGAGAAACAAAACCTTTCACCTTCTTAGGAAGGCACAAAGAAATTCCCAAGTTCTCAGCCAAGTAATTCCACAATCTAGAGGCACAATCACATTTTTAAGATAAATTCTGCAACGGAAAAGCAAGAGGGACCAACTCCTAAACTTTATCTGAAGTCCATCATCAGTGTTGTGTCTCCTACAAGCTAAAGACTAAAGGAAAACTTTGACTTTCTTAGGACACGTGCTTCAAAATCATGCTAGTCAAAGGTTAAAATATCTTCAGCCTGCTTGCAAATGTTTGGTTGAGGCTTTACACTAACTCTTTTTGTATATATATGCATATCAGGGTATTAAACATTCGTCAACATGATGACTGGGGGTGTTCATGGTTCGGTTCAATTTTTGAACATATACCCAACCGAATCAAACCTAACTGCAAATATTCGGTTTCCTTGTGATTTTAAACCGAATTGAATTGAAGATTTTGTAAAAACCGAATTTTTGGTTTTGTTTTGTCATTCGGTTTAGTTTGGTCGGTTTTAGTATTCGTCCGTAAGTTATTGATATAAGGGGCAAATCGATATTTCCATTATATCAGTAGAAAAAAAGCAATGAAACATAAAAAAAAGCAACAAGATGTCACTAATGTGAAGATAATAAATAAAAAGTATTTTAACATATTAACAAAGTTTAAAGGATCTATTTATTAATTTAAGTATATTTTCTTAAAACATTTATTTTATAATTTTTCTTGAAATATCTATTGACATTAACATTTTATTGATATTTTGATAAAATTGAGACATCGACATTTGCATCGTCATTGACATTTTAAATCTTGATGTGTATATATATATATATAATTTCATTTGATGAAATGCTTGGCACCTCTTTGATTTTTAGTTATTCCCTCCCCTTTCTATTTTCTGAATCATCATTCAGACTGGTCTAATTTTAGTTTATCCATTTTGGTTGCTTGGTATTGAACAAAGAGGGAGTTCAGGGCTCTCTCAAGAGCATCAACGAGAGAGATTAAGACTGTTTACCGAGCATGAATCAGAAAGATGGAAATTACAAGAGAGATGCGAGAATGAGAGATTGGAGGGACATAGTTTGAGGGGGTAGAGACTGAATCAGAATAAGAGAATTAGATGGAGACCACTAGTTGAAGACCACGACAAATAGAGACCGAGTATAAGAGAGAGCTTACTGGAATTAGAGGAAAGAATTATTATTAACTTGCAAACATTAGGTCCTTCAATTTCAACCAATCTTTGAAGGAAGGGAGCAAGGAAGAAAAAAAAAAGGAAAAAGAAAACCAAAAGCTAAGGCAGATGCCAAAAAGCATTTAGACTCGTGTCTTGGTGCGTGTTTTTGCGATGGCACCTCACTTGAATCATCATGAGACACTCTACTAGCACCTGTATGTGCTTCATGTCTAAGCACACTTCTAATTCGCTAAGGGGTATTTTGAACAAGGAGATTTGAAGTCTGAGTTTATGCAGATTGTTGTTTTCTTCCTATAGTTTTGCTATACTATACAATTAATGTGTTATATAATATATTTCAATCATTTTTTGTTTTCAAAATGTAATTAACAAAGACTTGTTCTCATCAATTCCAAAATTGAGATTTTAAGTTACAATGTTTCATGTATATATATCAATTTTGATGAAGTCAGTATGGCACCACCACACATGACTTGAAATAGGGAATGGGGATTTGATTGGAGGAAGAAGAAGAAGAAGGGGAAGGGATTGAAGGAAGTTAGAGAACATGAAGAAAGGAAGAGAGAGATTTGGGAAAGAGGAAGCTGGATGAGGGATTCCTAGAGAAACATTAGGAGTTGAATAGTCATTACTATTTTAAGTCCTAGAGTAGAGTTATTTTTACAAGTGGTAAACAACCCATCGGACTAGCCTTAAGAACTCCACTCTGTGGGCCAAACGATTACTGACTAAAAGGAAGATAAACTTCTGCTCTTATATTTACGACTGAAATTTCTCTTATATTCCTGCATTTTATATATTTCCTCAAATAAACTTAAAGTTATTTCCAAATTACTATCTTGCAGGGTGTCGAGCTTGAGCTCGTAAAACTTGAAGGGGCGGTAAAGGCCATTCATGAGAATCTTTTGTATCTGAAGAATAGGTAATCTACTTTGCAAAACTATTCAAGTAATATTCAAAATTTTCTCCGTGAATGTTTCAAGTAATCATTTGGGAAAGTATATATCAACCACAGGGAAGCAGAAATGAGGACAGTTAGTGAAAAAACGAATGGAAGAGTGGCGTGGTTTAGCATAATGTCTTTGGGAGTTTGTATTTTGGCTTCAGCAATTCAACTATGGTACTTGAAGCGATTCTTCCATAAGAAGAAGCTCATCTAAAACAGTAATTTTCTTCTCTAGTTTTGTGATTTTCTTTTCTTACACCAAGAAGTACAAAGGCGTGATATACTAGATTGTAGACTATGAACCTTTTTAATAAAATTCATCACAGAATTGTTTTATCATAGATTTTTCATATGAATTCATTATCTTATAGTGGCAAACTGCATTTGAGCGTTAGACGGGTCTGACTCGCTTTGGAAGTTTTGCAAAAGATAAAAGTATTGGTTAAAATATCATTTTCGTTCTTATATTTTGAAGTTTGTTCATTTTTAGTTCATATACTTTCAATTGTCTAATTTTAATTAATGTACCTTCAATAAATCTTAAATTTAGTCTTAGTCGATTTTTCAAATAAAAACTTTTTTAAATCTATAGTATTTTTACTATAAATTTTGAAAACATATTTGCATATTTATTTTATTGCATGAAAATTAAAAATTAACTTTGAGGGACCAAATTTAAGATTTATTGAAAATACGGGATTAAAATTGGACAATAAAAAGTATGACTAAAATTGAACAAATTTTATAGTATGAGGACCAACATTATTTGAGCGTTAGACGTGTCTGGCTGCATTTGAGTGTTAATTAGAGTTTTAGACATGTTCGACTACAGAAATGTTTTATATCTTAACTCATTATCTTATGGTGGCAAGCTGCATTTTAGTATTTGACGTGTTCAACTTCAGAAGTTTTGCGAATGACAAGTATTACCTTGATAATCAACCAGAGCAAATGTTTTTCTATATTATTTCAAAATATTTATTTCTAACATGTGAATATTGTATGTATTTTAACGAGTTTTTAGTTCAACATATTTACCAACTTGGAATTGTTGCTTGTCAAATGCATTTCATTTGCAATTATATGTCATTTCTTATAGGAGAATCATTAGGTACAGCCTATTCCATACTTTTCTTTCTTTTACTCATAATTTTTTTTAATGTGTCACGTGGCATAATCTCATTAGGTGCTAGTCGAACTGCATAAGAGATGAGTGCAGTCTGATCATACCTAAGTTTTTTCCTTTATGAAAAAAACAGAGAAAAAAGGGTATGGCATCCACTTGTTTAGTTGGATTTGGTTAGGGTTGTTTTCAAATATAGGAAAATAAATTGAAGTATTGATAAGCAAATAATTGAGCTAGAGTATTAAAAGGTTTGCTTCCAAGTTAAGCTTCCAAATATGAAGAGTTGCAACCCTTCAAGAGTCAAAGTCACCAAAAGTCATAATGAATCTGAAAATTCAGATTGATTCACATATTTAATATTAGATGTATCAATTTATAACAATGTAATCATTTTTATGGAGGTTCATGTATGTAGTTGAAGAGTTTTTTGTTGAACCTAGTCAATTAAGTGAAAAGTTGTATTTTTTCAAGTTGTCTTTTCAATTAGTATAAATACCTATGTACTTTTGTCATTTGAGAAAAAGACTTTGAATTTGAATGAAATTTCCTTAGAGTTTATTCTTTTAACCTTTATGCTTTTTCTTTGTATTCTTGTGTTTAGAATGCATGTTTTAGGACTTTCAATCTAATTTGATCAATTAGATTGTGGAAAATTCGAAATCTTGAAGTTAGGAATAAGTTCTTCTTTCTTCTAAGCCCAAATCTGCTTAGCTTTCTTGGGGTTGCTTACCAATTAGTTAATCGGGGTTATTCTTATTCCTGTTGTGAGGGTTCACCTTTGTTTAGGGGGAGTTCTCAAATGTAATTGAGGTAGTTCCGTTTATCATTTGCTCTGATACCAAATTGTTAAGGAACCTTCGAACGTCGAATCTATGAACCATGTTGAAATACAAGACCTAAAGAACTCAACCCCAACAAATCCCATAACCAATTTGATGTCAATCCCTAAGATAGGTTAGATGACAGATTACTTAGATGATCTAATAAACCAAGGATCAGACAAAGTTTCAACTCCCATCAACCCTTGATCTTCAAAGCACTTCACAAGCAAGATTGATCAACTCTCCCTCCATAACTGCTTCACATGTTGACTCATCTCTCAAACTTAATGATAAAGGGAACTACCTCAATTACGTTTGAGAACTCCCCCTAAACAGAGGTGAACCCCCATAATAGTAATAAGAATAACCACGATTAACTAATTGGTACGCAACCCCAAGAAAGCTAAACAGATTTGGGCTTGGAAGATTGATTGATGATCAAGAAGAAAGGAGAATTTGTTTCTAACTTCAAGATTTTGAACTTTCCACGATCTAATTGATCAAACTAGATTGAAAGTCCTAAAACATATATTCTAAACACAAGAATACAAAGAAAAAACATAAAACTTGAGAGAATAAACTATTAAGGAAATTTCATTCAAATTCAAAGTCTTCTTCTCAAATGACAAAAGTACATAGGTATTTATACTAATTGAAAAACAACTTGAAAGGATACAACCTTTCACCTAATTGACTAGGTTCAAAAACTCTTCAACTACATACATGAACCTCCATAAATGTACTTACATTGTTATAAATTGATACATCTAGTATTAAATATGTGAATGAATCTGAATTTTCAGATTCATTATGACTTTTGGTGGCTTTGATTCTTGAAGAGTTGCAACTCTTCTTATTTTGAAGCTTAACTTGAAAGCAAACCTTTTAATACTCTAGCTCGTAATCATTTTCAATTATTTGCTTATCATTCTCCCCTTCTTTGAGAATATTCGTCCTCGAATCTTAGTTGACCTTGTAACGCAACTTTGTAATCATCTTCTCGAACTTTGGAAAGAAGTTTTAAAGTCTCGTCTCCTCCAAAATCAAATATGAAATTTCTTTGTAGCGCACTCCACCCCAATCGTCTTTGATGAAAATTTTCAAACATTGTCATCTCCCATTGTACCTTCAATGCAGTATATAAAACACAAGGAAAATAATAGGAAAGAACGTTAGCTGGAAAACTACTCCCATGATTTTTCTCACATGAATATTTTCTTTTACCTCCACTCTTAATCACACTATTTTCTTTTTCTTTTGACTCTAATATCTCACTTTCTGATATATTCTCACTTTCCACACTACACCCACTTTTCTCTAGAGAATTTGTTATGGTCTGATTCACAACACATACTTCAAATTTCTCCACGTTTTATATAAATACTTTACCTTTTAATCCATCTCTCAAACTTTGATGATCACCATCATTCATCTCAATAACATCACCAGTGGAATCTTCCTTTTTGACTTGTGGATGAACTCCATCATTTGGAATTGGTTGATCAATTTCTGACAATTGACTATCTTCTTTATTTTGAATGGCTCACGCGACATGATTCTTTCTTGCTAGCTTTTGCAGCTTCAACGTTTCATTTAACTAGTTTATGTAATCAAGGGATTTGTGCAACTCAACCAAACTTTCTCTAAGTTTCTTCCAAAATTATCATCATTATTGTAAGTCGCATGACAATTTCTTCTTCGATGAGACATATCATAAGACTTCTTGTATTTCAACTTCAGCAAATCTGATAGTATTCTTGTGAGAATCATGCAAGGAAATCCAATATAGCCTAGAATATGAAAAGTCACAAAATCTCGAAGTTTTTATTTTAAAAAACTTATAGAAAGATGCAAAAGACAATTTCTTTTTCAAATTTTTCCAACAAGTATAATATCAAGGAAATAAAAGAAGATGAAAGGTCACTTTTTTTGCTATTTTTTTCACTTCTTCCATCTTTTTTTTTTTTTCCAGCAAGCACAAATAACAAATGAAGCAAGAAAAATAAGAAGATGAAGATCACAAGAAATAATTGATGATATTAAAGAAAGAAAGATGTCATGGAAAAGAAACAAGTAAGGATATAATTTGTTTAGAGCCAAAGCTCTGATACCAAATGATAAAGGGAAACTACCTCAATCACGTTCGAAAACTCCCCCTTAAACAAAGGTGAAACCCCATGACAGTAATAAGAATAACCCGATTAACTTATTGATAAGCAACCCCAAGGAAGCTAAACAGATTTAGGCTTAGAAGATTGATCGATGATTAAGAAGAAAGGAGAACTTGTTATTAACTTCAAGATTTCGAACTTTCCACAATCTAATTGATCAAATTAGATTGAAAGTCTTAAAACATACATTTTAAATACAAGAATATAAATAAAAAAACATAAAACTTGAGATAATAAACTCTAAGGAAATTTAATTCAAATTCAAAATTTTCTTTTCAAATGATAAAAATACATAGGTATTTATATTAATTGAAAATACAACTTAAAAGGAGACAATTTTTTATTTAATTGACTAGGTTCAACAAAAATATTCAACTACATACATGAGCCTCCATAAATGTAATTACATTGTTATAAATTGATACATCTAGTATTAAATATGTGAATGAATCTGAATTTTCAGATTCATTATGACTTTTGATGGCTTTGATTGAAGGGTTGCAACTCTTCATATTTGGAAACTTAACTTGGAAGCAAACCTTTTAATACTCCAGCTCGTAATCATTTCCAATTATTTGTTTATCAAGTATTTACAAATATAACAAAATTTCACTGTCTATCTGTGATAGACCATGATAGACTTATCGTAGATAGACAACCATAGACTACTATATGTATTTGTCATGGCACAGATACACAAATGATAGCCTATCGTTGTCTATCGTAGATAGACTATGATTTTTTGCTATTATTTGTAAATATTTTTATCAGTTTTGTCATTTACAATAATTTTCCATTTGGTTAACAATTAGGTGCATTTCTTTTTCACAATGTAATGTTTTTTTTATGGATCAGTGGACAAAGATACCAAAGAAAAGTAAGAAAAACAAACTGGCAACAGAACATGGAGAGAGAGGTTGATGGTTGGATTTCAAACAGATTCAATGTGTCATGGAAAAACTATTGTTTTGAAAGCAATTTCGACAAGGATTTAATTCTAAATTGTTTCTATATCAACTGCTCTCAAAGTTTAACACACTACCTTTCTCAAATGTGTACATATTAAAGAGGGATTGGAATCGATAAAGAAGACGACTTTGCTTAGAGTTTTTTGAGGAAAACGATTTGTATTTGGCATGAAGGAATCGTCTTATCTTCAGGGATAAGTACTCTTCTATTCTTTTTTGCAGTTGCCATTACTTGCTTGCCTGATCCAACGAACAATGTTGTATGTGTGTGGGAAGATATTTTGGAACCATCCTAAACACTTTTTACAAGAACATAAAAAAATTTTAGGGTTGATAAGATAGATAGAAAACTTTAAAGCTTTATTTGAATAAATAGCAAAAAAATTTCAAAATCATAAAAATAGCAAAACTACAAATATCCACACTAAAATAGCAAAACAACAAATATCCACACTAAAATTGATCAAACCTAAAACAAATCTAGGAAAGCTAAACCAACGCAAGTACTTTGTACTGTGCAAATACACTGTACTATTGCATCACATTTAAATTAAAACATCCCTTGCTGGACAATAGCTAAAATTCCCACTAAACTCCAAACACAATCCTTAATTTAATTGTAGTCAACCTTATCACAGAAAACCAAAACTTTAACAAAAATCCATAAAACAACCTTTGATATTCACCTAAACACTGCTGGTTGATTCCTCTTACAACCACATGGCACGCAATGGTGTATGGTAAACAATGGCAGAAAAGAGATCTGAGGAGTGAGAGAGAAAAAGAGGAGAGCTAGTGAATGAGAGAGGAAGATCAATGACATTTATCGATGTTACCCTCTACGACGACAACAAGAGACAATTGATGGCTTGTGGTGGATTGTAGTCGAGCAAAATGGCACAAACGATGACGTGAAGCATAGAGTGCTGCTCTTCACGCGAAGGAGGAGATGAGGTGGGGGCTCGCGAAGGAGAAGTTGGGGGAGGAGCGGGGCTTTGTGCGGTGTTGGTAGAAAACTTAGGTTTATTTTTGTTTTTGTTCTTCTAAACAATTTAAATATGTTATTTTAAGGGAAATTTTAAAAAATAGAAAAATAAAGGAAATTATTTACACAAAATAGCAAAATTTAATATAAAGACTAATGAAGGCTGATAAAAGTCAATCAGTAACAGAAACTGATAGAAGTTTATCGTTGATACTATGTGATAGATGCTGATAGAAATCTATCAGTGTATATTAGTGTTTTCTTGCCATTTCTGTAAATGTTTTGACATTTTTCAATCTAGGAAAATTTCCCTTATTTTAACTTACAAAAACTTATTTAAATATGTTTTTTTAATATATATATACACATACATATATACATACATACACCTTTAAGTCAAAAATCTCTTTTTCATCTTAAATTCCAAATATCTCAATATCTTCTCCGTATCTTGTATAAGATAATTATCTTCTCCAATAAGCTCAATTTTGGCTCTAAAAATTTAAAACTAAAAGAAATACATAAATTTCTAAAATCATGAAACTTACATTCAAAATCTCATGCTTTATATTATTATTACACAATATTTATAAATGTATATTAGCTAATTACCAGAACATATCGATATTAGTAGAGAAAAATGAGAAAGATGCAATATCTATTATAATTAGGAAGCAAGAAAAATGATGGTTAAAACCCTCATAACTTCACACTACGATTACACTGTAGGTGTAAATGTAGATTAATTAAATCTCATAGCTTCATATTGCTACAATATGAAATAAAACGTGATAAGAATATAAAAAAGTGAATTGAAAAAAAAAATGAAAAGAGATAAGTAACCGTATGTATAAACAAATGAAACAAAAGATTTATAAAAACTAAATCCTGTAATAAATAGTTAGATAAAACTAAATTTGTAAAGAAAATATAGATACATAAGAGATATTTGGGAAGAGAAATTAGAGATTATTTCTTTAAATGGAAAAATATATAAAGAATTTTGCTTTTTTATTTTCATTTAATAAGATTGGTATATCAAAAATAAAAGATATATTCGAAGAGGGATATTGAAGGGAAAAAACTAGGAAGGATTAATTGTTTAAATGCAAAACATATATCGTTTAGGGTTTTGTCAACTGGTTTTTATTATTAGTCAGATACATATAAAAATGGATAATTGAATAGTATAGGTAGAAATGTTAATAACTCAATCTTAAACAATTACACACAACAGACCAGATTGAGGGCAAATCAGAAATTAAAAAAAGTCATATCACGTGCTCTACAATAGATTTAATAAACTTGTTATTAAATTTCAATCGTCATGTTTTCAATTGAAACATAAAATTCTACTATATACTCAAATTCCCCAAAGTTTGAATACAAGCATGGACAGATCCACGTGGGGACATGCCCCTCCATGTATATTATATATTTTGAAATTTTAAAATTTCTTGATTAATATTACTTATTTAAATGTGACATCAATGCATCATATATTTATATAAATATTGAAATATAAGTTTATATGTCTAATAAGCCAAAACCGTTGAACATATGTATGAACTTTCAATTTTATTTTTGTATTCAATTGATTTAAAAAAAAAATATTCACTTTTTTTAAAAGTTAATTATTTTGTTAGATAAAAAATTTTAATTTTGTATCGGTCTTAGAATTTTGATTTAATAAATAATAGATATTACATTGATTTTTTTAAAAAAAAAATTACAAAAAGACCTATTAAACACAAAGTTAAAATTTATATATGATATAACAACTAATTTTTAAGATATTTGAGTGGGAGTACTTTTCATGTCACATACATCACTGTAAATTAAATCATGTAACTCATTACTTCTTTCCACAGATAAAAATAACTTTCTAGTAAACTTTGATTTAACACAAACTTCACATTTGTGTGCATTATCAATGTTAAAATTCGGTAATAGTCCTAAGCTTACCATTCTATTTAAAGAAAGATAATTGACATGTACATTAAACTACTCAACAATATAATCAGAAGAGTTATTATTATTATTATTATTCTTTGACATTTGTGCCAATACATTCAATTTGAACATGCCATCACTCAAATAGTCTTTTCCCACATACATACCCCTTTTGTCAAAATAAATTCATCAGACTCAATACAATCTTAAACCCATATTTGTTAAGTAGAATTCATGACAATATTGTTGGGATTGATGCCCTAAATCTCGCAGGGTCCTAGTTTGTAAACACGTGTATGAACAAACATTTGTGATGTAATAATATGAGATATTTTCTTCACTATTGTCTATGAAATATGAGATATTTTAATTGCATTAACCACAATCCAATAAACTAAGATCCCTGGTTATCGTTGTAACTTAAGCATGTATGTGGAGACATACAAGTAGATCGTGCCTTAAATGATAACCTATATGGTTTGTAGTATATGGATAAATGAGAGAAACTTTATCCTGGTGACAACTACGGATACGATCCACTTTGTAGATGTTACAAGTGTTGTAAAGTGCTACAAATGATCTGATCCTGGTCATTCATGTGAAGACATGCGAGTGGGATATCCTATACAAAGGAGTTTTTATAAGACCAGACCACGAAATATTTAGTCTCGTTATATAACATCGTTCATGAAAAAGACTTTCATTTCACTAGGACGACCATAGGTAACATGGCCTTAGTCCTGAGTGAGTCGGGAACTCCTGCCTATGAAGGCAGTCATTTGATTTGCATGGGTGCGATTGACCAGATCGCCGATTCAAACCTACCACTTTGGGGATTCGTCTGATTAGGGAACTGGGAACTCAGCTACACAAGACGGAATTCATGTTGGGATTAGTGTCCTAATTCTGCTGGAGTCTCATAGTTTGTAAACAGTTGTACACATTGTTATTAATAAAATAAGAGTTATTTTATTTGCATTTACTCATATCCAATAAACAAAGATCCATGGTTATTGTATGTAAACTTAAGCATGTATATGAGATATACAAGTGGATAATGCCTTAAGTAATAACCTAAAAGGTCTGTAGTATAAGGATAAAGGAGGGATACCTTATTCTGGTGACACTATGGATACGGCCTACTTTGTAGAGGTTTACAAGTGTTGTAAACTACTACAGATGGTCTAATCCTGACCATTCATGTGGAGACATGTGAGCGGGGGTGTCTTATACAGAGAGTTTGTGTAAGACCGGACCATAAGATGATTCGTCTCTCGATATAACGTCGTTGATAATTGAGACTTACATCTCACTATAAGGACCATAAGTGACATGACCTTAACCCTGAGTGTTTTAGGAACTCCCGCCTTTGAGGGCCGTTCTTTGATTAGTATGGGTGAGAGTGGCCAGATTGCCAACTCAACAAGCTTATCTTTTTAGGGATTTGTCTGATTAAGGATAGGAACTCAGTTACACAAGACAGAATTCACTCATTCCCCGAAGCAAGGGTAAGTAGATAGATTGCTCCTTTAGGGGCTGATTCCGAGTCTGGAACATAGAGGCCACATCCTCTCTTTGGAAGAAATGACCCAGTCATAATAGGATTATGACTTATTATTTATTAGAGGAATCAGTTGTACTTAAGGAGTTAGATGTACTATAGGGGCAAAATGGTAAATTAGCCCAGTTGTATTTACGAGCGATCTATGAAGGGTTATCGCACTATTGATTGGTTAATATGGATACATAAATATATCTGTAGTGAGAAGAGTGCAGCTGTCGATCTTTAGTGGAGTGCCTGACAGTTAACGGATGGTAGATCTCGTGACTAAAGAGTTTAGTCGGTTATTCACGTACCGTTGGAGCTTCAAGCTATAGGTCCATAAGGTCTCCTTGTAACTCAATGGATTCAAGTTGAGAATCAGTTCTTAGGGTTAGTTCGAAGTGTTCAAATTAATAAGAGGAAATTCAATTATATATGATATAATTGGTGTGATGTATGAGATACATCAAGTGGAAGATTAAGGTAAATATGATTTACATTAAGTACTATAAAATAGAAAAAGAACTATTGTTTGTATGTTTCATATGATGAAATATAAAAACTATAGGTTATAAATATAATATGATAAGTTAGTTATCATATGTATTTATAATATATTAATTATATGATAATTAAATCTTTTTCTCTAATAACCAATTGAGTGGGAGGTTATTGGTGGTTTTATGGTAACCGTGAGATAAAAGAAAAATTGTTTTCCTAAATTTAGAGAGTTGCCTCATTCAGAAAGTACTCATGGTTACAGGCTATCAAGTGAAAGAATTTCACTAAGCGATAGCTGATCAGAGACTAAACGATCGTGGAGAGTTGACTGTACGATAGTCATTTAGCTAATCGTAGCTAAACGATCGAGTGGCTAAGTCTATACGATAGGCTGTTGTTTGCTACACGATCGAGCACATCGTCTATACGATAGACATTTTCTTATCTCCCACTTGCTTGATCGTCTACTCGATCGTTGTCCTCTAGTCTCTTCCTCAAGCCAAGATCATATAGAGCCCACAACTTCTGTATTTTCACACCGAGAATACCAAGGTAACCATTGTGGTGGTGTCCTCACACAGTTCGTGGATTGAGTTAGACTCGATTGGCTTCGAGGAGCTATTGGTCGTTCGTTGTGTTTGTGCGATTGATCATGTTGTACCAATTGTTGTGTTGAGCGTTGCTGTTCTTGGATGCTTGTAGATTGATCAAGGGATTCGTGAAGAATGGTTCTTCAAAGGTATGCATACTCTATCCTTTGATACTCTTGTAGCATGCTGTAATTTTGTTTTGTGCATGACCTGTTAGTTTCCGTTTAAAGACTGTAATGGTGTATGTTCAATCTGAATGGAATTTGGAACGATCGCTTCCGCTGCTCATGAAAATCCTCATGTTTGATTTCCTTTAATTAATATCAAAGTCAGGTTGTTCTGATATTCCAAATTACCATTTCTATTTTGAACTTCTTTTATAGTCGTGGTGGGTTTTAAGATTTCTGCATTGCGCTTAAGTGTTAAATGCGTTTGTGGAAGTGTTGATAAATGTTTACAGAATGGTTGCCTATGTTTAAAGCTTTCTTTAAAATTACAAAGTGTTAATTTGTAAGGCCCTTGCGTTTTTGGGCATAATTAACAAGCAATCGAGTCTGTAATTCAAAGTGTTTGAAGTTGTTGAGTCGTTCGTGATGAAGTTTTGAAGCATGGAGATATGATTCTCATCGAGGAAGAAGACCAAAGGTTGGTCGTATCGTGTAGCCTAAGGTAAATGATCGTTGAGATTTGGCTAAACGATCGTGTAGAAAAGTTCTAAACGATCGTGTAGTAGTTACTAAACAGTCGTTTAGCTAATGCTAAACGATGGGGTAAATCGTTTACTCTATCACGTAGTGTTAGTTGCTCAATCGCATGGACACTGGAGGTAAACGATCGCATAGAGCATTTGATGCTCATTGTTTAATAAAAGGTGCGCGCATTAAACGATTGTGTAGTTTAGCATGCCTCATCACATAGTCATTGACTACACGATCACCGGGTATACGACACCTTGACGCTTGCTCAGCGATCATTTAAATGATTGTGCTTCACCAATTGTTGTCATTTAGATGATTTCTTAAGGCTTGTGTTGCATGATGTGCGGTGCATAATCGTGTGCCTTCATGCTTCATCGTATAGTCAAAGGTACACGATCATTGCTAAATGATCGTTTAAGCTCAGGAAGCATTAGTAAACGATTGAGTAAAGAGTTTAATCTTTCGTGTAGGCGATCACAAAGATTTGGTACACGATCAAGGAGACACATTTCTTTGCCCGGACGGTTCAAGACCCAGTTCGCCTGTTTGAACCGGAGACTCATTGTTATTTGTAATAATTGTTTTTTTTTTTTTTTTTTTTTAGGATTTGAGGCTAATTATATATGCCACAGTGTATGATATATAGATTTGAAACCCACCTTAGGTTATGCAATTATTCATGCATCATACATTATAAGTGTTATAATATTGTTTTTGGCATGATGAAATTACAAGAGAGCATGCACATGCATCATGAAATATAAGAGTTATATTTATGCATGCAGTAAGTATATTCATGCATGTTCTTTATATTATAAGAGTTATAGTATAAGGTTTTATGAAAGCATGTATGCTTGGTTCGTTGCTTTGTTATATAAGTGTTATATAAAAGTAGCAATAAATGAACAATGCATGGAGCATGACATGTTGGCCAATTTGTAAAAGTTATGAATGCCTTGTATGTATAGCTTCGTATTGTGTTGGTTTTAGTTATTTCCTGTTATAAGCATTATAATGGAAATTAGAACTAAAATCGATAAGAAAGAGTTGCATGTGGACTTAGGTGAACTCATGTTTTAAAAGGGTTTTAAAATTGGATTGAGATAGACCTAAGTTCAAGGTTCTAATGAGATTAATAACCTAAGTTTAATCTTTTAATCGGTTTAATAGGATTAAATTGATTGGCATAAAAGATTAAATTTGTATTAAATCTATCTATAAGGGACCTTTTGTCTAAGGCGGGTTCTGTATAGGTTGGGGTACTTAAGCTGATAGAACGGAACACCCTTACTTGGGAACCTACCTGGAAAGGTGAATTAGATAGATTTTCTGCAAGCCTGCGACCGTTGATCAAAGACTTCGTTAAAGAGTTTAATGAATGATGATCAAAAGTTGTTCAACTTTCCAAGGTAGAAGTTACTCTTAGGTAAACCTAAAAGGTCACTTAGTTAAAATCCTTAGCCGTGTTTTTTCTAAGTAAACTAAACCCTAGTTATAAAATACTCATTAGGAGGAAGAGATATATATGATATGTCAATGATTCCACTCACGTTTCTCCCTGAATTTTCACGTCATGAGATTCATGCTTGGCCTCGTGGTGCCCTGAAAGCATCCCCCTTCGGATGGTGTTTGCATGAGTCAATATTAAGTTTGACGGAGAGAGTGTTTATAGTAAGTGGGTGAAGGATGTGTGTCAACACGTCCTGCGGTCTCCTTCATTGATTCGCACCGTGAGATCTTCTTGCACTCCCTCGTGGTGCCCAGGGAATGTCCCCCTTTGGATGGGTTTTGTGCAGTTGGTCAATATCAAGATGAACTCCAGAAATGGATAGGGTCACTTTAGTTTTTGCCCCAATCGGATTTTTTCCCTTCAGATTGGCTATTTGGGGTGAAACTCTAGGGCCTAAAATGACGGGTCAAATTTACGGGAAATTGCTAAGCAAGTTAATGATTTCTTGACAAAATCAATGATGGTTAGTCATTATATGAGAAAAAGTTATTCTGGTATTAATGACTGGTTGAGAATGTCTCAATTCAGAGGAGGGATAAATTGACTACCCTTCGGTGGCTTTTATCCTAAACCTTTGAAGCGTCATTGCAAAACTAGATATCACACGGGATTCATTTCAATTTTACTAAACCGTATTGGATATTGTTTTCATTGGAATTAGTGTCTTAATTCTCCCGGAGTCTCGTTGTTTGTAATTATACACATTGTTTATGAATAAAATAAGTGTTATTTCATTCTCGTATTTATTCATATCTAATAAACAAAGTTTCATGGTTATCTTATGTAAACTTAAGCATGTATATGAGATATACAAGTGGATCATGCCTTAAGTGATAACTAATAACGGGCAGAAATGCATGTTATCATAGTACTAAGTTCTTAAACAATGTTAGCTTGTGTTGATAAAACATGTTAAATTGCGTCCATTAAGCATCAATTTCATAATATTGCGGTCGCATGCGTTCATCGCATTAGAACAGTTGATTTTCGTATTTTTGTGCAGAATATGCGATGACGCAAGGTGGAAATTGCGATCATAGGAAATCATTGGTTGAGCCTTATCACCGCAAGGCATTCGCAAATATTCGCCCGAGAAGGATGGCTGCAACTTGGTCAGCACAACATAGTGGGTGCATCTGGGTGAAAGGCTAATTAATCGCGATGGGACAGAAAGCTGATGGCAGTCGAATCTAAATTAAGTTGACAGTCGATAACGATCACAAGTACATTCAGCTTTTCGGTGACAATTATTCGGCGCATCAGTCAGGAATTAAAGCTGTCCCATCTGTACAATCATGAGAGAAAAGCCACCTTTCACCCTGGATGCTCTATAAATACCAAAGGCATCCTTCAGAAAAGAGTTTTAGCAGTTCGAAATTTCATACTTCAGTTCGCACGTCTTTGTTCATAGTTTTCCTTTCGTTTTAAGGCGGAGCAAGAGAAGAGTGGTGACGCTGGAGATCGCTCAGGGAAACTCGAGAAAGAATCTTGAGGTGAAGAAGTAGAGAGTGGGCCGACTCTCGCGAGAGTGAGATTATCTTTTGAGTACAAGTAGAAAAACAGTGTAAAAGCCTGGGCAGCAAGAGATTGCTATCAGGCCTTTATTCTATACTTGCATTGTTATTTTGTACTTCATCTTTATATTTATACAATGGAAGTTCTATTTCTACATCTGCTCACTCTCTTAGCATGCTGAGTAGCTAAACTAGTCGAATGGGTTGAGAAGAACTAAGCTAATATGACCTAGGAAGTTCGTTGCTTGCGATTGTCTTATTTTATGTTGTGCCAAATACCCTTTAGAGCTACTCAAGAGAGAGTCTAAAGCAAGAACTTAATGACTCGAGAGAGCTAGGTTAGAATTTGGACTCGAGAGAGCAAGATTAGAACTGCATAAACAAGAGATAGGGACTTAGAGGTAAGCTTTGTTTGTCAAACTGCATCGCATGCATCCTAAAGATGGGAATGATATTATGTGGTCGCCTTATTTGTGTGTGTGTCATTTCGTCTTCACATAAATAAGAATAGAGGCTTATGTGTAGGTCATATAGACTTAACACATATATCGCATGCGTTCTAGCCTTAGAAACCGTGGCATTCGCACCGAGAGGTGGTTTACTGTGTATGCATGTTGCATGATCGCATAGTATGAACGCATCCTAGGAAGTGTTAGTCGAAACTTTTCTCAACCTGTTCATCGCATACTCATCACATTGCCCATTTATCAACTCTTTTCAAACTCCACCGCAATTGTTATTTTTCTCATTAATGCAATCAATAACAAAACAACAATTTATTTATTTAGTTACCGCAAGATTTTCATAAAAATACTAACGTAACCTGTTTTCACAAGTCCCTGAGTTCGATACTGGATTTACTAGGAAACTCAGTGGAATTTACACTTTGATTCTGATAAGGAAACTTGAGTGCATAACGCAATTTCATCAACACATATTACCCACATTTCCATTTCATAAAATCGAGCATCAAGATTTTGGCGTTGTTGCCGGGGACTTCGACAAAATAGAGTGCTAATGGTAATTTTTTGATTTCTTTGCAGACTCTTAATCTCTGGGGAATTATGACCCGGAGATTGAGAGAACGTTTAGAAGGAGACTAATAGACCGCCAACAACAACCATAATCAGATAAAGAAGAGATGACGGAGCAACCTGAAAACGAAGCACCAAATAATAATAATGTCATGGCGAATCCAATCCTGTTGGCAAACGATCGCAATAGACCCATCAGGGACTATGCATCGCCAACTCTCTATGATTTCTCTCCAGGAATCATGAGGCCTGCCCTCGATGGAAGCAAATTCAAGATGAAACCGGTGATGCTGCAGATGATCTAGACTGCAAGACAATTCGGAGGAAGGCGTGGTGAAGACCCGTATGCCCATCTCCGAAGCTTTATTGAAATCTACAATACTTGTGTGTTCCCAAACATCTCTGCCGAAGAAGTTCGACTAACTTTGTTCCCATTTTCTCTTTGTGATCAGGCTAGGAAATGGGCATATTCTCTCGAGTTGGGAGAGATCACTTCATGGGAACAGGTCGTGGAGGAGTTTATGAAGAAATACTTTTCACTAACCGAGAATGCTAGGAGACGGAAACTAATAACAAATTTTAAACAAGAAGATGATGAATCGTTCAGTGATGCCTGGGCGAGGTTCAAGCGGCTGGTAAGAGACTGTCCACACAATGGCTTACTAGACTGCTTGCAAATGGAAATTTTCTACCAAGGATTGAATCCCTCTTCACAAACCACTGCCAATACGGCAGTCGCTGGTGGTCTGCTCGACAAAACATATGAGGAGGCAAAGAGTATACTTAATCGCATTTCCAAAAATCACGAGGATTGGCAGGAAAGCGATCGGAGATTAAGAATAAAAGAAAATGATGCAAACAATGGTTCCATCGCATCCCTGAAAAATCAAATGACTATGATGATGAGTTTAATACAAGGCATCGCAATTAATAATACGGGAGCGAAGAAAGGGCAGGTCAGCGCAATTACTTAAATGACTGCAAGTTGTGTCATTTGCGGGATGCTCAATGATGGAGGAATGCCCAACAAACTCGCAGTCGATATACTTCATGAGAGATAATCCCTATTCCAATACATATAACCTCGGGTGGCAAAACCATCCAAATTTTGCGTGGAAAAATCAAATAAAAGCTTTCAACCTGTGGCACAAAAAGAAGGGCCACCCGAATCTTTCCAGCAAAATAACGGTCAGCGCTATACCAAGCTAGAACTTAAAAACACCGCAATCTTTGTCCTTAGAGAGCTTTTTGAGCAATACAATGAGAAAAACGAATCAGTGTTCAGAATCAAAGCTACATCCATTAGAAATCTTGAAATCCAAATGGGACAAATTGCAGCAAGATGAAAAACAGACCGCAAGGAGCATTGTCAAGCTCAACTGAGTCCCTCGCATGCTGGGAGTAAACGGGAAGGAACAATGCTTAGAGTCTCCTTGCTAACGACAACTGACTGTGGAAGTAGGGGAGAAGCCCACTGCGACCAACTTGAATGTGGTGACAATCGAAGACCCGTTGACCTATAGTTTGGAGAAGCCCGAGAAAATAGACCCTGAAGTTGCATCCACCCTTAAGCCTCTAGATATTGAAATAGAAGAAATCCAACTACCAGCAACTCCACAAAGATTGAAAGAGGAACAAAGTGAGGAAGAAAAGATCTTGATATTGGCTGCAGCGCAAAAGGCTATGATCCCACCTAAAATGGGCGACCCAGGAATCTTCACGATATCATGCTCTATTGGAGGGACCTACAGCCAAGTACTATGTGATCTTGGGGCAAGTATAAACATAATGCCGCTATCAATCTTCAAACAATTAAATGTCGGCACACTTATGCCCATAAGGGAAACTCTCCTGTTCACGAACAGATCCCGAATACACCCTGAAGAAGAGTTGAAAAATGTTGTAATTTCAATCGATAAATTTATCTTCCTCATTTTGGAATATAAAGCGGACGAAGATGCACCCATCATATTGGGACGACCATTCATTTCAACCGGTCACGCTCAAACTGATGTGCGCAAGGGGGAAATTGTAATGAACATTCATGGGGAAAAACTCCGGATTAAGGCAGTAAAGATCCCAAAGAACAAAGAAAAAAGAGAAAAGCCACCATGGACGTGAACAAACCAGCCTGGAATAAGTGGTCCTTAAGTATTATATGATTTAGCCTCATCAGGGACGCAATCCTTTTGAATATCCTTTTCCTGCATCAAATACTTCATGAACTTTTATCATCTCATTATTTATTATCGCAATTACCTTTTTGTTACCAGCATCGTTCTTACTTCTCTAATAATAATAATAATAATAGTAATAATAATAATAATAATAATAATAATAATAATAATAATAATATTTTGTTTTGTTTAAAATAGTTTGACCCACTCTCTGTTTTTCTTGCAACGATTAAGGCACAGGATTGCGGAGATGTTACATGAAGCAGCAAATTATCTCACTCCGTCACCGCAAAGATGACGCAAAGGTGGATGCGCCAATACACAATACGGGCGACATCGCAAATTTGGGGGTGTATTCTTCCTTATCTTTATTTCAAATTTTGTGTTATTGCATCGCATGTTAGTTTTAAAAGTTTTATCACCGCATCCTCTTTGATTACCACAATCATTTGACACAGATAAATTTAGTAAGTTACCACATAATGTTTCTTTGCCAAGTATGATTTCAATGATGAAAAACATGCTTCTATTTCTTTCGTATATAATAGAGTCATCTTAACTTTAAGATAGTCACCTCATAAAATATTTCTAGAAGTTAGGGGTTTGCTAGCTTTTTTTCAAACTCTCTTTATGAAACTTTCTAAGAACATCGCATGACCTATTTCAATCTTTTGGCAATGAGGACATTGCCGCATTTTAAATTTGGGGGTGAGGTATTTATTTTCGACCTTACTATTTTGAAAAAAAAAGATTTTTTTTTAGAATAACAACTCCATTGTCAATGCAATGGGAAACCTATGTTGATAAGAGTTAAGTTGTGAAAGGCACTTACCCATAGTTGGATGTCCGCATGACACACGTGGGGGCAAGCCAAAACGAAAGTAAGTCACCAGGATCAATGCATAAATAAATGACCACAACTCCACTGCCAAGTAGGCATGAGTTTAGTCTGAGAAAGAACGCATTGCTCGTAGTTGTATTTCCACATGACACAAGTAGGGGCAAGCCAAAACGAAAGTAAGGCACTTGGATCAACGCAAGATCAGAAAAAAATAACAATGACAAGAAACATGCAAGGATAAAATCATTTGACACCCCGGTGAAAAAAAAATCTTTTTGAAACAAATCATGCGATGTTCCGGAAGTTAGTAAAGTCTTTTTGAAGGTTAAGCTTGTGTTCCTTAGGTCTTAAAAATATTTTGAGAAGAGGCTTAAACAAGACTTGAGGAAACTTTGATATATAGGAATTGAACGAAGTATCCTTTAGAAATCTAGAAAAAGAACATTGCGGTCGATTTGCTAAAAGAAATATTTAACTTATGCTTGAGGACAAGCATTGTTTAAATTTGGGGGTGTGATAACGGGCAGAAATGCACGTTATCATAGCGCTAATTTCTTAAACAATGTTGGCTTGCGTTGATTAAACATGTTAAATTGCATCCATTAAGCATCAATTTCATAATATTGCAGTCGCATGCGTTCATCGCATTAGAACAGTTGATTTTCGTATTTTTGTGCAGAATAAGCGATGACGCAAGGCGAAAATTGCGATCATAGGAAATCATTGGTTGAGCGCAGGATCATCGCAAATGCGGTGATCATGTTCGCAAATATTCGCCCGAGAAGGATAGCCAAAACTTGGTCAGCGCAACATAGTGGGCGCATCTGGGTGAAATACTAATTAATCGCGATGAGATAGAAAGCTGATGACAGTCGAATCCGAATTAAGTTGACAGCCGATAACGATCACAATTACATTCAGCTTTTCGGTGACAATTATTCAGCGCATCGGTTAGGAATTAAAGCAATCCCATCTGTACAATCATGAGAGAGAAGCCGCCTTTCATCCTGGATGCTCTATAAATACCAAAGGCATCCTTCAGGAAAGGGTTTCAGCAGTTCAAAATTTCATACTTCAGTTTGCAGTCTTTGTCCATAGTTTTCCTTTCGTTTTAAGGCGGAGCAAGAGAAGAGTGGTGACGCCGGAGATCGCTCAGGGAAACTCGAGAGAGAACCTTGAGGCGAAGAAGTAGAGAACAAGTCAACTCTCGCGAGAGCGAGATTATCTTTTGAGCACGAGTAGAAAAACAGTGTAAAAGCCTGGGTAGCAAAAGATTACTATCAGGCCCTTTATTCTATACTTGCATTGTTATTTTGTACTTCTCTTTATATTTATACAATGGAAGTTCTATTTCTACATTTGCTCACTCTCTTAGCATGCATGAGTAGCTAAACTAGTCAAATGGGTTGAGAAGAATTAAACTAACATGACCTAGGAAGTTCATTGCTTGCGATTGTCTTGTTTTATGTTGTGCCAAATACCCTTTAGAGCTACTCGAGAGAGAGTCTAAAGAAAGAACCTAATGACTCGAGAGAGCTAGGTTAGAATCTGGACTCGAGAGAGCAAGATTAGAACTGCATAAACAAGAGATAGNAAAGAAAGAACCTAATGACTCGAGAGAGCTAGGTTAGAATCTGGACTCGAGAGAGCAAGATTAGAACTGCATAAACAAGAGATAGGGACTTAGAGATAAGCTCTGTTTGTCAACCTGCATCGCATGCATCCTAGAGATGGGAATGATATTATGTGGTCGCCTTATTTGTGTGTGTTTCATTTCGTCATCGCATAAATAAGAATAGAGGCTTATGTGTAGGTCATATAGACTTAGCACATATATCACATGCATTCTAGCCTTAGAAGCCATGGCATTCGCACCGAGAGGTGGTTTACTGTTGTATGCATGTTACATGATCGCATAGCATGAACGCATCCTAGGAAGTGTTAGCCGAAACTTTTCTCAACCCGTTCACCGCATACCAGAAAACTCAGTGGAATTTACACTTGGATTCTGCTGAGGAAACTTGAGTGCACAACACAATTTCATTAACGCATATTACCCATATTTCCACTTCATAAAATCGAGCACCAATAACCTAAATAGGTCTGTGGTATAAGGATTAAGATGGGATACCTTATCCTTGTGACACTACAGATACGACCTTCTTTGTAGAGGTTTGGAAGTGTTGTAAACTATTACAGATGGTAGATCCTGACCATTCATGTGGAGACTGAAGGAAATCAAACACGAGGATTTCCATGAGCAGTGGAAGGATCATTCCAAATTACAATCGTATATGACCTTTACAATTACAATCTCAAACAGCAACATACGGTTATGAAAAATATATAAATTATAGCATGCTATATAGATGATCAAGGACAAGAGTAACACACTTTTGCAGACTCATCACAAAGCTCCTTGATCAGGAACACTCGATCACAGCTATACAACCACACACGAACACTCGTCCAACATGACCACTACATTGCACGATCACCATGCACTCGAACTCAACGATCGCCAAGGTCAAGAACACCCCGAACAACACGGACGACCTCCACAAAACCTCGACGGTGTTGAGTTGAGTATGACATCATCAAGAAGGCTACCTTGATATTCTCGATGTAAGAATCCAGAGGGTGGGCTCTGTGTGGACTTGGTTTGTGGCATAACATAGAAGGAATCACAATTGTGTAAACGATTGAGCAAGTGGGAGATGGAAGAACCTATCGTATACGTTGATGCCTAATCGTTTAGGAAAAACTAAGTGATCGTCTAGCAAAAGCTATGTGATTGTTTAGCTCATCGCTTAACTGAGTGTCTGTCGCTTACTAACACTCCACAATCGTTTAGCTCATCCAAGCTGTCGCTTAGTAAATCTTATTTACTTGGTAACTTCCTGTGAGTTATTTTCGAGGGTGGAAATCTCAAAAAACAACATTGAACAACATTACTAAAATTAGGAAAACATTTTTCCTTTTAACTTATGGTTACCATGAAACCACCAATAACCTCCCACTCAATTGGTTATTAGAGAAAAAGAGATAATTATCCAATAATTAATATTATTATAAATATAAATGATAACTAACTTATCATACTATATTTATAACTTATATTTTTAATATTTCATCAAACCATAGCTCTTTTTCTATTCCATGGCACTTAATGTAAATCTCATTTACATTAATCCTTCACTTGATGTATCTCATACACCATGCCAATCATATCATATATAATCGAAATATCTCTTGTCAATTTGAACATTTCAAATCAACACCAAGTACTGATCCTTAACTGAATCCATTAAGCTACCAAGGGGACCTTATGGACTTGTAGCTCGAAGCTCCAACGGTATGTGAATAACTAACTAAAATCTTTAGCCACGGGATCCACCATCCGTTAATTGCCAGTCACTCCACTAAAGACCAACAATTGAACTCTCCTTACTACAGATATATTATGTGTCCATCTTAACCAATCAACAGTGCGACAACCTGTCACAGATTGATTGTAAGTACAGCTTGGCCAATAACTGTTATGCCCCTATAGTTACATCTAACTCCTTAAGTACCACTGATCCCTCTAATGAACATAAGTCATAGTCCTACTATGACTGAGTCCTCTATTCCAAAGAGAAGCTATGGCCACTATGTTCAAGCCCCGAAATCAGCACGTAAGGGAGCAATCTATCTACTTACCCTTGCTTTGGAGAAGAAGTGAATTCTATCTTGTGTATGTGAGTTCCCAGCTCCCAAATCAGACAAGTCCCCAAAAAGGTAGGCATGTTGAGTTAGAAATCTGTTCACTCTCATCCATACTAATCAAAGGACCACCCTCAAAGGAAAGGTTCCCAAAACACTTAGGATTGAGGTCGTGTCACTTAGGGTCGTTTAGGTGAGATGTAAGTCTCTAGTATCAATGGCATTATATAAAAAGTTTAGTCATCTCGTGGTCTAGTCTTATACAAACTCTTTGTATAAGACACCCCCGCTCGCATGTCTCCACATGAATGGTCAGGATCTACCATCTGTAGTAGTTTACAACACTTGCAAACCTCTACAAAGCGAGTCGCATCCGTAGTGTCACCAGAGTCAGGTATCCCACCTTAATCCTTATACTACAGTCCTATTTAGGTTATCACTTAAGGCATTATTCACTTGTATATCACATATACATGCTTAATTTTACATAAGATAACCATGGAGCTTTGTTTATTGGATTTGAGTAAATGCCAGAATGAAAAAATAATAATTTTATTCATAGAAGAATGTGTATAATTACAAACAACGAGATTCCGGGAGAATTAGGACACTAATCCCAACAGAAACATGCGAGCGAGGGTATCTTATACAAAGAGTTTATATAATACCGAACCATAAGATGATTAGACTCTGTATATAACGCCGTTGATATTGGACACTTACATCTCACCTAAATGACCATAGGTGACATGACCACAATCCTGAGTATTTTGGAAACTTCTGCCTTTGAGGGCGGTCCTTTAATTAATATGGGTGAGAGTGGCCAGATTGCCAACTCAACATGCCTACCTTTTTGGGGACGTGTCTGATCTGGGAGCTGGAAACTCAATACAGAAGATGGAATTCACTCCTTCCCTGAAGCAGGGGTAAGTAGATAGATTGCTCCCTTAAGTGCTGATTCCGGGGTTTGAACATAGTGGCTACAACTTTTCTTTGGAAGAGAGGACTCAGTCATACTAGGACTATTACTTATGTTCATTAGAGGGATCAGTGGTATTTAAGGAGTTAGATATAACTACAGGGGCATAACGGTTATTGGCCGAGCTGTACTTATGAGCGATCTGTGAAGGGTTGTCGCACTGTTGATTGGTTAAGATGGACACATAACATATATGTAGTAAGAAGAGTTCAGTTTTTGGTCTTTAGTGGAGTGTCTGGCAGTTAACGGATGGTGGATCCTATGACTAAAGAGTTTTGTCAGTTATTCACATACGGTTGGAACTTCGAGCTACAGGTCCATAAGGTCCTCTTGGTAGCACAATGGATTCACGTTAAGAATCAGTTCTTGGTGTTGATTTTAATTGTTCAAATTGATAAGAGATAATTCAATTATATATGATATGATCGATGTAGTGTATAAGATACATCTAATGGAAGGTTGATGTAAATGAGATTTACATTAAGTTCCATGGATTAGAAAAAGAGCTATGGTTTATATGTTTCATGAGATGAAATATTAAAACTATAGGTTATAAATATAGTATGATAAGTTAGTTATCATTTATATTTATAATAATATTAATTATTAGATAATTATCTCTTTTTCTCTAATAACCAATTAAATGGGAGGTTATTGGTGGTTTTATGGTAACCGTGAGATAAAAGGACAAATGTTTTCCTAAAATTAGTAGGGTTGTGATTTTGAGATTTCCTATCTCGGAAATTACTCACGGAATAGTTGTCAAGTAAATCAGATTTAGTAAACGACAACTTGGAGACACTAGACGATCATGGAGTGTTCCTACACAATAGACACTCAGTTGGATGATTAGCTAAATGATCGCATAGCTTTAGCTAGACGATCGCATAGCTTTTGATAAACGACTGGGCATCGACCTATACGATAGGCTTTATCTTCTCCCACTTGCTCAATTGTTTACACGATTGCTATTCCTTCGCTTTCTCGCCTCTAACCAAGTCCACACTGAGCCCACACTTTGGATTCTCACACCGAGAATACCGAGGTGATCTCGTTGGTGGTGTCATACTCAACTTGACAAAGTTGAGGTTCTATTGATACCGTTCGTGGTGCTTGGGGTGTTCGTGACTTTGTGATCGCTTTGTTCAAGTTTGTTGTAATCGTGCAGTGTAGTGGTTGTGTTGTACTAGCGTTGAGTGTTGCAGTGTTGTGGTTTGTTCGAGTGTTCGTGATCAAGGAACTTGAAGATGAGTCTTCAAAGCATGCTGTAATTTTTGTTTTGCGCTTAGCCAATTGTTTCCGTTTGTGACTATAATTGTGTATGTTCATATATGATTGAAATTTTGAAAGATCCTTCCACTACTCATGGAAATTCTCAAGTTTAATTTCCTTCAGTTTTTTCAACGAGTATTTGCTAAAACCTAATGTAGGTAAATGTGTTTTTTTTCCCGCAACATGAATGATTTTCCGTTAATTGCCTCTAGTTTGATCGATTACATACAGTGGAAAGAGTCTGTTAAAACATATATCGTGGTAAACGACCTCGAGGTTTGTCATGGTTGAGGAATGTCCTCAAGTCCCGACCTTTGATGCACCGCAAAGTGTTTGTAATGCATATAAGGTGTGTATGAAGGCTAATTCATTTGTCCGACTTCACATTTTGGCTAGCATACCTGATGCATTGGCCAAAAGGGATGAGAACATGGTCATTGCACGTCAGATCATGGACTCGTTGCAAGAATTTTATGAATGTTAGTTCTCACTTTTCGAGCATAGAGGGATGGATGACAAAGAAACCGATAGTGTTAGTTCCCAACATAACCTCCAGTTAGAGAAAGCAAGTGTTGTTGAATCTAATGAAGTTCATCGACGAGAAGTGTTCTCTGAAATGGAACTTGGAGCTTGTTTAGGTTCTGATCTATGGCACCTAAGACTTGGCCATATAAATCTCAAAAGGATTGAGAGATTGGTTAAGAATGGACTTCTAAATAAGTTAGAAGACAATTCTTTACCTCCATGTGAGTCTTGTCTTGAGGGAAAAATGACTAAGAGATCTTTTATTGGAAAAGGTCTCAGAGCCACAATACCCTTAGAGCTTGTACATTCGGATCTCTATGGATCCATGAATGTCAAAGCTCGAGGTGGGTATGAATATTTCATCAGTTTTATTGATGATTATTCAAGATATGGTCATATTTACCTAATGCATCTCAAGTCTGATTCTTTTGAAAAGTTCAAAGAATATAAGGTTGAGGTTGAGAACCAGTTAGGTAAAACAATTAAGACACTACGATTAGATCGAGGTGGGGAGTACATGGACTTAAGATTCCAGGACTATATGATAGAACACGGAATCAAGTCACAACTCTCTGCACCTAATATGCCTCAATAGAACGGTGTATCTAAAAGAAGAAATAGAACCTTATTGGACATGGTTCGCTCAATGATGAGCTTTGCTAAGTTACCCGATTCCTTTTGGGGACATGTATTAGAAATTGCTGTCTATATTTTGAATAACGTTCCCTCTAAAAGTGTTTCAGAAACACCTTATGAGCTATGGAAAGGGCGTAAAGGCAGTCTACGTCACTTTAGGATTTGAGGATGCTTGACACACGTGTTGGTGCAAAATCCTAAAAAAATTGGAACGTCGTTCAAAACTATGCCTATTTGTAGTTTGTCCAAAAGAAACAAAAGGTGGTCTTTTTTACGATCCTCAAGAGAATAAGGTATTTGTATCGACAAATGCCACATTCTTAGAGGAAGACCACATAAGAAGTCATCAACCTCGCAGTAGACTAGTATTGAATGAAATTTCCTACAGATAGAGCTAGTTCATCTACTAAAGTAGTAGATCAAACTAGTACATCTGGTCAGTCATATCCTTCTCAAGAGTTGAGAATGCCTCGACGTAGTGGGAGGGTTGCTCATCAGCCTGACCGTTACTTGGGTTTAACAGAACATAAGTCGTCATACCTGATGACGGCATAGAGGATCCATAGACCTATAAACAGGCAATGAAAGATGTGAACCGTGATCAGTGGGTCAAAGTCATGGACCTCAAAATGGAGTTTATGTACTTCAATTCTGTCAGGAAACTTATAGATCAACCAAATGATGTAAAACCAATTGGTTGTAAGTGGATCTACAAGAGAAAACGAGACCAAGCCAGTAAAAGTACAGACTTTTAAGGCTCGACTTATGGTAAAGGGTTATACCCAAAGAGAGGGAGTGGACTATGAAGAAACTTTCTCTCTCGTTGCTATGCTTAAGTCAATTAGAATACTCTTATCCATTGCCACATTTTATGACTATGAAATTTGGCAGATGGATATCAAGACAGCCTTTCTAAACGGCAATCTTGAAAAGAGTATCTATATGATGACCAGAGGGGTTTATTGCACAAGGTCAAGAACAAAAGGTTTGTAAGCTTCAAAAATCCATTTATGGGTTGAAACAAGCTTCTAGATCTTTGAATATAAGATTTGATACTGCGATTAAATCTTATGGTTTTGAACAGAATGTTGACAAGCCTTGTATTTACAAGAAGGTCGTCAATTCTACTATAGCGTTCTTAGTTTTATACGTTGACGATATTCTACTCATTGGGAATGAAGTAGGTTACCTAACTGAAATCAAGAAATGGCTAGCAACACAGTTCGAGAAGATTTAGGAAATGCGCAGTATGTTCTCGGGATTCAGATTATTCGAAACCGCAAGAATATAGCCATGTCTCAAGCAACTTATATAGAAAAATGTTGTCTAGGTATAAGATGCAGAATTCCAAAAGAGTTTTGTTACTTACAGATATGGAATTCATTTGTCAAAGGATCAATGTCCTAAGACACCTCAATAGGTTGAGGATATGAGACACATTGCCTATGCTTCCGCAGCAGGGAGCCTGATGTATGCAATGTTATGTACTAGACCTAACATATACTACGTAGTAGGGATAGTCGGTAGGTATCAGTCCAATCATGGATATGATGATTGGACTACCGTTAAAAATATCCTCAAGTATCTTAGGAGAACGAGGAACTACATGCTTGTCTATGGTACTAAGGATTTGATCCATACTGGATACACTGACTCTGATTTTCAAACCGATAAAGATTCAAGAAAATCTACATCAAAATCAGTGTTCATTTTGAATGGAGGAGCAATAGTGTGGAGAAGTGTGAAGCAAAACTGTATTGCGGACTCCAAAATGGAAGCTGAATACGTAGTTGCATGTGAAGCAGCAAAGGAAGCAGTATGGTTGAGGAAATTCTTGACAGATTGGAAGTCGTTCCAAATATGCATCTGCCTATCACCCTATATTGTGATAATAGTGGTGCAGTTGCAAATTCAAGAGAACTAAGAAGCCATAAGCGCGGCAAGCATATTGAGTGCAAATACCATCTTATCTGGGAGATTGTACATCGTGGAGACGTTGTAGTGACCCAGATATCTTCTAAGCAAAACATTGATGATCCTTTTACAAAGGCCCTCATGGCTAAAGTGTTTGAAGGTCACCTACAGAGTCTAGGTCTACGAAGTTTGTAAACTAGGACAAGTGAGAGAACTTTTAGGTATATACCTTAGTTTATTGTATTTATATGTTTATTGTACTCATATGTTTCTCACTTAAATTCAACATTGTGATAATCCACTAGGAGTTTTAGTCCAAGTGGGAGTTTGTTGGATTTTATGTCCTAAAACTCGTAGTTTGTAAATTGATAAACATATTCTATTTTGTTTAATTGTTATTAAAATTGTAATCTTCAATCCAATAAACTAAGGTTCTGAGGCTATTTAATGTAGACTTGAACTTTATTTGATGACATAAAACATGGATCGAGTTCGAGTATATAGCCTAAAATGGTCTATAGTATAGGGATAAGGTTGGGTGCTTTGTTCTGGGGACACTATGGATGCAACCCACTTTGTAGTTAGTACAAACGATGTGATCCTGAATCGTTCATATAGAGATATGTGAGTAGGGGCATCCTATGCAATGAGTTTGTATAAGACTGGACCACGACTTAGTCACTTTTACTTTATAATACCATTTAATGTTTAAAACTAACTAATTCAATTTTAATGACCTAGGTAACTCGTCTCAATCTTGAGCTAACTATGAACTCCTGTTTATTAGGGATTATCCTTAGATCTACATGGGTGAGAGCAGCTCAGCAGCACTGGCTCGATAGCCTCCCATTTCAGGGGTAAGACCAGGTAAATAGCTGGGGACATAGGGTGTAAGACGGACTTCACTCCTACCCGTTTCTAAGGGTAGTAGATAGGTTGTTCCCTTAAGTGCTGACTTCGGAATAAGAACAAGGGGCCTCACCCTCCCACTAGACTGAGAGGAACTAGATTTGTTGGTTGGACCACAAATTAATTATTCTTTAGAGGTTTAGTGGTACTGAAGGAACAATAAGTGTTCTTGGGGGTAAAACGGTATTTTGACTCAGCTAAGACAACGAACAACCTGTGAAAGATTGACTTACTGATTATGGTTATATCAGATGAACAAAAATATATCTATAGTGAAGGGAGTGCAACTATGGGACTTTAGTGGAATGACCCGTTAGTTAACAAATGTTGATTAAGTGAAAGAGTTTTACCGGTTAATCTCGTATTCTTGGAGCCCATGATCTGTAGGTCCATTAGGTCCTCTTGCTAGCTAATATGGATTAAACTTAGAACAGTATGTTGGATTAATTCGAATTGTTCAAATTAAGAAAAAGGATTAAAACCGACAAGCATATGCGATATCGCTATCGATTTTTTGTATGGCGCTCTATATTCAAATGTGATTTCAATTTTGAAAATATGAATGCGGATTCATGTTTGGGAGGTCAAATTAGTCAAGAGGGTCAAAACTGTAAAAAGTTAAAGGGTTGGCTTTTTTTTGCTAAAAGTCAAAATTTGACTTTGACCAAATAGAAAAAGACTATTTCCATTTTACCCTTGACTAAGAGTTAGTGGAATTATCCAACATTTTGTTAGATAATCCCACTAACTTAAATAGACTATGTGTAAACATTATAGAATGACACATAGTCCACTTTGGTTTAGTGACACATAGTCCACTTTGGTTTATTGCTTTGTAAGGTGTTGAATTTTAGTGAGTTTCTATATGCATTAGATGCATGTAATTGTTAAATAAAAAGAGGTTTTTGAAATCTTTTTCTTTTCCTCTTCACACATTAACCTTGAACCACCATTTCTTCCCTTTTTCATTCCTTCATCCACCGGATCCCACAACTCGATTCGGAGTCCAAAGAATAGCGGGTAAACTCTAGCGATGGTCCGAAAGAGTTCGGGTCGAGATTTGACGAGGAAAAGCTTTTTTCAGGAGCTACAAAGGTTGTACTCCTTTTAATTTACTATTTTCCTATTTTTTTGTATGTTTTTTCCTTTTAATTAGAAGCAATTAGAGTGTAATTAGATCCTTATTCCACTGCCTATGTCTCGTGTTCCATCAGGTGTAAGTGGGACTACAAGAGAAAATAAGGTGGAAATGGAAAGGTGCAGACCTTTAAGGCTACATTCGTTGCAAAGGGTTATACCCAGGTTGAGGGAGTGGACTATGAGGAAACTTTCTCACCTGTTGTCATCTTGAAGTCTATCAGGATACTTCTGTCTATAGCCACATTTTATGATTATGAGATACGAAAAATGGACGTCAAGACTGCATTTCTTAATGGTAATTTTGAGGAGACCATCTACATGGCTCAACCAAAGGGGTTCATTGTTCCAGATCAAGAGCAAAGAGTTTGCAAGCTTAATAGGTCCATTTATGAGTTGAAACAAGCGTCTAGATTGTCGAACATTAGATTTGACAGTGCAATCAAATCGTTTGCCTTTGATGAAAATGTTGATGAGCCTTGTGTTTACAAGAAAATCATCAACAACTCAGTAGCTTTCCTGGTACTGTATGTGGATGATATCGTACTCATTGGGAATGATGTAGGTTTTCTTACTGATGTTAAAAAGTGGCTAGCCGCCCAATTCCAAATGAAAGATTTGGGAGAGGTGCGGTATATTCTAGGGATCCAAATCATTCGGGATCGTAAGAACAAAAGGTTGGCCTTGTCTCAGGCATCATACATTGATCAAATGTTGATCAGATACAAGATACAGGATTCCAAGAGGGGTTTATTACCCTTCAGGCATGGAATTGTATTGTCTAAGGATCAATGTCCTAAGACAACTCAAGAGGTTGAGGAGATGAGACGGATTCCTTATGCTTCAGCTGTTGGAAGCTTAATGTATGGAATGTTATGTACTAGACCTGACATTTGCTATACAGTAGGGATCGTTAGTCGTTATCAGTCTAATACAAGATTAGATCACTGGATGGCGGTCAAGACGATCCTCAAGTATCTTCAAAGAACGAGGGACTACATGCTCGTGTATGGAGATAAGGATTTGATCCTTACAAAATACACAGTCTCTGACTTTCAGACTAATAGATATTTTCGAAAATCAACATCAGGGTCAGTGTTCACTCTGAATGGAGGGGTTGTAGTTTAACGAAGCATCAAACAAGGATGCATCGCGGACTCCACTATTAAAGCCGAATACGTAGCCACTTGTGAAGCTGTTAAAGAGGCTATTTGGCTTAAGAAGTTCTTTACAGATTTAAAAGTTGTTCCAAATATGTCTTTGTTGATCACTCTCTATTGTGATAGCAGTGGGGCTCTGTAAATTCAAAGGAACCTCGGAGTCATCATAGAGGCAAGCATATTGAACAGAAGTACCATTTGATCAAGGAGATTGTACATCATGGTGATGTGATAATCACGAAGATCGCGTTGGAGCACAACGTTGCTAATCCGTTTACAAAGGCTATCACGACTAAAGTCTTTGAGGGTCATCTGGAGAGTCTGGGTCTACGAGACATGCGGCATTTTATCTAGAACAAGTGGGAGATGATATTGGGTATAGAGTATGTCCTAGTTTATTGTATATTGAACTTGTTTTTTCATGTATTGTACATTAGTCTCCTGAGGCATTAGGACAAGTGGTAGATTGTTGGGATTGGTGTCCTAATTCTCCCGGAGTCTCATAGTTTGTAAACAGTTGTACATATTGTTACTAATAAAATAAGAGTTATTTTATTTGCATTTACTCATATCCAATAAATAAAGATCCATGGTTATTGTATGTAAACTTAAGCATGTATATGAGATTTACAAGTGAATCATGGCTTAAGTAATAACCTAAAAGATCTGTAGTATAAGGATAAAGAAGGGATACCTTATCTTGAGGACACTACAGATATGACCCACTTTGTATAGGTTTACAAGTATTGTAAACTACTACAGATGGTCTGATCCTGACCATTCATGTGGAGACATGTGAGCAGGGGTGTCCTATACAAATAGTTTGTATAAGACCGGACAACGAGATGATTCGTCTCTTTATATAATGTCGTTGATAATTGAGACTTATATCTCACTATAACGATCATAGGTGACATGACCTAAATCCTGAGTGTTTTAGGAACTTCTACTTTTGAGGGAGGTCCTTTGATTAATATGGGTAAGAGTGGCCAAATTTTCAACTCAACAAGCCTACCTTTTTGAGGATTTGTCTGATTAGGGAGCTAAGAACTGAGTTAAACAAGACGAAATTCACTCCTTCCCCGAAGTAAGGGTAAGGTAGATATATTGCTCCCTGAAGGGCTAATTCTGGGTCTTGAACATAGTGGCCACATCCTCTCTTTATAAGAAAGGACCCAGTCATAGTAGGACTATGACTTATTGTTCATTAGAGAAATCAGTGGTACTTAAGAAGTTAGATGTAACTGTAGGGGAAAATGATAAATAGTCGCAGCTGTGCTTACGAGCGATCTGTAAAGGGTTATCGCACTACTGATTGGTTAATGTGGACATAGAAATATATCTATGGTGAGGAGAGTGCAGCTGTCGGTCTTTAAGTGGAGTGTCCAACAGTTAACAAGTGGTGGATCTCGTGACTAAAAAGTTTAGTTATTTACACACGTATCATTTGAGCTTTAATCTATAGGTCTATAAGGTCCCCTTGGTAGCTCAATGGATTCAAGTTGAGTATCAGTTCTTGGGGTTAGTTTGAAGTGTTCAAATTAACAAGAGGAAATTCAATTATATATGATATAATTGGTATGATGTATGAGATACATCAAGTGGAGGATTAATATAAATATGATTTACATTAAGTACCATAAAATAGAAAAAGAAATATGGTTTATATGTTTATATGATGAAATATTAAAACTATAGGTTATAAATATAATATGATAAGTTGACTATCATATTTATTTATAATATATTAATTAAATGATAATTAAATCTTTTTCTCTAATAACCGATTGAGTGGGAGGTTATTGGTGGTTTTATGGTAACCGTGAGATAAAAGGAAAATTATTTTCCTAAATTTAGAGAGTTGCCTCATTCGGAAAGAACTCACGGTAACAAGCTATCAAGTGAAAGAGTTTCACTAAGCGATAGCTGAACAGAGACTAAACGATCGTGGAGAGTTGATTATACGATAGTCATTCAGTTGATTGTAGCAAACAATCAAGTGGTTAAGTCTATACGATAGGCTACCGTTTGCTACACGATCGAGCACATCATCTATAGGATAGACATCTTCTTATCTCCCACTTGCTCAATCGTCTACTCGATCATTGTCCTCCAGTCTCTTCCTCAAGCCAAGATCATATAGAGCCCACAACTCCTGGATTCTCACACCAAGAATACCAAGGTAACCATTGTGGTGGTGTCCTCACTCAGTTCATGGATCGAGTTAGACTCGACTGGTCTCGAGGAGCTGTTGGTCGTTCGATGTGTTCATGTTGTTGGTCATGTTGTATCAGTAATTGCATTCGAGCATTGCTATTCTTGGATGCTTGTGTCGGGATTTGTGTCCCAATTCTCTTGGAGTCTCATAGTTTGTAATATATACACATTGTTGTGAATAAAAAAAAGTTATTTTATCTGGCATTTACTCATATCTAATAAACAAAGCTCTATGGTTATTGTATATAAACTTAAGCATGTATATGAGATATACAAGTGGATCATGCCTTAAGTGATAACCTAAATAGGTCTGTAGTATAAGGATTAAGGAGGGATTCTTGATCCTGGTGACACTACAGATATGGCCCACTTTGTGGAGGTTTGCAAGTGTTGTAAACTACTACGGATGGTAGATCCTGACCATTCATATGGAGACATGCGAATGGGGATGTCCCATACAAATAGTTTGTATAAGACTGGACCACGAGATGATTCGTCTCTATATATAATGCCATTGATACTGGAGACTTACATCTCACCTGAACGACCATAGATGACATGACCTCAATCTTGAGTGTTTTAGGAACTCCTGCCTTTGAGAGCAACCCTTTGATTAGTATGGGTGAGAGTGGCTAGATTGCCGACTCAACATGCCTACCTTTTTGGGGACTTGTCTGATTTGGGAGCTGGGAACTTAGTTACACAAGATGAAATTCACTCCTTCCCTGAAGAAGGGGGAAGTAGATAGATTGCTCCCTTTAGGGCTGATTCCGGGGCTTGAACATAGTGGCCATAACTTCTCCTTGGAAGAGAGGACTCAGTCATAGTAGGACTATGACTTATGTTCATTAGAGGGATCAGTGGTACTTAAGGAGTTAGAAGTAACTACAAGGGCATAACGGTTATTGGCCCAGCTATACTTACGAGCGATCTGTGAAGAGTTATCGCACTATTGATTGGTTGATATAGACATATAATATATCTGTAGTAAAAAGAGTTCAGTTGTCGGTCTTTAGTGGAGTGTTTGCCAATTAACGGATGGTGGATCCCGTGACTAAAGAGCTTAGTCAGTTATTCACGTAACGTTGGAGCTTCGAGCTATAAATCCATAAGGTCCCCTTGGTAGCTCAATGGATTCAAGTTGAGGATTAGTTCTTGGTGTTGATTTGAAATGTTCAAATTGACAAGAGGTAATTCGATTATATATGATATGATCAGTGTGGTGTATGAGATACATCAAGTGGTGGATTAATGTAAATGAGATTTACATTAAGCACCATGAAATAGAAAAAGAGTTATGGTTTATATGTTTCATGAGATGAAATATTAAAACTATAGGTTATAAATATAATTTGGTAAGTTAGTTAACATGTATATTTATATTTATATTAATTATTGGATAATTATCTCTTTTAATCTAATAACCAATTGAGTGGGAGGTTATTGGTGATTTCATGATAACCGTGAGATAAAAGGAAAAATGTTTTCCTAAATTTAGTAGTTGTTGAATTGAGAGTTTCTATTCTCAGAAATTAATCACGGTGGTTGTCAAGTAAATACGATTTACTAAACGACAGCTGAAGAGAGACTAAACGATCGTGGAATGATTCTACATGATAGTCACTCAGTTGGCCGATTAGCTAAACGATCGCAGAGCTTTTGCTAAACGATCGCATAGCTTATGTTAGACGATTGGGCATCGTCTATATGATAGACCTTGTCATCTCCCACTTGCTCAATCTTTTACATGAATATTCTTCCTCCAGTCTTGTCCTCTAACCCAGTCCATACAGAGCCCACACTTCTGGATTCTCACACTGAGAATACCAAAGTAGTCATTGTGGTGGTGTCGTACTCAACTCGACATAGTCGAGGTTTATTGGAGGTCGTTCACTGTGTTCGTAGTCTTGGAGTTTGTTGTGTTCGTGATCTTGGAGATCGTTGAGTTCGTGATCACTGTGATCGTGTTATGGTACGGTCAAAGTGTTCGAGCGTTCGTAATGGTCGTCTTGCTGTGAACGAGCGCTCGTGATCAAGGGTGTTGAAGATGAGTCTTCAAAGGTATGATAATTTTTTCCCTTGATCTTAAGAAAAACATGTTGTAATTTCATTTTGTGCATAACTTGTATGTTTCCGTTTTCTTGATTGTAATCATTGTTGCTCAAAAACAAATGAAATTTGGAACGATCATTCCACTGCTCATGGAAATTCTCATGTCTGATTTCCTTCAATGGGTATCAAACCTAGGTTGTTTTGATATTCCAAATTTCACTTCTATTTTGAACTTCTTTTACAGTCGTGGTGGGTTTTCTGCATTGCGTTTAATTGTTAAATGCGTTTGTGAATGGCATTGATGAATGTTTACGTGTTTAATTGCCTTTGTTTCAAGCTTTCTTTTAATTATAAAGTGTTAATTTTTAAGGGCCCCTATGTTTTGGGCATACTTAACTTGCAATCGAGTCTGTAATTTAAAGTGTTTGAGTTAGTCGATCGTTCGTGATGAAGTTTCGAAGCATGGAGATGCAGTTCTCAGTGAAAAAGAAGACCAGGAGATGGTTGTGTCGTGTAGCCTCAGGTAAATGATCGTTGGGATTTGGCTAAACGATCGTGTAGATTTTTCTATACAATCGTGGAGTATTTACTAAACGATGGGGCAAATCGTTTGCTCTATCGCATAGTGTTGGTTGCCTGATGGCATAAACGCTGGAGGTAAACAATTGAGTGGGAGCATTTGATGCTTATCGTTTAGAAAAAGACACGCGTGCTAAATGATCGTGTAGTTAGCCTGCTCATCGCATAGTCACTGATTACACGATCACACGGAATACATATGAAGGTGTTCGCTCAGCGATCATTTAAATGATAGTGCTTCACCACATCGTTGTTGTTTAGACGATCGTTTAAAGATTGCGTTATGCGTGGCGCACTGCATGATCGCATATCTCGTGCTTCATCGCATAATAAAAGGTACACGATCGTTGCTAAATGATCGTTTAGCTTTAGACGCATAGGTAAACGATTGAGTAAAGCGTTTATTCTTTAGTGTAGAAAATCGCGAGGAAGTTTGGTACACCGTCAATGGAGACGCATTACTTTGCCCAGACGGTTCAAGAATCAGTTCACCTTTTTGAACTAGAGACCCTTTGTTTTTGTAATAGTTAGCTTTAGTTTTTGAGGATTTGAGGCAATTTTTTCCCGTTCATCAACATTTGTTTATTATACATGAGATGTATGTGGTTTATATAGCAAAGTATTTGACATATAGATTTGAAACCCACCTTAGGTTATGCAATTATTCATGCATCATGATTATAAGTGTTATAATATGGCATGAAGAAATTACAAGAGAACATGTGCATGCATCATAAAATATAAGAGTTATATTTGTGCATGCAGTATGCATATTCATGCATCATCTTTATATTATAAGCGTTATAGTATAAGGGTGAATGGAAGCATGTTTTGCTTGGTTTGTTGCTTGTTTGTATAAGAACTACATAAAAAGGTAGCAACGAATGAACAATGCATGGAACATGATACTTAGGCTGTTTATAAGCGTTATGAATGCCTCGCATGCGTTTGCTTTGCATTGTGGTTGGTTTTGGTTATTTTTGTTATAAGAGTTATAATAGAAATTAGAACTAAAATCGATAAGAAAGAGTTGCATGCGAACTTAGGGTGAACTCATGTTTTAAAAGGGTTTTAAAATTGGATTGAGATAGACCTAAGTTCAAGGTTCTAATGAGATTAGCAATCTAGTTTAATCTTTTAAATCAGTTTAATAGGTTAACTTGATTGGCATAAAAGATTAAAAAATATATTAAATCTATTTATAAGGGACCTTTTGTCTAAGGCGGATTCTGTTTAGGTTAGGGTACTTAAGCTGACAGAAACGGAACACCCTTACCTGAGAATCTAATTGGAAAGGTGAATTAGATAGATTTTCTGCAAGCATGCGATAATGGATCAAAGTCTCCGTTAAAGAGTTTAATGGATGGTGATCAAAAGTTGTTTAACTATCCAAGGTAAAAGTTACTCTTGGGAAAACCTAAAAAGTGACTTAGTTAAAATTCTTAGTCGTGTTTTTTCTAAGTAAACTAAACCTTAGGTTATAAAATGCTCAATGGGAGGAAGATCTGTCATCTTGCTTGTGGTGCGGTCGAAGTGTTCGATCATTCGTGATTGTTGTCTTGCTGTGAACGAGCATTTGTGATCAAGGGTGTTGAAGATGATTCTTCAAAGGTATGATAATTCTTCCCTTGTTCTTAAGAAAAGCATGTTGTAATTTCATTTTGTGCATAACCTGTATGTTTCCGTTTTCTTGACTGTAATCGTTGTTGTTCAAATACAATTGAAATTTAGAACGATCATTCCGCTGCTCATGGAAATCCTCATGTCCGATTTTGTTCAGCTTGTAGATTGATCGAGGGATTCGTGAAGAATGGTTCTTCAAAGGTATGCATACTCTATCCCTTGATACTCTTGTAGCTTGCTATAATTTTGTTTTGTGCATGACCTGTTAGTTTCGGTTTAAAGACTGTAATGGCATATGTTCAATCTGAATGGAATTTGGAACGATCCCTTTCGCTACTCATGAAAATCCTCATGTTTGATTTCAATTCACTCATTTCCCGAAGCAAGGGTAAGTAGATAGATTGCTCCCTTAAGGGCTGATTTCGGGGCTTGAAAAATGTGGTGTCACACCTTCTCATGGCCCGAGAAGTGTTCATTCATAGTAGGACTATGATGTATTGTTCATTAGAGGAATCAATGATACTTAAGGAGTGAGATGTAACTATAAGGGCAAAACGGTAAATTGGTCCAACTGTACTTACGAGCGATTTTTGAAGGATCATCATAACACTCTTGATTGGTTATATCCAATGGACACAGAAATATATCTGTAGTGCGAAAAGTGCAGTTGTCGGTCTTTAATGGAATGTCAGACAGTTAACGGATGGTGGATATCATGATTAAAGAGTTTAGTTAGTTATTCACGTACCATTAGAGCTTCAAGCTACTGGTCCATAAGGTCCTCTTGGTAACTCAATGGATTCATGTTGAGAATTAGTTTTTGGGTTTGTTTGAATTGTTCAAATTACCAAGAGGGAATTTGATTATATATGATATAATTAAATTGATTAAAGTATATGTGATATAATTGATTTGATGTATTAGATACATTAATTGGAGGAATTAATATAAATATGATTTATATTAAATACAATAAAGGAGAAAAGAAGTATGGTTTAAATATTACATATGATGTGATATTAAAACTATAGGTTATAAATATAATATGATAAATTAGTTATTATATTTATTTATAATAAATACAATTATGAGATAATTATTTGGTTGGTTAAAATTCTCTCCTTTAAGCGTTGCAAGTGTGAAGTTATTATTAGTTTTGATAACTAATGGATAAAAGTGAAAAAGGTTTGCATTTTTTATAATGGCATAACATGTGATCGAGTGCAAAAGAAAAGCTATATGATAGCCTTTGAGAGAGTGAACGACGAGGTATCAAGTTTACTAGACGAGGCATCGAGTTTACTAGACGACAGCTTCTCGTTTACTAGACGATCGAGTACCCAGTCTATACGATAGACTTAGACACTCTCCCACTTACTCGCTCGTTGAGTTCCTCCTTCCTTCTACCAAATCCACACAGAGCCCACACCTCCTGGATTCTCACACTGAGAATACCAAGGCAACTGAGTGGTTGTGTTGAGTGTTTTTGTTCGAGGGTCGAGGATCGAGTCTTACTCGATTGGGTTCGAGGATCTGACAGTTCGTGAGTTGCACTAGCTGTTCGTTGCGTTCGTGCTCGTGATCGAGTTTGCTTGGATGCTGGACTGGTGTTGATCGAGGGAATACACGAAGAAGAGTTCTTCAAAAGGTATGTCACTCGATCCTAGTTGTTTTCAACTTGATAACATGCTGTAATTTACTCGATGATGCATAACTGTTGAAGTTTGTTTGTAAATTTCTTTGTTCTTTCACAATGTGTTTGGAACGATCTTGCTTCCGCTCAATAGTTCTCTTGTTTAAGAGTTTCTTCAAATAGATTCTTTCGAATCTCTAGCACATACCACACATCATTGAAGGTAAGTATCTTTGTAGAAGTCCATTTTAGTAGGATCTTCCCTTTTCCTTCCACATAAGCAGTTGAAGCATTTTCCATGAACAGTTTATCACTGCCTTCTAGCTTCTCAAATGTAATGAACAATTATTTGTCCTTACAAATGTGCTAGTAGCAACAGTATCAATCCACCAATATTTGATGTCGAAGCCATATTTACTTTAGAAATGATGACAAACAAACCATCATTTTCCATGACATTGGCCCGATTGTTGGAATTTTGTGCCTTATTACAAACCTCATGTTTGCACATTGACGCAATATGAACACTCTTATTACAAACCTAGCAATTTCCTCGAATGTGCTTGCTAGCATCATTCATTAACCCACAATTCACATTTTTCTTCTTGAAATTCTGCTTCTTAGGTTTATGCTTTGAAGCTTTAACAATATGAGCTTTGGCTTCAATTTCCAGTGGAGTTTTATCTCCTTTTCTATTATCCTCTTCTATAACGAAGTTTCACCAAGAGGTTCTCCATGGATAAGTCCTTTTATTTGTGTTTGAGATAGTATTTGAAGTCTTTCCAGGAAGGAGGCAACTTCTCAATCACAACAACAACTTGAAATAGCTCACTGATGTACAATCCTTCACTTTGTAAATCACTAATGATCATTTATAGTTCTTCCATTTGATCGACTACCAATTTGGGATTAATCATCTTATACTCTAAGAATTTTTCCGCAAGGAATTTCTTAGTACCAACATGTTCTAGCTTGTACTTCTTGTCTAATGTCTCCCACAATAGTTTTGATGTATTGTAGACATTATACAAACTATCCTCAAGACCACTAAGTAATATAATTATGACATATGAAGTCCTAATGCGTCCATACTTGCTTCGTAGCTTTCATTTCAATAGTTACAGCTTCTAGTGGAGTAATTGAGCATTCTTCCTTCAAAATATGACATAGGAAGTCCTAATGCTTCCATACTTGCTTCGTCGCTTTCATTTCAATAGTTATAGCTTCTAGTGGAGTAATTGAGCATTCTTCCTTCAAAATATGAGCAAGATTCAACGTGGTGAGGTAGAAGATAATCTTCTATTGCCATCTTTTGAAGTTTTCTCCTTTGAACTTCTCTGGTTTTTCAGCATGGGATTTGACAATGGTCGTTTCCATCATGGCAAAAGTAGAAACATTGGTGGAGGAGTTTACAACATTGGTTCAAATAATAATTGTCTTTAGATTGTTGGAGGAAAATGATATATAAGAACTAAATACACTAGCAACCTGATTATACCTCAACTACAAACAGTACACATAATGTAAAAATTCAAACTCAAACGTAAACTAGATGGTGCAACAAGGCTTAGATATGGAAATAATCAAAGACTTAAAAAAACCTTAAAATCTTTGGATATTCAAAACGTAGTGAAGGTATGCTTCTAATAAGCGTTGTCTGAAGACAATTATTCCCTCTACATTGGTTGCAAGAAGGCTACAACGATCGTCTCAACAGGACACAACGATTTACTCTAGTAGAACTGCAACCTTGAACTACTTGGATCTAGCAGAGCTCTTGGATATTTACTCTCAACTCAACCCAAGATGAAAAGAAAGAAAGAAAGGAGAGAACTCTTCAATTTGAAGTGACATGTTATAAATGAAGAACCAAGTTACTATTTGTAAACTAGCAACTTAGTAATTCTCCAAAATATAAGATATAAATCAAATAAATATAAAAACTGAAACATTTATCAATTTAACTCATTTGAGTTTTTATTTGACAAAAATTAAACATAACTCATTCAAATTGAAGAAAGTACAAATTTAACTTTAATACATGTTAAATTTGTACATAAACCATATATGAATTTGAAGTCTCGGTCCAATTTGAAAGTTTTTTATAATGAATTTAATCTACATAATTAAATTCAACTGTTTATATTTTAATATTCAAATGTTTCACTTTCTTTCACTATAAATATCCAACACTACATACAATTTAAAAGGCAATATATAATTTTCAATTATAATAATTTCTCTGCCAACATGAGCATAACATAAAAATTGAGCTATCGACCAATAAGTTAGATTTTCGACCTCACCCTATATATTCATTAACAATACAAACATACAATTTGTTTTTGATTTTTTATTTGTTAGGACAAATTCCGGGGCATGTTTGTTTCATATATTTTTCTAAGAGATTTTAGACAAACATTAAGTAACCTTGTTTGTTTAACAAAATTTCACTTTTTAAAATCCATTTGAGATGGGTTTTTTAATACTCTGCATAATGGTGCAATTTTTATCCGGGAAGATTGAATAGTAAAAATATAGCCTAATTAATTAATAAATGAATATCAATTGTTTATTACAATTAATTTTAATTAATTGTTAAATATAAATATATTATTTTAGACTTAATAAATTTCGACTACTACACTTATAATTAATATTTTTATGCTATATTAACTATTTAATATAAATTATTACTATTAATTATCAATATTCTAATTTAATTATATTAATTTAATTATTTTTAGTAATTAATTTAAATAATGTAATTATGTTCAATATAAAAGTATTCATTTATTTTTTATTTTAGTTGATTAAATAATTAATTAATATAACAATAAACTAAGTAATGCTAGATTTAATTGATGACTATTAAGGGTGTACATCTGTTAGTGTCAGTTTTGGGAGAAAAATCAACATGAAAATCGATCAGGAAAATTAGTTGGCAGTCGACCGCAGGTTAGTCTGCAGGTGGTTGATTATGTCAGTTTCCTATTTCTTTCTTCTTCTTCTCCCTCAATTAGATTAGAGGCAGAGAAAATCGAATACATTTTTCCATCAAAAAGCAAGAAAACTATATTGAAAAAAATTGTAGAAGAGAGAGCAAGAAAAGAGGTCATGGCGGCGGGGGTGGAAATGGAGAAGGGAGATGGAGATCAAATTGGGAATGTGAAGAAAAAAGATGTGGTAGGATAAGAAAGAGTAGCTATTTTTCTTTTTTCTTTTAAAAAACACTAATATACATCATGATCGGTTAGTCGGGGTGTCTTTTTTATGGAAGAACTGACCACCGACCAACCATGACCCCTTCCTATAGACCGATCAAGTTATGTATACCTTTAGTGATTATATTAATTAGTATATTGAATTTAATCAAGTAGTTATTTAATTTTGATTTCTATATTCAAAATAAAGATATTTAACTTTCAAACCTTACATATTCTACATATCCAAATAAAAATATTTATCTCAGATATTTAAAACTCAAACGTTGCGATCCAAAACTGGGCCAAATATTATTGTTTGGGTATTTGAAGGGGAAAAAGTATTATTCGGGAAAAAAAAACGTATAAAGGATAAATGGGCATCGACCAGAATAATTTTAGGGCGAAAGGAATTTAACAGCAGACAGGAAAAAAAGAAGAAGAAGGAAAGGGGTTTGAAGAAGACTTGAAGTCGGTTCTTTTCAGCTTTTGCCATTCCAATCGGAGCGACGACGAAGACGGAATCAGGGAGAGGAGGAGCGAAACAAATCCGCATCATTCCCTTCTCCTCAATCCCCATCGCCGGTGATACCTTCCACCGGATTCTCCTCAATCCATTCTGAGTCCTCAATCTGGATTGGAACTCCATCAACTGCGATTTCTGGTAATATATTACATGTATTTGTGCTTTCGTGTCCCATCCCCTTTCTGCTTCTAATTAGGGTTTCGATTACTCTTTACGTTACCACTGTCTCTATACTAGGGTTTTCGCTACTTTGTGGATATTTCCGTCCGTCTGCTTCCTCAATCAACCGTCCGGTTTGACCTTTTTTAGTCGTTCATACTTCGGTTTTCTTGTTTGATGCTTTGTGATTTATGGAAATGGAATAAGAAGCTGACTTCTCAAATCCAATGTCTTGATGTTTATTGATTGTTTATTGTATGCCTTATGTTAATGTTAACCGAAGTAATTTGTTTACAGAGTGAAGATTTTTCCTTGTTGATACAAGATGCCTCGGGATTTATCACGATCTCGATCACCTTCGTATAGGCGGAGGCATTCACCATCTCCCTTAGGGCATAGGTATACCAGGAGAAGTCGAAGAGACAGGAGCCGTTCACCGTATTCATCGTACAGCAGGTGATCCCGTTTATGTTTTTGGTTTTATTTACTTTCGATCAATCGATTGAATAATCTCCAACGAATTATGAAAAGATTGATGACACCATATCTTCCCACGCGGTGTGTATTTCACTGACATCGGAGTTTCTGCATGAATTTTGTCCCTTTTGCTGTAAATTTCCACCTTTTTTGATATGTAAATTTCCCCCTTTTGCGGTTTGTATTTTAGTTTTCTAAATTTACTTCTCTCTTGAACTTGTTCTGCGATGAGGTCAGAGAACTTTGTCTACACTAATTGCATGTTCGTTTACAGTTTTTTCTTATTATTATAATGTTGATAAGAAACAGTTCGGGTATATTTATTGCTGTATTTATTGGGTTTTCGTGTTCATTTTGTTGTTCAATTACATAAATGGATCATTATAAGTTCGGGTTTCTTGTACTTCCCTTTCTGTGAGTCATGTCTTTCAGATCTACATGACCTCTTTTATTGTTTATATGCTGATGACATGATCTTCATGACCTCTTTGATTTATTGGCTGATGAGTGGTTGTCTTGGTTTGTACTTGTGCTTTACTATTATGAATTTCACATGAAATTTCTGATTTTTTTGGCATAATTGTCAAGTACCTCCCGATGTTATTTAATCATTTGTTGGGATTGATGAGGGGGGGAGAAAATTTTTAGTCTTCGGGGGGAAAAACTCTAAAATGTGGTGAGAAGCAAACAGAATAGACATGATCTTGGTAAGAAAATGGTGAAATAAGTCAGTTCTTCCTATTACATGGGAAGTTATCAGGTTAAGGGTGCCGATGGTTGTCCTGTCATTGCTCGATTGTGACTTTGCTTCTTCATGTGATGTGATAAAAGATGGAGCTCACAAAGGTTTATTCTTAACAATGTATGAGGTAACTGTACGGTGCTAAGTGGTAGGCTAGCTTGATACATACCTATGTATAATATTATAATGAAGTCTTTATCTCTTGCTCAAATACTTCTATTCATTATACAGAAGAAAAAGCTGCTCAATTTCTCCAAGACGTAATAGAAGTCGTTCACGAACACCAAGACGCCATAGAAGTCGTTCTTCAATTTCAAGGAGTTACAAGAAGCAAAGACGGCGAAGTTCCTCATCATCTCTACACCGTAGATCTTCTAGTTCTAGCCTTGGATCCATTGAGCAAAAAAGTACCAGTGAAAAATTGAAAAAGGAGGAGGAAGAAAGAAAAAGGTATATTAACTGTCTCACTGGTTTTATGTTCTTTTTTCTGCTTCTCAATTGTCCTTGGGTTCATCTCAGAATCATTTAGTAGTTCGTTTAAGTACTTTGTGGGCATTAACCTTTTGAACCATGATAGATTATAGCATAACTAAGATACACGTTAGGATGGCGAAGTGAATTCTTGCCCTAAGTATCGCTATCAGTGTTATCTTTAAACACGAGTCAAAATAATGATTACCCTTTAGAAAGAGATTTAAAAGCGGAATCAGGATAATAATTTAATTGTTTACATGGAGAATCTTTAAATATTTTTTTTAATGAAAATTTAAAACTTTTTTCTTTCTTGTTGGAAGGACATGGGTTGATATTTCGTTTTTGCTGGTTCTTTTGTTAACTCATAAAATGAGAAACTGTCAGTTCCGCACTCCAGCTGGTCACCGTGTGTGTAATTCTGAAACAATAAAAATCTAATTGAGCTTTAGTTTAATATGGCTGTTCCAGAAATGCTGTCATTTTTCTGTAGTTGTGCATATGCTAGAACTCTCTATGTACCTGCATCTGCAGTGCATATGCTTGAGCTTGTGAATGAAGATTCTTTGAGATAATAATGGAACTATAGGCTCTAGGTGGATGATGATTCAATGTATTTGGAATTGCTCTCTAAAGATTATGATATCGTGTGAGCATTTTCTTTTTAATTTCACATTATAAAGGTCTTTAACTGATTTTCTTTTAGTATTGGAACTGATTGAAATTGGCTACAGATTTGTTTAATAATGTTACATTTCTGTGGGATCATCTTTCAGTTTTATCATTGCAATATTCTCATTGTTTCTATTGTTAATTAGAGCTATATATGTGTGTTATGGATGATCAAAAACAATATCTGTAAAATAGTACGTGGATGTTGCATTCTCATGGTCGTTTATATGGTGTACTGAAAATATTTATTATTTGATTGGTTTGGAACATCAAAGGAAGGTACTAGAACATTTTATTTATTTAATTTATGAGGCACCTTTATTATAGATGGAGTTAAGGGTATAAAATGACTTGAGTGAAAACCTAACTGTGGGATGTAGGCATTGTTTTGCTCAGAGTCCCCTTTTTCTTTAATTTCTATTGTATATACGGAATTGGAGAAATCTATATACTCTTTTGGAGTCTGAGGAGTCTAATAGTTTGATGCTTGAGAATCTGCTTGTGCTCCTGCTATGTGGAATTTTTATCCCATCTCTGACTTTTGCCTTTCCATCTAGTTATTTCTTATAGTATTGTTCGTATTGGATTGACTGGCTAATTTATATTCCTATAAAATCTCTAACTGATTTAAATTCGAGAAAGGGGTTTTAAGATGGGAGGAACTAATGTAGTATGTGGCTTATTCAATTGTTAGGTTGTTGTGAATAACATTCTGGTGTTATCATGCATGCCTATGTGAACGCCTAATATGAAATATTTGTACAGTCCGTCACATGTGAAGTTTAGATTGAATTTAATAGGCCTCTGGGAACCTCATTTTACATGAAATCCCTACTGTTTTAGTTTAAAGGGTCATAGCAAATGCAAAAATGGAAGATATTTTTTCACCATTTTGATGTTCTAGAGCTTAGATAAAAATTTCATTTTTTACATAAGAAAAAGAAAGTAATATACTCCCCATCAAAGAATGTTATAGTGTAAGGATTTGAGTTCTTCCAGTGATCGGTTTTAAAACTGCGACAGGTTACTTGACATTCTTCTCCACAGGATTTTCTGAAGGAAGATACTGCTATAGACTTGTTATATTTGATGATCAATTTGGTGCTTCGTTAATATGCTGTTCACCAGTTTTGTAACTCTTTTGTATGGATCAGGATTGAGTTAGAGGTATGCCCTAAAAGGATAAGCATGTTTTAGTGCTCTTATCGTCATGGAGGTTAGTTTGTTAATTTACTATATGCTTATATAAACCGGAAGAGGAAAAAACAACGGGCTGAGGCATGATAAAGTCAGTTGTCATTTAATTGTTGTTTGAATTGGAGGACGCTTCAGGTGGTGCATTTCACATATATCCGTGGTTAGCTGTTTTCTTAAATATTTATTTTTCTCTCAGGCGACAACAAGAGACCGAGGCCAAATTGCTGAAAGAAGAAACAGCAAAGAGGGTGGAAGAAGCAATTCGCAAGGAAGTTGAACAGAGCCTGAACTCCAATGATTTAAAAGTGGAAATAGACAAGAAGTTGGAGGAGGGACGGAAACGGCTTAACGAAGAAGTAACCGCTCAACTTGAGAAGGAAAAGGAAGCTGCTCTTGTTGAGGCCAGACGGAAAGAGGTACTACTAATTACTTATCTATTGCTAAATTTCTGTGAAAATATAGAGAAGAGAAGTCCAACTTTTGGGTATTGTGGTGTGGTTCGGTTCGGGTGGATGGATGTTTAAGAAAATTGTTTGGTCTGTAGGAACAAGCTAGAAAAGAGAAAGAAGAGGTAGAAAGAATGGTCGAGGAGAACAGGAGGAGAGTAGAGGAGGCTCAAAGAAGAGAGGCTTTAGAGAGACAAAAGAGAGAAGAGGAAAGATATAGAGAACTGGAAGAGCTACAAAGGCAAAAAGAAGAAGCTATTAAGAGGAAAAAACAGGAAGAAGAGGAACAGCGAATTAATCAGATGAAACTGTTGGGTAAAAACAAATCACGTCCCAAATTGTCATTTGCCATTGGCTCCAAATAAAAAGAAAAGAAATAATGTCAACAAGAAAGAAAAGTAAATGCTTAATTTTTTACCCCCTTGTGAATTTAGACTCGATTGTTGTCACACTTGTGTAATTTGGGATGACATTTTACTTAATGCCAGGCCGTCTTTCTTATGAAATTCACTCCTCTCCATGAAATTGCTTCGGCTATTTCTCCCACCCTCACTCCAAAAAGAAAAGAAGGAAAACAAAATCGAACAATAATAAATAATTGAGAAAAACTCGAGTATATGTTTGCCGTTGCATTGAATTATATAAGAATGGATTGCATATTGGGAATAGATCCATTTTTAATACAATCTTTCAACATCAAGTAGCAAAGGTATGTGATTGCAAATGATTGAATTATGCCTATTAACATTATGGGCTTTATTATACCTCTATCGTCCGGTATCGTTACAAATAAAGCAATCATACTCAAAGTAGTAGTAAATATAGTACAATGCAAAATAATTTGTAAATATAACAAAATTTTGATCTAACTCTCGAAGTGTATAAAGAATAGACATTGTTGACAGATTATATCTTTGATAAGAGTCTACCAACAATAAAGTCAATCATCTAGAAGTCTATCAACGATTAAGTTTAGTATTGATAGATTTTGTTATATTTGCACAACTCTAAAAATATTGCTATATGTTCATTGCAATTGTCCTTTTATGATTTGAATTGTTTGTTTAGATATTGACTAGTCATGTAGTTTCCATCAACATAACTTAAATACGACTTAAAATAGACGGATCAAAATATTACTTCCATTTCATCATATCTAACTAGTAATCTAGATTATATTGTCACAATATAGATCAATCTCTCTAGACTTTTATTTCTATAAGGTAAGGAATTTATCTCACCATTTAAGGTAGGACAATGCTACATAAAATGTTACCAAATTCTACCATTTCGTAATCATGCACGTTACTTATCTATCATTGGCTTCAGAAAATAACAAATTGATGTTAGATGTCACAATCATACTTCTCAGAAACTTGTAAGCAATTGTGAGGTACACAACTTTCAAAATGCTGTTGGTCTAATTGATCTATCTCACAAAGTCGACCCCTATTTTTTCTCTTTCGAAAATTGTTGGAAAATCTTTGAGAAAACATTTGTTTTAGGCTAGAAAGAGTATATAAGATAAATAGCATGACTTAGCATATAACTAAGGTAGGAAGGATTGATAACTAACCTTAACCTCCCTATAGTTTATTATAAAGAATAATGGATGTGTCACCCTCGCACATACAAAGTGGCGATTAATAAAAGACATGGAAAGTAATCCAACTCTAAAATGAAGTACATATAGCACACCACCATGGGTCTCAACCCAAAAAGAGATATCATTTGTTATGGCATGTGGCCATGGTCTCAACAAAAGATATGGAGAGATAATTGGGCTGAAATTGAGTAATCAAGTCAAGAAAGTTAAACTCCAAGCCACTTGACTCGAGAAGATATTGTCTCAACCCCAAAAGAGATGCCAAGATGCTGTTGCAAACACTCAACTAGAAGACCCGTGAAAGTAGCTTTGAGACACTACTTCATATCGTCTCAATGCTACGAAAAAAAAACTCCCAAATGTGTTTCATTCAACATTCTGGTTCCTTATGCCTAATGCTAGTAGTGTCGAGACACTATACACAAAGTAGAGACACCAAGATCGCATGCGCATAGAGATTTTTGTTCGTAACGTTTCAATGATCTTACTAGTGTTTCAACTCTATTACATATTTGACGATATTTTTCTTCTTTGTTCAGGCAGTGCCTCAAATCTGCCTTAAGGGGTTCAACGACATCCTTAGTGCTATGTGATCATATTTTTCTTTATGGCATTCATCAATATACACCTTGTTTCTTTACACTATCTTCAATTTTAGAGCTAAATAACTCGCGTAAATGGGAGTTATTAATAGTCAATATACTTTGATTGAAGGGGAATGGAAGAAGTAGAGTAAGAGGATATCGAAAAAGAGATGGAAGGTAGGGAAATGTTAGACTATTGAATGAAGAGAGAGGGAGGTAAAATGGGGTGTATGAATAGATAAATGGTTTATGTCCCTATACTAATGGGAAGAACGTGTTTTTTGAAAAGTTAAGGGTTTTAAAGCATCTTTTCAAAATTCAAAGGTGTTTTTGAAACAAAAAAAAACTAATGATTTTTCATCTATATACTAATAGTAAGTGTTTTATTTAACTTTTTTTAGTTTAAAAATCAAAAATATTTTTGAAACAAAAAACTAATGATTTTTCGTTCCATGTACTAACATTAAGTTTTTTTAACTTTTTTTTTTCCTTAATTTAAAAGTGTGACGAAACTTCTAAAAGTTTAGAAGTTTTTTTAATTAAAAAAACTTAATGGTTTCATAAAAAAGTGACGATAAGAATATTTTTGAATTTATTTTGAAATTTGTGTATTAATAAAATTTTTGAAGGTTTAAGACTATGTTCAAACAAAGTACAAAGCTCACTAGCATTTTCTATAATTTAGACTTCTTTTATTTCCCTGTTTTCACTCATTATTCTCTCTCTAAAATATCTCTTCATGTCTAATATTCAAAAAGTCGAAAAGCAAAAAGAGTTATCAAACAAGTATGATTTGGTTATTAAAAAAGGAGTTACCAAAGATATATGGTTTTATTATAAATATCATAAAAATGGATGCCCAATATTTAGTGTCCTAAAAACCATCTGTCAATTTTCATATTATTCATGTGCCTTGTAATAATTGATGCTTGGGGTCCATGTAAGTTCACATCCTATTTGTCACTTTGCCTATAAATAGTAGCATTTGGTGGATCTCAAAATAATCCACATTGTTGAAAAATTCACTTCAAAATTCCATTAATTTTCATATTATCCAAATTTATAATTTTAGTTATATTATGTTATATTATATAAATATATTATTATATTATATTTTCTCTATATCCGTGTTTTCGTTGTGCTCCTCAATTTCACAACTCGTTATCAACATGCGCCTTTCCATCGCTGAAGGTAGATCCTAGAGGTAGGTCGATTTTTTTCTTCTTTATTATAATTAATAAGTTAAATATTATTTTGCATATTTAGTAAATTAAATTTTAATATAAATACAATATTTTGTGATAGTGTTGCCATGACAAACCTTACAAAATTAGAATTCGCAGCTCTTGACATTAATGATAACAATTATTTGTCATGGGTGCTCGATGCCGAAATTCACTTGGATGTTATGAACTTGGGAGAAACAATTAAAGAAGGAAATACGACATCCAGTCAGGATAAAAGAAAAGCTATGATTTTCTTTCGTTATCATCTCCACGAGAGATTAAAAATGAAATATCTTACATTAAAATATCTCTGTATCTTGTGAAAAAATTTAAAAGAAAAGTATGATTATCAAAAGACAGTTATTCTTCCTAAAGCCCGTTATGAGTGGATGCATTTGAGGCTACAAGATTTTAAATCATTCCGTATTATTTAAAATCAGTTAGTTAAAAATTTTTGTTATGCGAAGAAAAAATTATTGATGCCGATATGTTAGAGAAGACATTTTCTATATTTAATATCTCAAATATGCTCCTACAACAACAATATCGAGAAAAAGGTTTTAAACAATATTCTGAATAAATTTCATTTCTTCTCGTGGCCGAACAAAATAACGAGTTATTGATGAAGAACCACAAATCTCGACCAACTAGAACAACAACATTCCTTGAAGTGAATGTTGTGAATGTTAATAATCGTGGTTGAGGTCGTGGTCGTGGTCGAGGTCATGACTGTGGTAGAGGAAGAAATAATAATTATTTTTCTGGTGGTCGTTCTAATCATTTAAATTTCAAAAGAACCACACAAAATGATGATCACAAAGGAAAAGCTCCACATGATAAGAGTTCAAAGAGTGTTGAAAATAAATGCTTCTGATGCAGAATGACTGGGAATTGATCATGTATCTGTTGTACGTCAAAATACTTAGTTGACCTCTATCAAGCCTCCCTGAAGGAAAAAGAGAAAAATGTGAAAGCAAATTTTGCATACCTAGATAATGACATATTTGACCCATCCCACATGATAAATTTGGATGTAGCAAATTTCTTTGAATCTCTTGAAGAGAAGATTGACACAGTTGATGGAACATCAACTGTTTCTTTTGACTTTGAGAATATCTAGACTTAATGTTATTGTTTTCTTTTATCTACCTTCATGTTTTTTTAAGTAATTTTGGTATATTTTAAGCGTTGTTTTTCTTATTGTAATTATTTTCTTTTAATGAAGAAATATGGATCATTTTCATATGTTGGGTGTTTAGAAAATGAGTAAAGAAGATCTATGTCCGGCAGAAACTGCAACTACACACACAATACTTACAAATAAAAAATACTTTTCCAAATTGACAATGCTGAAAGAAAAGTACATACAATATCAGGTTATACAAACTTGATCGAAGGTTTTGGAAAAGCAAATATTATTTTGCCTAAAGGAAAAAAATTTACAATTGACAATGCATTATTTTCTAGTTAATCAAACAGAAATCTTCTAAGTTTTAAAGATATACGTTGCAATGATTATCATATAGAGACTGATAGTAAGAATAATGTGGAATATCTATATCTTAGCTCAATTGTCTTAAATGAAAAACGTATATAGGAAAATTTTCCTGCTTTATCTTCTAGATTGTATTATACTTATATACGAGTAATTGAAACATATGCAACAATGAACCTAAAGTTCATGAATCTAGACATATTTACAATTTGGCATGACCAATTGAGTCATCCAGAATCTATAATGATGAAGAGAATTATTGAGAATTCAAATAGTCCCCCGTTGAAAAATCTTCAATCTAATGAATTATCATGTGATGCTTGCTCTCAAGGTAAATTAAGAATTAGACCATCACTAGCTAAAGTGAGGACTGAATTACTTGCATTTTTAGAACGAATTCATGGTGATATATGTAGACCTATTAACCCACCAAGTGGATCATTTAGATATTTTATGGTATTAATAGTTGCATCTAATAGATGGTCACACATGTGCTTATTATCAAGTCGAAATCTTGCATTTGCAAGATTACTTGCTCAAATAATTAAGTTAAGAGCACAATTTTCTGATTATATAATTAAGACCATTCGTCTTCATAATGCTGGTGAATTTACATCCTAAGCTTTTGATAATTATTGTATGTCAATTGAGATAAGTGTTGAACATCCTGTAACTCATATTCATACACGTGTTGAACATCCTGTAATTCATATTCATACACGTGTTGAACATCCTGTAATTCATATTCATACACAAAATGGTTTAGTAGAATCATTCATAAAACGTTTGCAATTAATTGTAAGACCATTACTTATGAAAGCTAAGCTTCCTTCATCTGTATGGGGACATGCTATTTTTCATGTAGCGTCACTTGTACGTATTAGACCAGTAGCTTATTATAAGTACTCGCTGTTACAATTAACTTATGGTCATGAGCCAAATATTTCCTATCTGAGAATTTTTAGGTGTGCAATATATGTTCCAATTACTCCACCACAACGCACTAAGATGGGTTCTCAAAGGAGGTTAGAAATATATGTTGGATATGATTCCTCATCAATTATTAACCCTAAAATCCAATAAACTAACATCCTAGGCTGACTTATGAGTCTTGAACTACATATAGAGACATATAGGGATTAATGTTCAAGATACAACCTAAAGGGTTTATAGTATAGGGGTAAAGTTGGGTACCTTATCCTAGTAACACGATAGATACAACACACTTTATATTTAATACAAACACAGTGATCCAATACGTTTGTGTAGGAGATACACGAGTAGGGATATCTTGGGGAATGAGTTTGCACGAGACTGGACCGTGAAATAGTAACCACTAGATGTAACTTTGTTGACTAGTTAGGTATCTATTTCAATAGGATGACCTAGGCAACTTAGTCTTACTCCTGAGTATATTATGAACTCCTGTTCGTGAGAGATTGTCCTTTGATTTGTATGGGTGAGAGTAGCCAGTTTTCCGACTCAATATGTCTACTATTTTGGGGATAAGACCGAGTGGGTAGCCGGGAACATAATCATATAAGATGGATTTCACTCCTTACCGACTTTAGGGTAAGTAGATGAGTGTTCCCTTAAGTGGTGTCTTTAGGACTTGAACAAAGGGCTCTACCCTCTCACTGGTCCGAGATGGGTTTCTATTTAATGGTTGAACCATAAACACATTGTTCATTAGAGAAGCACTGGTACTTGAGGATGTAGAGGCAACTTAAGGTAAAATGGTAATTTGACCTAAATGGTGTTATGAACACTCATAAAGGACTAACTTGCTGTTATTGGTCTATATATGTGGACATTATATGTAGTGAGAAGAGTGCATCTGTAGATCTTTAGTGGAGTGTACCCACAGTTAACGAATATTGATTAATTTGGTTAATGAGTTTAGTCAATTAATCTCACATCGTTGGAGCTTCTGATCTGTAGGTCTATGAGGTCCCCTTCCTAGCTTGTAAAGGGTATTGAGGTAATTTTTCATTAAATGGAACTTGAAATGTTCAAATTAAAAATTAGGATTTTTTTTTATATATGTTGATACATTTTAATATAAATTTTAATTTTAGGCTTTATTATTAATTCAGATATGATTCAAAATTAATAAATGAGAAAATGAAATATTTGAAAAGAGTTCAAATATTAATTTAATATGAATGAGATTCATATTGAAAACTATAGGTTAAAAATAATGTGCATTAGATGCACATTAAAACTATAGGTTAAATAAGAGAAATATATTTGAATATGATTGAAATGAGAAATTTAAATTAAATATGTGATATTTAATTAATTAATTATTTAATTTAAATGAATTTTTAATTTAATTAAATTGATTATATTAAAACTATAGGTTAAAATTAATGCACATTAGATGCGCATTAAAACTATAGGTTTTGTGAGAGGGAACCATTTAAATATGATTTAAATGGTTATTGTTTTTATTAATTTAATTTAATTAATTAAATAATTTAATTTAATTTAAGTAAATAAATAATTTTATTTAATCTTAATTAAATAAAATGTAACTCCCTACACATGAGAGTTATTAGAGATGTGGGATGAATTTCACGTCTCCTCACTTGAAAGACTAATTCATTGTCAACTTTGTTTCGGAGCTTCAATGGCGGCATCCGATGAGAAGACTATTTGTTCAGATCCTTTGTCTGAAACTCGAGCGAGTTTGGAAGGATTACGCCTCACTTATTCAACAATTCCATAAAATCGTATTATTGTGGAATCTTATGGAAATTTCGTTATTGTGACAAAATTTATAATTGGTAAATGTGATTTCTCTACTCATGTTTGAAAGGGGAGACAAATTATTTGGCTTTTAAGTTGTAATAGTAGTGAGTTTTGTGATTGTTATGCCAATAATATTGACTTGTTATACATTTGATACCATTTTAAATAGCATTTCAATTTTTAACTAGTATTGAATTGCTAATACAATTGGAACTAGACTACTACTAATGGTTTTTTTTCCTTTTTCTTTCAAAGTTGGCCAACTTTACATTTCGTTTAGGTATTATTAGTGTATAGGAGTTATATTCATCGATATAATTGTTACATACAATATGATCCTTCGCAAACGACTCGAAGTTGTAGTGGAACAAAATTACTATATTTTTATCCCAACAACTATACCTGTTAGATTCTATGGTATCTCATTGTGGGCTTGATCCTTTAGAGCTAAGATGAGTACTATATAGTCCAACCCTGCACTATATAAATCTACTAAGAACTATTTTTAAATAGATCCTCATTAAAAAAACAAAAACTATTTTAAATATGAAAGGAAGTCACAATTGCACTTTGAAAAAACAACTAAAATTTGATTTCTCTCTTGCAATTCTAGGGAGAAAGAGGTGCTATGTAATAATCTATTAAGTAAAATGGCTTCCAATTGTTTGTGAGATGGAAAGCTCATATTATCTAATATGATTACGAGTTCATGATGCCCAAACGGATATTTGATAAAAAAAAAAAAAAAAAATTAGAATCTGATCCAATAATAATAAATTTAAAGATACATTATCTTGAAGGACATATCGATGATCCTACATTGAAGAAATCAAGAGATGTCACAATTTAAATCAGACAGATGAACTACTACTTCTTTCGTTGTCTATTGACAATTGTTTTGAGATTTAACCCTTAGATAAAATACAAATAATTTAAGGGAATTTTCAAAAAATAGAAAAATAAAAAAAAAACTATTTACACAAAATAGCAAAATTTAATCATTTTAGACTTTGTCAGTTTCTATCACTTATAGATACTGATATCTATCTGTATATTTTCTGCTATTTTTATAAATATTTTTAACTTTTTTTTTATCTATAAAAATTTCCAATAATTTATGTATTATGATTCAACCAAAGCACCAAGAAAAAAAACCAAAATTTCCACAATTCCACTAACCAAGTGTGAGAGCACTAACTTTTGGTAGTGACTTCCACACTATGCCTTGCTTTCTTTACCTATTTCTACCACTATCTCTATTTTATTATTTTGATTGGTTTTCTTTTGCTTAAACAAAAATAAACAAATACTCACTCTCTATAAAAATCCCTACTAGGGCGTGTGCTCTCCACAAGCAAATTAACATTTTTTTCTTCTTTTTTTTTGGATATATTCAAAATCATATAGTTCAAAACTATGGCTTCTTTCCATGCAGAAGCTTCTGAGTCTGGCAGTGTTGATTATACTCAACGAGCTCAGTGGCTCCGAGCAGCAATTCTCGGGGCCAACGATGGGCTCGTCTCCGTTGCGTCGCTGATGATGGGCGTCGGAGCTGTGAAGCCCGACGCCAAAGCCATGCTTATTGCTGGATTTGCGGGGCTGGTCGCTGGAGCTTGTAGTATGGCCATCGGAGAGTTTGTCTCGGTTTACACCCAATACGACATAGAGAAAGCTCAGATGAAGAGAGATGGGAAGGAAAAGAATGTAACGTGAAAGCCATCTTTTCATTAGCTTTCAGGAAAATTATTTCAAATGATAAAACTGTTGATAATGTTTATAAACTATAATAAAATTTTATAATTATCAATGATAGCCGCTGATAGACAGGCACTGATAGAAGTCTATCGACGTCTATCAGCGGCTATAATTGATCGTTCAAAAATGTTGTTATATTTTGTAAATATTTTGTATCATTTTTCTATATTTGAAAACAATCCTAGCTTTTATTTATTTTTTTTTTAAGAAAACATTTGGATTATTAGTCAAAATTTTAAAATTTAACCAAGTCTTCAAAAACTATATTTTTTAAAATTTTAAATTTAAGATTGAAAGCATTGGTAGAAAATAAATAAGTTAAGAAGAGAAAAATATATGGATAAAAATAGTGTTTATAAGCTTACTTTCAAGACAAAAATTTCAGTAAATATGCTTTTTTGTCGCTCAAATTAGTCAACTTTTAAGTTTAGGAATACTTTAGAAACAAGGAACTCATGATTTCCATTCCCATATCAATGACGGTATTCTTTTATTAAATTTAAGGATATTATTAAAACTTTTAGAAATCAAGGAGTATTTTTTTAAAACAAAGTATTAACTCCTAATGGTTTTCATCTCAAACGAACCGTAAAGATATTTTTGGCCTTTTATTAAAAGTTGTATGGTATTTCTGAAATTTTTAAAAGTCTTAAGAGAGTATTTTCAAAACAAAGTACAACCTTCAAGAATATTTTCTATAAGGATAATTGCAATTGATAGCATTTTTAGGAATAATAATCAAGTGTATAACATCATTTAAAAAAATTGCAAATGTAGACAAGTCTATCAACAATAGACTTATATCGTTAATAGACTTCAAAGTCTATTAGCGATAGACTTCTGTTGTTGATAGACTCCTACCAGTGATATGGTCTATCACTAATAGACCCCTACCAATAATTTCGTCTATCACTAATAGACTATTTAAATTTGGTCATATTTGTAATTTTTTTATATTATGTTATATCTGTTAATATTTTGGGTCTAATATCTATATTTGTAACTGTCCCTTCCTATAATTTAGCCTTAATTTTAAAAAACAATAATAAGATGTAGCTATGAATCATTCTTTAAAGACTATTTACAAATATAGAAAAATGAACAAAAATATTTACAAATATAGTTGAGTTTCACTAATAGATACATATAATAGTCTATTGTGGTCAAAGGTAGATACTTTGCCATTATTTATAAATTTTGTAAGTAGTTTTGTAATTTAAAATAATTTCATTCAATTTTATTTTAAAGTTTATTTTGTCAAATGATAAATTTTTATTGAGTAATTGGCTGGTTGCATAAAAATAGGTAGAAGTCCACGGAGTTGTTTTTTTTTTTTTTTTTTTTTTTCATTTTAAAAACACAACCCAAAAAAGGATACAAGTAAATATAAGACAAGCTAATATATTATTCTTCCTACATCTTCAGAATAGCATGCAACCAAACCACCAGGCCGAGGAGGAAGAGAAGCTGCCAAATCCGCTACAGGCAGCGCTTGCATCGGCGATAGCATTTTCGGTCGGTGCAGTCATTCCGTTGCTGGCAGCGGTCTTTATCCGAGACCATAAGGTGAGGCTGGGCGTGGTCGCAGCGGTGGCGAGCTTGACGCTGGTGGTTTTCGGGGTAGTCGGAGCCATCTTGGGGAGAACTCCGGTGATGAAATCGGCGGCAAGAGTGCTTGTTGGAGGGTGGATGGCTATGGCCATTACTTTTGGCCTTACAAAGCTGCTTGGGTCTAAGGGACTGTGAAAGCTTTATTAGTCTTTAGAAATAAATTGTGTTGTGTTTATGTTTTTATTTTCAATATGCATGAGCTTAAAACTTTGAAGCAGCTCCCTTTAATCAGTCTAACAAATAAATTATGTTGGCCAGGTGAAAATGTGTGGCTTTTTTTCTTTTCTTTCTACAAGAAGCAACCCTAATGAACTTTTTTTTTCCCAATGAAATGTTCCTAAATGTTTAGTAATTTTTGTTTTAACTTTAATATATATATTTTTGTTGAATGAGAAATTTTGGATCAATCACAAATTATCGTGTTATTTATTGAATTAATGACGAAATTATGAAAGATTGAATATTATTAAAGAGTTGATATGTGTTCAAATTGAAATTGATAACTTGACAAATCCTAATAGTGCCACATGTTTTGTTTTGACGGTTGGATCGAATAAAATAATGGAGAATTGGAGATATAACAAGATTTTAAGTTTCAATTGGAAAAAAGACAAAACTGAAAATTAATAGAATTTTCAACAAAGCGGTTGGAGAACACATAATTTGTAAAAAAGTAGTATTTTTCAAATTCCTGGTTTGCCCTCAATGAGCGCTTGATACATACGTTGTAATGGTGAAAGATAATTGTAAAACCGATTATATATAAACAAACTAAACCCATTTAAATAAATAATCCTTATTTTCTCCCAAAATATCTCTTTCGTATCTATTTTTCTTTGCGGATTTGGTATAATCTATTATTTTTCAATTTCTTTTAACTTTTTATTATAAGATTCCATTTTTATCTAAATCTTTGTTTATTTGTCTATTTTCATCATTTTTCAATTCATGTATTTATATCGTATATCACATTTTATTTCTTGTTATATATTATATTATTCTTAAGTGTTTTTTTGTTTGTTTATTTCATAAACATCATTTTTCACGATTCCAGACTTACTAATTTTCTCTACCAATGTCGCGGTAATTAACTAATATATGTTGAGATTTAACTGATTTACATTTATACATATAATGTAATGTTAATGTGAAGTTATGAGTTTTAACCATCATTTTTCATGATTATTGATTATAACATAATATTGTATCTTACTGATTTTTCTCCACCTATGTCTTGGTATGTTTAGTAATTAACTAATATATATTTTCGTAATAATATGAAACTATGAGATTTAACTAATCTACATATACACATATAATATACTTGTAGTGTGAAACTATCAAATTTTAACCATCATTTTTCATAACAAGTTAGATTTATAGTGGATTAGATTATAATAGAATAGATGTTTGAAATCTAATAAATTAGATTTACAGTATATTAAATTTAAATATTTCAGTTTTTAAATTTTTGGATTAGAGATTTTTAATGTACGTCTTGAGTTCATAATTTTGAAAGTTTAATGTATTTCTTTTAATTTTGGATTTGTAGAGACAAAATTGAATTTATTGGAGAAGATAATTATTTTATAAAAATATGGAAGATATTTGGATATTTAGAATTTAAGAGGGAAGAAAGAAGTTTGAATATATACATATATATATATACAATTGAAAAACAAGAAAATCAACATTAACAAAAACAAAAAACCAAAATCAACATTAAAAAAACAAAAGTAAAATCAAAATTTTAAAAATAAAATTCAATATTTTAAAATTTTGTTTTTAGAGTTATTTATTATTATTTTTAAATCAAAACCTAACCTAATTTATTTAGCTACAGCGTTGCACAGAACCTCCATCTCTCAACTTTCTTCTCCTCCCCCGCGTGAAGACAACCAACAGTCGTGCTTCAAGATTCAGCCACCATCGTTTGCAGTCTACCACATGTGTTGTCAGACTGTCGCCATTGAGGAAGATAGCTCTAATAAGTATCATGGATCTTTAGTTTCAAAACTCAAATCTCCGTGCTGAATTTGTGAATTTTGGAATCTACAAGTGTTTGGTGAAAATTGAATTTTAAAAAGAAAAATGACTTTTGAGAATCCCATATCGGTTAAGTTGGGAAGTGAAGTCTCCTTAATATACTCCCATTTGGATCTTAGATTTGGGTCTTAAGAGGTACACATATTTTAAAGGTAGTGAGGAGATAGATCAATGTGACCCCACACGTGCTCACAAATGTGACTACGTATGTGTGATTTTTTTTTTTTGAAAAATTATTTTTATTTTATTATTATTTTCTTAATGCTCCACATGTCGTAATGAGCGCCAAGTCTTCAACGCGCACGTTTAGTGACTACACATAATTTGCAGCTCTGCACATTCAGTGGTCGAGAGTTGTTTATGGTTGTTACTGTTGGCTCTTTGCACCCAAAAGGCACAAGCCTTCAGCTTTTTCAAACCATCTCAGTCATTTAGGTTACTCTCTACTCTCCTTTCTCAACCCTCTTTTTCTAGTTTTTTATTCTTCCAATCGTTTTTTCAAGCAATTGAGTTTGAACGGTGTGAGTTTTCCGGTCGGTGACGATGCATTTCCGATCGAGACCTTTTTTAGGCTGCTTTATCCTGGGGACGACGTGACAATACCGTTGAACTGCTTGCACACCTGGGTAGAGCTACGAAACGTGTTAAAGAGTGCGAGATCCGTGACTCAGCCCTTGACGAGTTTTTTTTTTTTGCAGGTTCCATATTTTTTATGATCGTCGGTTCCTGACTGTTCGATGTTGTTAAGTTTCACCATCAGAGGATGGTCGGTATTAACATCTTTAAGATATTTCGATCTGTCAATTCTATAATGGCCCTCACAAGCAACAACGACATTATGACATCCAACCTGAACCGTCCATTCCGGTTCGAAGGAGTGAACTTCAAACGACGAAAGCAGAAGATGCTGTTATTCCTTACTGTCAAGAAAGTTACCTACGCTTGTATCATGATTAAGCCAACCATCTCGATAGAAGATCCATCTAAACAAAAAATAAAAGAAGTTACCGATTGGGAAGAGAAATATTTTTTTATGTAAAAACTTTATATTAGATGGTTTGACTAATGATCTTTATGATTACTACAACACGATGAAGATAGCAAAGGAAGTCTAGGGCTATTGAGGTTGATGCCCTAAATTTTATAGGGTCCTATAGTTTGTAATTTTAATGTACAAATAGTTTATTTATGTAATAAAATATGTGATGTTTTATTTCAAAATTAATTACATTAACTACAAACCAATAAACTAACATCCAAGGTTATCTTTATAGCTTAAACATGTATGTAGAGACATACAGGTGGATCATGTTTAGGTGATAACCTAAATGATCTGTAGTAGATGGATAAAGTTGGGTATCTTATCCTCGTGATACTACGAGTATGACTCACTTTGTAGATGTTACAATTGTTGTAAAGTGCTACAAATGATCTGATCCTGATCATTCATGTAGAGGCATGTGAGTGGGGATATTCTATACAAAGAAGTTTGTATAAGACCGGACCACAGAATATTTAGTCTCATTATATAACGTCGTTCATAATAGTGACTTTCATTTCACATGATCATAGGTGACATGACCTGAATCCTGAGTGAGTTGTGAACTTCTACCTATGAAGGCGATCCTTTGATTTGTATGGATAAGAGTGGCCAAATCACTGACTCAACAAGCCTACCATTTTGGGGATTCGTCTGATTGGAGAGTTGAGAACATAGCTACACTAGAAGGAATTTACTCCTTCCCCAATGCCGGGACAAGTAGATAAAAATTGCTCCCTTAAGGGCTGATTCTAAGGCTTGAACAATGTGGCGCCATACCCTCTCCTGGCCCGAGAGGGGTTTGATCATAGTTGGACTATTATTTATTGTTCATTAGAGGGATTAATGGTACTTAAGAAGTTAAATGTAACTACAGGGGCAAAACGGTAATTTGGCCCAGCTGTACTTATTAGCAATTTGTGAAGGGTCATCATACTATTGATTGGTTATATCTAATGGACGCAGAAGTATATCTGTAGTGCGAAGAGTGCAGTTGTCGATCTTTAGTGAAATGCCCGACAATTAACAAATGGTGAATAACCTAATTAAAGGAGTTTAATTAATTATTCAAATACCATTAGAACTTCAAGCTACAGGTTTATGAAGTCCCTTTTGTAGCTCAATGGGAATTAATTGGAATCAATTTTTGGATTAATTTGAATTGTTCAAATTAATTGAGGGAATTAATTATATATATAATATAATTGGTATAATATATTTGATACATTATAATATAAAGTTTATTTAGAGGAATTAAATATTTGAATATGATTCAAATATTAATTATATGAATTTGATTCATATAATTAAATTTAATATAAATGCCATTGGTGAGAGAATAGAAACTATAGATTATATTGTATTTGATACAATATAAATCTATAGGTTATGTGTTTTATTTGATATAACATATATTTTAATATATATATTATATGATAAGGTAGTTATCATATAAATATATATTAGATTGATCTCTTCCACAAGAGATAGATACATAGAAAAGTTATGTGAGAATGTGAGAAAATCTTATCTCTTCCTCTCAATACTCTAAAAAACCTCCAAAATAACCAGAGCCCATAAAACTCTCGGATTCTAATCTAGAGAATATAGAGGAAGCTTTTGTCGTGGTGTCTTTGTTAACGGTTAGAGGGTTTGAGATTGTTCATGATAAGTTTTGGAGAAGGAATTTCGTGAAAAAAAGTTCTTCAAGGGTAAGGTTTCCTAAACCCTTTTATCTATAATTTCTATTTTAAAGCATGCTGCAATTTTCTTTTAAATGCATAATCTATTTTTTTTACTGTAAAATTTATGTTCTATAAATTTTAGATATTTGGTTCGATCCCAGGCAGATGAAGGAGGAAATAACAATCGTGTACACGATTGGGCAAGTGGGAGAAGACAGAAACCTATCGTATAGGTCGATGCCTAATTGTTTAGCTAAAACTAAGCGATCGTCTAGCAAAAGCTAAGCGATCGTTTAGCTTATCATTTAGCTCAGTGTCTGTCGACTACAAAACACTACACGATCATTTACTAGAACAAGTTGTCTCTTAGTAAACTGGTATTTACTTGACAAGCTCCGTGAGATGTTTTTCCAACAGAGAAATCTTAAAACAAATTTTGACAAAAACTTTTCAATACTTTCTAAAATTAGGAAAATAATTTTTCTTTTATCTCACGGTTACCATGAACCACCAATTACCTCCCACTCAATTGGTTATTAGAGAAAAAAGATATAATTATCCAATAATTAATATTATTATAAATATAAATGATAACCAACTTCATACTATATTTATAACCTATAGTTTTAATATTTCATCTCATGAAACATATGAAACATATAAACCATAATTCTTTTTTTATTCCATGATACTTAATGTAAATCTCATTTACATTAATCCTCCACTAGATGTATCTCATACATCATACTGATCATATAATATATAATCGAATTACCTCTTGTCAATTTGAATATTTCAAATCAACACCAAGAACTGATCCTCAACTGAATCCATTGAGCTACCAAGAAGACCTTATGGACCTGTAGCTCGAAGCTCTAACAGTACGTGAATAACTGGCTAAACTCTTTAGTCACGGGATCCACCATCCTTTAACTACCAGGCACTCCACTAAAGACTGACAGTTGAACTCTCCTTACATAGATATATTATGTGTCCATCTTAACCAATCAGAAGTGCGACAATCCTTCACAGATCGCTCGTAAATACAACTCGGCCAATAACCGTTATGCCCTTGTAGTTATGTCTAACTTCTTAAGTACCACTGATCCCTCTAATGAACATAAGTCATTGTCCTACTATGATTGAGTTCTCTCTTCCAAAGAGAAGCTATGGCCACTATGTTCAAGCCCCGGAATCAACCCTTAAGGGAGCAATCTCTCTACTTATCCCTACTTTGGGAAAGGCATGAATTCTATCTTGTGGATTGAGTTCTCAGCTTCTAGATCAAACAAGTTGATAACGGGCAGAAATGCGCGTTATCATAGTACTAAGTTCTTAAACAATGTTGGATTGCATTGATGAAATATGCTAAATTGCGTCCATTAAGTATAAATTCTATAATATTCTTGTCGCATGCGTCCAACGCATTAGAGCAATTGATCTTTACATTTTTGTGCAGAATATACATTAACGCAATGCAGAGATTGTGATCATAGGAATACATTGGTTGAGTGCAACTTCACCGCAAGACTTTTCGTTGATCGTGCTCGCAAACATTCGCCTAAGAAGAATCACTGCAACTTAGTCAGCGCAACATGGTGGACACATCCGGGTGAAAGGATAATTAAGAGTGATAGGACAGAAAGCTGATGACAGTCGGATCTAAATTAAGTTGACAGCTGATAACGGTCGCCAAGTACATTAAGCTTTATCAGTAACAATCATCTGGCGCGTCAATCAGGAATTAAACTGTCCCATGTGTACAACCAGGAGAGAAAAGCCGCCTTTTACCATTGATGCCCTATAAATACCAAGTGCATTCTTTAGAAAAAGGGTTGATCAGTTAAGAAGTTCACCAGTTGCTTCTGTTCATAGTTTTCTTTTCCATTTTACGGCGGAGCAAGAGAAGAGTGGTGGCACCGAAGATCGCCCAGGGCAGCTCGAGAGAGAACCTTGGGGCGTAAGAGTAAAGAGCGGGCCGACTCTCGCGAGAGCAAGAATATCTTTAGAGCACGAGTAGAAACAGTGTAAACGCCTGGCAGTAAGAAATTGCTCCAAGCTCTTTACTATACTTGCATTGTTATTTTGTACTGCATCTCATGTCTATTCAATGGAAGTTCTATTTCTACATCTACTCACTCTCTTAATACGCATGAGTAGCTAAACTAGTTGAATGGGTTGAGAAGAACTAAGCTAACATGACCTAGGAAGTTCATTGCTTGCGATTGTCTTGTTTTATGCTGTGCAAAATACCCTTTAGAGTTACTCGAGAAAGAATCTAATGTCTCGAGAGAGCTAGGTTAGAATCTGAACTCAAAAGAGCAAGATTAAGTTTGCATAAAGAAGAAATAGTGACTTAGAGATAAGCTCTGTTTGTCAACTTGCACCGCATGCATCCTAGGGATAGGAATGATATTATGTGGTCACATATTTGTGTGAATGTCATGTTGTCATCGCATAAATGGAGATAGAGGTTTATGTGTAAACCCTGTAGACTTATCGCATATTTATCGCATATGTTCTAGCCTTAGAAGTCGTAGCATTCACGCCGAGAAGTGGTTGACTATTGTATGCATGTTGCATGATCGCAAAGCATGAACGCATTCTAGGGAGTGTTAGTCGAAACTTTTCTCAACCTGTTCACCGCATATTCATCGTATTTCCCATTTACCAACTCTTTTCAAACTCTACTGCATTCGTTGTTTATTTTCATCAACACAAACAACAAACCCAACGATTTATTTATTTAACTTGTTATCGCAAGTCTTCATAAAAATCACCAACACAACTATTTTCACAAGTCCCTGTGTTCGACCCTGGATTTACCAGGAAACTAAGAGGAATTTACACTTGAATTCCACTGGGAAAACTTGAGTGCACAATGCAATCCATCAACTATACCATCCATATTTTCACTTCATAAATACAAGCATCACAAGTCCCCAAAAAGGTAAGCATGTTGAGTTGGCAATTTGGCTACTTTTACCCATACTATTCAAAAGACCGCCCTCAAAGGCAAGAGTTCCCAAAACACTCAGGATTGAGGTCGTGTCATCTATGGTCGTTTAGGTAAGATGTAAGTCTCTAGTATCAACCATACAGAGTCTAGTCATCTCATGGTTCAGGTCTTATACAAACACTTTGTATAGGATACCCCCGCTTGCACGTCTCTACATGAATAGTCAGGATCTACCATCTGTAGTAGTTTACAACACTTGCAAACCTCTACAAAACGAGTCGTATCCGTTGTGTCACCAAGATCAGGTATCCCACCTTAATCCTTATACTACAGACCTATTTAGGTTATCACTTAAGGCATGATCCACTTGTATATCACATATACATGCTTAAGTTCACATAAGATAATTAAGAAGCTTTGTTTATTGGATATGAGTAAATGCCAGAATTAAATAACATTTATTTTATTCATTAAATAATGTGTATCTTTACAAAACAGCGAGGCTCCAGGAGAATTAGGACACCAATCCCAACATTAATGGCATTACATCTGGTTGTTACTATTTCGTGGTCTGGTCTAACAAAAACTCATTGCATATGATACCTTTACTTGCGTGTCACCTACATGAACGTGTTGGATCATTGTATCTGTATCAAATACAAAGTGGGTCGTATCCATAGTGTCACAAGGATAAAAAACCTAGCCTTATCCCTATACTATAGACCCTTTAGGTTATTTATTGAATAGAACACAATCAATAACTCTTGATTCTTATATGTCTCCACATACAGTTCAAGACTCATATGGCAGACTTGGATGTTAACATAGAATAGAACACAATCAATAATATTTATTGAATTAACATCGATAACTCTTTATTGATGACGGTTAATTGATAACATTAACTATCTACAAGTTTTATGGCATAAAACTCAACATATCCAAGCGCCAATTTGGCACTACCTTACGTGTGAGAACACCAAAAATCCTTCAAATGAGAAGCTGGCCTATACCACAAAGGGCGAATGGGAAATTCATCCAGGAATGAAAAGAAAAATGTTTGTAATCCTCAATAGGAGTGAAGGCTCATTAAAGGTAAAAAGACGTTTTATTTTTGTCATACCCCCTCCCAGAAACTCTTTCTATCCTCGGAGAAGATGTGAAGACAGTTGATGTCAACCCTCTTATGACATCAATTGCCTATCCTTATCTTTAATATACCGAACATAAACTTAACACTTGACAAGCATTTCTAAACATGCAATGCCTCAAAGAAACTGACTAGCACAAGTTAAACAGATGCCAAACTTATACGTTTAGTAACATGTACATATACAAATTGTGGACCCATCTCAAGACCATGTTATGTCCCTAATATGTACACGAAAGACAACCGTTAACCACCTATATTAGCTTCACTTCAACCCTTTATAACTGAGTAGCACACTAGCAGAATAGCTACTCTCTGGGATGTTAATTGCTACCTGGGAAAAAGAAAATATTGGAAATAGTAAGCTACTAGCCCAATGAGTGACTAATTTTAAAACGTACTATTGAGCATCAATTAAACATTAATTTTCGTAAAACATGAGGGTTTATAACAATTACTCACATGTACATGAAAACACATAAAACATTCAAACCCTGAAAACTCGTCATTAATTTTACATTGGAAATCCTCTTCATTTAACATTAGTTGAGAGGGAACACTTTTGCTCAATCTCTCAACTTCAATCCTTAGCTCATGTAGAGTAGTCTCAATACAGTCAACGTCAATAGTATCTTTCCTACGTGCATGTGGTAGTATCCTGAATATCATCATACCTTAGGTATCAGGGGTCCTAAATACCTCTATACCTCCAGTATCAGATTTTCTCATGGTAATATCATAACTCATCCTTTGAAAAGTAAACTCAACCCTTGAAACATCACACATTCCAGTAAAACAAGTCTTTAAACGCATGCTTCATGAAATACATTCATAAGTTAAGGAATGCTAGTTAATGTATGCTTCATAATTCTCATTGTTCAAGAAAAGATTGGACCATGCGTCCATGCGCCAATCTTCATACTAATGCATGCACTGAAGTACTACTTTAAAGAAAACATGCTATGTGTTAGAAAACTCATTGAAAGGCTAATAACGCATGCGTAGAACTTCATTAAGAAAACATAATGAAAACTAGCCCAGTAGTAAATCATGCGTTGAAAACTCATGTGAGAAAACTTTCATAAAACTTTGTCACTCACTGTCTTAGGCTATTTCCTCAATGGATAATATGCTTCTCCTATCTGCATTTACCCTGTAACATCAATGAATACCATTGGTTAAACTATTAGCTTCCTTTTGAGCTTAATTTAAACATTTAAGTTTAACATTACCCTAGACAACCCTTGTAACTTTCATCGTATTGCACTTCATCGCAAGCATACTTTATCACATAGCCTACTTCATCATGATACGATAAATAGACAATTTACCTTGATCTCAGCTCGAAAGTGACAATGCGCTCACTTAGATTATCAACTAATAACCGAAGCAAGTAAATTCTGTCTTGCCTTATTTTTTCTAAGGAAAAGATACTTAAGATGACTATAGGGTACACCTTGTTCTGAAAACCTACCTGGAAATTGAAGCTATTTTTAAGGAGTTGATATTCAAAGCTAAGGAAATATTACTAAATGTGTGGACTTCTTCATCATCAACTTTAAGTGTGCAGGAATCAAAATAATGAAGAAAGAAAAAGTTAAGGGCAATGTGGCCACATCAACAAAAGCAATGCGACTGCATCGAAGGAAAATTCTAGATTTGGATGACGTCATCTGAATCTAGTGCTCCAAACTACCTATAAATAAGTTGATCCTTTAGCTCATCAACTTACGCCTTTTAACCTAAGAGTGAGAAGTAAAAAGGGTTCTCTTCATCTTCTAGTTTGTGCATCTGTTCCATTTTCACGACCTTCCTACTCCAATACTCTACCGTCCAGCTTTCAATCACATTGTTACACAATGAGGGGAAGTTCAGCTCAACTCCAAGGCCCGATGAGCAATCTGTCGCTCATAGAAGAGCTTGTCGGTATTTCCAATTAGGCCATTAGGGTCGAAGTGTTTTTGGAGATTTTCTAAGTCGCATCCACCACCGCTGCTGTCATCATCGACCACCACACAAACCACCTATCCAGCTCAAACACAAAACTCGGTCAAAAAGGGGGCAAAACCTACCAATGGGTCTTCTTCATCTCATGCGCCCATGCACGAGTCTGTGGCCTTAAGATATGTTTAAGGGGCTGATGGGATAACATCGAGAAACTCATAGTTGATTGAAGAACGAATCTTGATGAAGAGGCCGCAATTATGCATTCGTTGGAGACCACTATTTCGGCGATAAAGAGTAAATCTGAAAGCCCTTCTAAATCTTCCTCTTCCTCACCATTTAATTTTCAGGTGGATGGAGAGATCTTCCCAAAGAATGACTCTACAAATAAGCTTTGAAGGGAAGTAATGAGAGAAGTCCTTCGAACGACGGAGTATATGGCCAACAAATATTGGCAAGATAGATTATTTGAGGAGGTTGAGAGGGCTTTGAGGCATGCTTTAACTGAAAATGAAGAAGAAACGAAGAGGAAGAAGGAGTAAGCACAAAAAGAAAGGGAAGAAGAAGAAGAAGAAATTTTAAGAGACATGGAAGCGACTTACAGGGAACTGGAGAGAAAAATAAAGCACGGAGCAGGTGGGTTTTGAACTAGAAGAAAAAGTAAAGTTGAAAAAGAGAAAGAGTAAGCTAATGCAGCCGCATCAATCCAACAGTAGAGAGAACCAGAGGCTGTGACTTCTGAGCAGCCTGAAAAGCCTAATGATGATGCGGCTGCATTGCCTTTCTAGCATAGGGAAGGCAGAGCCCCTATGACTGAAGAAGAAGATGAATGTAATGAGTTGTTTGATAATGAAAACAGGGGACAAACTCCCAAGGAAAGTTCGTCAGGAGTTGAGTAGGAGAATACCACATCATTTGAGGAAGTGAAGGAGATTGTCAGACAATCTGCACTTGAGTTCGTGACACCTAAAAGGGTCACTAGATCAGCTCGTAAGAGGAAGGGAGAATCAGTCAGTGAGCCAGAAAGAGGCTGAGAATGAAAAATGCCTCTAGAATTATAATTTTCTCTTTTAGTGACAAATCCGATGAAGAGGCAGACTTGGCAAAGAGAATGGAGAATTTGAGAAAAAGGAAGATCTTTGAGGAGTACGGGTTCTCCAACAGAGCAGGTGAACTCCCACCATTCATTACGCTAGTTATTGCTCACAACGAGTGGGAATCATTATACCAACAGCCAATGCCAACCAGTAGTACATTGGTTATAGAATTCTATCTCGGGATGCAGCTTGAAAGGAGCATCTTTATTGTTTAAGGGGTTGAGGTTGACTTCTCCACTGAGACCATCAATTTCCTCTACATGGTCCTCGATGAGCATGCAAAGAAGAGCTTCTACAGGATGCATGCTCCATCAAAGGAGCAAATGGTGGACGTTTTACGGTTGGTGGCGGTTGTTGCACACCATGGCCAGGAGATATCAGGGAGAAGTTGGCTATATTGCTCTATTTCCTTGAGTACAAAATTATGCCAACTACACATGACACCACCATCCACTATAACGGGTCATGTTATTATACAACATATGATCCTCCCCATTAATCTAGAAGGCATCATCCGTCAAGAAATGGTTATGTGGACCAAGAACTCGGGGGAAACTATTTTCCCTCGGTCATCACTCAGCTTTGTGCCCGAGCGAGAGTGGAAGCAGTTGATGATGAGGAATCTTGCAAGGTAAAGTACGCCATTGATCTTGGCTTGATAAAAATGTTGCAAGGGAATATAGACTTCAGGATAAACAAGTCATATGCCAATAAATCGCCATTTGTGATATCTCCTCCTGCTCCTGTGACTCAGGCACCTCTAACGGACGCCACTTTCTCCTCCCTTATGCTTGAACAAGAGACCTCAAGATAAGAGAGCGAGGCCCCTGCTTCGACAGAACAAAAGCCTCCCCCTACACTTACTGTTGTGCCTGCCACTACGACCGCATCAGCCTCACAACAGCCATCTGGAGCTACTGGTCCTTCTATGCATGCCACGACTGTGGTACGCTATATGGCTGAGAGGTAAGCGATGTTTATGGCACAATCTTGTGCCTACTTGATATATGCAAGGGCCAGAGATGACGCATTTAAGAGACTCTTAAGCTTGGTTAGACCAGGCTATTACCCCACGGTTTCATCTTTCCATGAACATATTCTTCACGATCCTTTTAGATGAAGACCAAGACAATGAATTTGATGATGATGTGCCTGCTCAGAGCATAGGGAGTATTATGTTCTTTCTATTTATATCAGTTAGGAAACTTACATCATTCAATGAGTAGTATAACATCCACATATAGCACAAGAAAAGCTACAATACCTTTGATGATTTTCTTGTAAACACAATGTTCATCAGCATTTTGATTAAAATCATAAGATTTGAGTGCAGTGTCAAACCTTATATTACAAGATCTAGATACTTGTTTTAATCCAATGGACCTTTTAAACTTGCAAACTTTCTGCTCTTAACCTTATTTTATGATTCCCTGTAGTTGACTCATGTAAATACTCTCATCAAGATTCTCATTCAGAAAAGCAGTATTGACATCCATTTGTCATATCTCATAGTTATAATATGTGGCAATTGACACGAGAATGTGAATTGACTTTAGCATGACAAAAGGAGTGAAAGTTCCCTTATGACTAACTCCCTTTTTTCTGGGTATAACCCTTTACCACAAGTCTTGCCTTGAAGGTTTGAACCTTTTCATCTGCACATCGTTTCTTCCTGTAGATTCATTTGCAACCTATAGGTTTTATCCCATCAGGTTGATCTACAAGATCCCAAAATGAATTGAAGTACATAGACTCTATTTCAAGATTCATGGCATTAACACATTCATCTTTGTCAACATCATTCATTTGCTTGTTTAAAAGATAATGGATCCTCGACATCATCATCAGGTATGATGACTTGGGATTTTGTTAAACCCATGTATCATGCAAGTTGGGCTATAACACCCTCCATTGCAAAAGGCACTTTCAACTCTTGAGAGGGACTAACTTGACTTAATGTATTAGCGTTATCAACAATTCTTGTTGACGTAATAGCATTATCAACAACTCTTGTTCACATACTAGCATTATCAACGACTCTTATCAGTGTCATATTAGCTTCATTGGAAATTTCATTTAATAAAATTGTATTGCATGATTTATAATCTCTCATATGATCTTCTAAGAGAGTAACATTTGTCAACAAATACTTTATTTTCTTTTGGATCATAAAAATAGCCACTTCTTGTTTTTTTGATGTAGCCTACAAATAGACATACTTTTGAATGAAGTTTTAGCTTCTTTGGGTTTGTACTTAGCACATGTGTTGGACATCCACAAATTCTAAAGTGATGTAAACTACCTTTACAGTCTCTCTATAATTCAAAATGTGTTCCTGAAACACTTTTTCATGGAACGTTATTCAAAATGTAAACTGCAATAACTTAGGCGAAAAATATCTTCCTCTGCAGACAAAATTTTTCTAGTCAAACTAAAAAGAGAAATGAAGAAGCTAAACTAAAAACTCAAAATAAAGGAAAACAGTAAATTTGACACCTGACTGACCCCAAGAAGTGCAGATTTTTAAGGTCGGTTGCTGAACAATATTTTGTCTAATCATCCAAGCTCGGAGTTGATCGACATCTCTTCATTAATTGTCTTTAAAGCACTCGTCTGCCCACTATCTTGCAGGGGTAAAATTTCACTACAAGAAAAGAGATTAGTGAAAGCATCATCATCATACATAGAGAAGTTCTAAATTTTTCCATTACACTCAATAGTTAGCGACCCTTCACCAACATCAATTTGGGCTTTGGCAGTCTTAAGGAAGGGTCTTTCTAATAGAACAAAATTCCAAGAAGAAAAGACGTCGAGGGCATTTTTGTCCTCTTTTTCTCTCTTTATAGTTGATGCTTTGAAGCTCCATTTTGGTTTTTTTTTTCTCTCGTTTAAGCTCCAATGGTACAATCTACCTTTTAGTTGCTCAAAATCTACAAAAATCATATAATAGATGTTTAAAATTCTAGAACGAGGCCGAATTAAGCCAGAGAAAATAACACTTTCAAGATGCTATCAATTATGTACCTGCTCGGTGCTAATAAATTGATTGAAAAATTACACTACATGGAAAAATACTATTAATAGGATTCTAGTAATAGATTATTTAATTTATTTATTTTTTATTGAGGAATGTCCTCAAGTCCTAGTTCGTCAGCAACACAAAATGTTCGTGATGCATATGACAAATGGATGAAGAACAATGATAGGGCTCAAATCTATATCTTACCCAGCTTAATTGAAGTTTTGCCTAAAAAGCACAAGAGCATAATCACTGCATATGAGATCATGAAACCTTGCGTAAGATGTTTGCAAAAGTCTAGACAACTCATGCATGATGCTCTCAATTCATTTTAAATGCAAGAATGAAATAGGAACCTCTATCGAGGAATATGTTCTCGACATGATGGTTTATTTCAATGTTGCTAAAATAAACAGTGTTATCATTAATGAATCTAGTCAAGTTAGTTTTATTCTAGAGACTCTTTTAAAGAGTTTCCTACAATTCAAAAGTAACGTTGTAATGAATAAGATTGTTTCAGTCTTACCATCCTCTTGAATGAACTTCAAACTCACCAGTATTTGACGAAAAACAAAGGTCTGGAAGGAGAGGCAAATGTTGCCAACTCCAACAAGATCTTTCAATCTTTCATAGAGGTTCGACCTCTTGAAAAAAGTTAGGAGCAGTTGGAGAGCATACAATTAGTGGAAGCAAACAGAATTATTAAGTACTTTAATTCATCAATTTAAGCAATTATGAAAGCATGTCCAGGAACTTAAAAGATGGCTTCATATATACCATTGTAGAACTCCTTTAATCTACGAAAACAACTTCAATTTTGTCTCCAAAAGGATGTAGACCACCACTGGATCTTCAATACTATTCTCTAGAGGATATTGGATTGTGGGATCCAAAATTAATAGGAATTGAGAGCATTTTTAAGAGAAAAAATCTGGTTTTTTCTGGTTTTTAAAGAATTCTTTTTTAAAACTTCATTGTTTGCAAAATAAACCATATAAGAAGAAGATCACAAGCTCAGGTCTATTGAGGTTTTATTCACCTCAACCATGCAATCAGTTTGCATAGCCAATTGACAACACCTCCTTGTGAGATTTAAGTGGGAATTGAGTGTTGAATATTCGAAAAACCCACTCAAAATGGAAATTGGTTTTAAAACAATTTTTCATTTTAAAAATAAATTTTAAAATTTTTTTATTTAAATTTCAAAAACATAAATTAAAAATAAAATTGATTTATTTTGAATTGTCATAAAATTCAAATTTTCAATTTTGCATAAAATTAATTCAAATAATTAATTAATTTTATATAAAATTTATTTATTTAATTAAATAATTTAATATCCAATATTAAATTATTAAAACACCAGTTCCACGATCATAAATCTCTATTCATGTAATTAATATTTAAATCAAATTTAAATAGTATCCAATTCTCCAATTTCGTTTAATTCGTCAATTAAATGCCTAATTATATCGTATATAATTACTGAATTCTCTCAATTTGAATTTGTACGTTTCAAATTTTCTCATCTCGCTATTCTAAAGTTTAATTCATTTCTCAAGCTAATAAAAATACCTAATGAACCTACAGATCATGGGCTCCAACGATCCGAGATTAACCGACTAAACTCTTTAACCTAAATTAATCAACATTCATTAACAATCGAGTCACTCCACTAAAATCTAGTAGTTGCACTCCTCTCACTATAGATATATTTCTGCCCACTTGATATAACCATGATCAGTAAGTTAACCCTTCACAGGTTGTTCGTAATAAGGGTTGGGTCAAAAGCTGTTTTACCCCCGAGATTACATCTTGTTCCTTAAGTCTCGTTGATCTTCGAATGAACAATTGGTTTGTGATCCAATCACAAAACTGAGACCATCTCGAGCCAATGAGAGGGTGAGGTCCCTTGTTCAAGACTTGGAGTCAACACTTAAGGGAACAACCTCTCTACTATTCCTAAAAGCGAGTAAGAATGAATTTTATCTTGCACCTTATGTCCCCACTTGTCCACCTAGTCTTACCCCTAAATTGGGAGTCTTATTGAGCTGGCGCTGTTAAGTCAACCCTTACCCATGAAAATCTAAAGATAATCCTGGATAAATAGGAGTTCATAGTTAACTCAGAATTAAGGTCAAGTTACCTAGGTCCTCGCTTTAAAATAATCAATCTTAAACAGTAAACAATATTATAAAGTAAGAGTGACTAATTTCTTAGTCTGATCTTATACAAACTCTTTGCATAAGATGCCCCCACTCATATGTTTCTACATGAAAGAATTAAGATCATTTGTAGCATTTTACAACAATTGTAACATCTACAAAGTGGGTCGCCTCCAATAGTGTCCCCAGAATAATGTACCCAGCCTTATTCGTATACTATAGACCATTTTGGCTATTTACTCGAACTTGATCCACTCTTATGTCTCCACATAAAGTTCAAATATTCATGTAATAGCTATGGATCTTAATTTATTGGATTTAGGTTATTTCTAAAACGAAAATGAGCATAAACATTCAATAATAACTTTAATAAATCAAACTTCAATAACATCTATATTGATTAATTGAATAAGTTTATTGTTTATAAACACGAGTTTTAGGACATAAAACCCAACAGGAGCTTCTTCGTGGTCCTAAAAATTGGAAGAGGAAAAAGGGTAACAAAAAGAATAAAGTTGGGACCACTGCTACCTAGAAGGAAAAAAAACAAGCGAAGGTAGCTGCAAAAGGAAAGTGTTTTGACTGCAATGAAGACGAGCAATTGGAAGAAGAATTGCCCTAAATATATGGTTGAGAAGAAGAAAGTCAAAGAAGGTAAATATGATTTACTAATTCGAAAAATTTATTTAATGGAGAATGATGATTCTAACTGGGTAATTAATTTAGGGGCCACTAACCATGTTTTTTCTTCTATAAGGAATTAGTTCTTGGAGGTAGTCGGAGGCTGGAGAGATGACTCTAAGAGTTGGAACTGGGAAAGTCATCTTTGTTGTTGTAGTTGGGAGCATCAAGTTATTTTTTAACAAGAAACAATTTATGTTGTTAGACAATATATATATATTTCCTAAAATTAAGTTTCTTGTCTAATTGAATAAAACTTCTATTTATCTTTCTCTATAATAAAGTGTCTATTTTAGAGAATGGTATTGAGGTTTGTTCAGCTATACTGGAAAATAACTTGTACATGCTAAGATCATTATATATAATTCAATTCTAAATATTGATTTGTTCAAAACAACAACATCTAAGAATAAAAGAAAAAAAGATTTCTCCTAAAGATAATACCTATATTTGGCATATAAGATTAAGTCACATAAATCTCATTAGGATTGAGAGGTTGACTAAAAGTGGTCTTCTAAACGAGTTAGAAGTAGACACTTTACCAATATACGAGTCATCTTTTGAAGACAAAATGACAAAACGACCTTTTTACTGGAAAAGGTTACAGAACCAAAGAATCCTTAGAACTTGTATATTCAAACCTTTGTGGTTCGAAAAATGTTAAGATAAGAGGAGAGTATGAATATTTTATCTCTTTTATAGATGATTGTTCAAGATATAGGTACTTTACCTAATACAGCACAAGTATGAAGCTCTTAAAAAATTCAAAGAATTTAAGACTGAAGTTTAAAATTTATTAGGTAAAATAATTAAAATATTTCAATCCGATCGAGGTGGAGAGTATATGGATTTGAGATTCTAAGGCTATATGATAGAAAATGGAATCACATCTCAACTCTTAGCACTTGGTACACCTCAACAAAATGGTGTACCAGAAAGAAGAAATAGAACCTTGTTAGATATGGTTTGGTCTATGATGAGTTATGCTCAATTACCATACTTTTTTTTGGGATATGTAGTAGAAACTACAATTTACATTTTGAACAATGTTCCATAAAAAAAAAATGTTTCAGAAACACCTTTTGAATTATGGAGACGTTATAAAGTAGTTTACGTCACTTCAGAATTTGGGGATGCCCAACACATGTATTAAGTACAAACCCAAATAAGCTAGAACCTCGTCAAAAGTATGTCTATTGGTAGGTTACCCCAAAGAAACAAAAGATGGTTATTTCTATGAGCCAAAAGAAAATAAAGTATTTGTATCGACAAATGCTACTTTCTTAGGCTATCCATGTTATTAATCGTCTTAGTTGAATCCATCAAGCTTAATCCAATTGTTTGCTTGTTATGGATACTCATTATCGAGCCCAAACAACTAAGCTATTAGTTTAATTAAAAAATTAATTAAAGTAAATGTTAAATTTCCATGGACGTTATTGAACCTAGTTAATCATGCATCTATTTTGATTGAGCGATTAGTTAGTATTTAGGGTGCTTGCCTTGGCTATTCGGACAAATTGATAAGCACATTAAATTGAGAGACATAATCCTTAGTAATCCTATGATCAACCGAGCATTGGGTGGATCTTGGGTCTTAAGCTACATGTTTTTTCTTTTCTTGCACTTCAATTTTCTACACTTTACTTTTGTGCATTTTATTTTCCCCGTGTTGACAGTCAAACCATTCTACCCCCACGCGTTACCATTATAGCTAGAAAAGTCTAAATAGTTTGAAACTACATTTTCACTTCTCTACGAATTGACCTAGAATTGCCACTATTGCTACGCCATTGTAGTAATTGTAGGATAGTTCGTATAAATGTATTCGATTGGCCTTTTTCAAGCAACGACAAAAGACTAGATAAATAATCGAACTAGACATTTTGCTAAAATAAACAAATTTATTTAGTTAGACTATGCATAACTATCTAATCCAATCATAGTTTTACCTTTAAATCAGTTATGTTTGTAATGATATTTCAATGATTTAGAATAAGTACTACCGTAGGGTAGTCAGTCATTCCTTCACCGAATTGAAATATTCTAAACTAATAATTATACCAGAATAACTCTTATTCCTATAATGATTAGTTACCATTTATGCGGTGAAAACACCATTAACTTACTTAATTTTAGATACTATAGTCCTAAAATACTTAAGTGTAACTCTTCATTTTAGATACTATAGTCCCTTCCTAACAAGCATGCCGAAGGAAAGAACAATATTTGAAGCAAAAAGTATAACACCTATACATTTCTAGAATTCGCCTAGATATTGACCAATGCAAACACCTTGCAAAGGTAGATAGTCCTAGGCCACCACAAGGCCAAGCATGGAATCTCACATTGCAAACTGGTGAAGGAGACCGTGGAATATGTTGATACATGTCCTTCTCCCACTTATTGTAAATACTTTCTCTATTTACTCTAATATTGATCCATGCAAACAACTTTCGAAGGGAGAACGGCCACAGACTGCCACGAGGCCGAGCATATGAACTTTCAGAGAGTGTGAGAGTGATGATATATCATATTTTGTTTCTCTTGCTACGTATTTTAAAAGCAGGGTTTATTACTTAGAAAATAGGATAAATCATTTATATATGTGTACATTAATTTTTCCTAGTATAATACTTACATTTGAAACCATAATGTTTTAGTTTATTAAAAACTTTAGTAAACTAACTATATTATTGCATGCTTTATAAAACGTTGATTAATTCAATTTTCAGGTCAATTCCCAGGTAGAGTTGTTGCTTTATGGTTAATTTAAATACCTCAATCCTTAGACAGAACATTTCTAGACAGAGTTCTCTTACAAACAATAATTTATAATTAATCTTTTATTTTCTCAATTTTAAATTATTTGATAAAAAATAAAAGATTTATTTTAATTCTAATCCTATTAGAAATAAAATTAATGATAAATTAATTACCCTATTTTAAACTCTTTAAAACTAAATTAGTTTTATCTTTATTAAAATTACCCTAATCATATTAGGTTAGCATGCAACCTTATTCTAAGTTTCATTATTTATTAATCATACAATATAACTTTTATATCTAGATTAATGAGTTAAAACTTATAATATGCATATTTCATAATATCATTATTAACTAAATATAACTATTATATTTTAATTAAAAAAGATGAAATATTCATTTCATCAATTCATAATATAAGTCTTATATTATAAAGAAGGAAAACTATATAGTAATCATGCATTTAATTTACATCAAAATCATGGTATAATTCTTATATTATAAAGTATAAAGACTATATAGTAATTATCATGCATGCATATACTTTAGGCAAAATCCTAAAATATAAATATAATAATTATATTTCAATATGATGCATGACATAACCTATAGTTTGACTTTTGAACTATGAGATATACTTTATGCAACATATAATTGATATAATTTAAAACATATATCACATGTATTTTTAAACTATATAATAATAATAGACTGGTATTCTGGCATTCTAAATTAATAAAAAAAAACATTAATTTTTAATTGGAAAATAACAAACTTCCATGCTTCTGTTGAAATACAGGACCACTTCTCGTTTTACGTCGGAGCGTAGCGACGCTATGGTCAACTTCTACCTGAAGTTACGTGGCACTATCGTGCCTAGACTCCACCTCATGTTTGAAGTGTCGCGGTGTTGCGACACAAACAGTTCTGATCTTTGTTTTTTCTGCTTTGTTTTTGGTTCTATTTCACAGCAACTCCTTGCCACGATTGCCATGGACTTACAGGACTCAATTTATAAAGAATTTTCTCAAAACAACAAACTCTTACAATGATCGAATCAAAAGAAATTGTAGTAAATCTAATGTCAAAATATCGAAAATATCTATTACGCAAACCCAATTTAAAAATCATATATCATACATATACAAAGAAATTGCACCCACCATTCTAATTGTGGTTTTCAATATAAACCAAAAATCAAAATAATAATTGGCTCTGATACCAATTGAAGGTATTAAATCGCAAAAAAAAAAAAAAAAAAAAAAAAGATTAATTGCATTTGTTTTGCTTTTGGACGATAAAATACAAAATTAAAATAAAAATAACAAACAACATGTTCTAATTTTAATAAAGTTAAGCATGATTAAATTAAAAAATAAAAGAAATTACCTTTGAAGAATTCTTCTTTTCATAGCAATTTCTCCTTTCTTTTTTATTTCCTCTTTTCTGCAATAAGATGTCTCCAAAGAGTCTTCTCCACTATTCTCTGGTAAAGAACAAACTTGTGGGATCCTCTTCTTTTTAAAGAGAATGAGAATTCTACCGATAACTTTTTCATTGTGATAATAATTGAGGGAGGAATATTTTGAGAGAGATGGGGAGTATATTGTTGAGAAATAATCAACCTCCTGCAAAATATAAGAGGAGTGCGTTTAATGAAGAAGGGAGTTGTAACTCTCTCTCCCCCACTTCACCACTCTCTTTCATTAAGGAAGTGGTTTTATTTAATAAAAATAATTTAACTTTATTTAATTTAATAATATTTAATTATCTAAATAGTTAAATATCTAGTATTGAATTAAAAATTTGAATCATATTCAAATTTACATTTCTTTCCATATCCTATAGTTTTAATATGAATCTCATTCATATCTTAATATTTTAATCATACTCAAATACATTAAATCTCCAATATTATATAGTTTAATTCAAAATTAACTATATATTATAATATATCTATATCATTATATTAATTGTACCATATACAATTAACATATATTTCAAAAATTAATTTGAATATTTCAAATTGTTCTTGCAAAACATTGACACTTGTTAATCCGTTGTGAGCTAACAGGGGACCTAATGAACCACAGATTATAAGCTCTAATGATCCAAGATTAGTTAATTTAATTTTTTAACTAATTAATCAACATTCATTAATTATTGAGCGAACTGCTATAGACCTATAGTTACGGTCTTATGCATTATAGAATATGTTGAGTCCATGGATATAATTATTTCATATAAGTTGATCATTCACTAATTGTTTGTAATTACATCTGGATCACATGTCCTTAAGTACCATTGATTCTCTAATGAAAAATTTGTTTATTTTTCAACCATATACTGAGTCCCTTTTGGACCAATAAAAGGGTGGGGTCCCATCGTGCCTCATCATGTCCCATCATTCAAGTCCCAGAGTCAACACTTAAGAAAACTACTCATCTACTTTCCCTATACAAGAATGAGTGAATTTCATCTTGTGAAGTTACGTTCGTAGCTCCCTATTCGATCAAGTCCCCAAAATGGTAGGCATATTGAGCAGACGACTCAGGTCAGTCTCACCCATTCAAATCAAAGGACGATTCTTCATAGGTAGGAGTTCATAACTCACTAAGGATTAAGATCGAGTTATATATGATCATCCTTTGAAATATTAATCTCTTCAATTAACAAAGTTATAGAGAGATTAATTATTTTGCAATATAGTGTTATACAAACTCTTGTATATGATAGCCCCACTCACATTTCTCTACATGAACGATGTAGATTACATCTTTTGTAATGATTAAAAAGTGAGTCGTATCCATAGTGTTATCAGAATAAGACACCCAACCTTATCCATTTACTATAGACCCTTTATATTATTACTTGAACATAATCAATTGTATGTCCACTACATACTGTTCAAGTTTCATGCAAATGACCTTTGATTTTGTTTATTAGATCAATTGAGTTATGCAAGAATAAGACATAAAAAAATAATTATCACTTTGTTAATAATCAGTAAATTTTTTATTTATTTACAAACCACAAGTTTAAAGCATAAACTTCACACTTTCAACACAGTGAGTTTTTCACTACACAACAACAATCGATATTTGGTCCTAAAAAAATAAGAAATTAAAACTCAATCAACACTAGCAATAACATTATCTTTTCTAAGAGTGAGGAGGACTAAATGTGAAGGTAAACTTGTTTGTGCTTAAATATAAGATAGAAGATGAACAAGAGAGAGATAAATGGGAGAAAGAATTGGAAGAAGGGAGGCCAAACAATTAAATTCTTGTTACCCTTTCCTAATAGTATCAACAAATAGAAAGAGTATAACTCTTAAACTTATTTCTCAAGATGTTAGAATAAAACGGCCAAACATGCAAAATAATTATACTCATGCATGGTGTTAGCCCTCAGAAAAAGCTAAGTTTATGCCTTTAGTCTCATTTTCTTTTTAAGTATAATGTGTTTAAATATCTATTTTTATAGATTCTCGAGCAATTCATGTATTTCAGAGTGTAACGAGTCGTACATGGCTGATTTAAGGCTATCGACAGTGAAATCGAGCACCCAAAGCTTCAGTGGAGCTAAAACGATGGATTTGCCACTAAGGAATTGGCGCAGCTACGCCAACCTCAACATTGCGTGAAGCACATTTTTTAGTAGTTGGGGAAAAGCAACAATGCCACAGTGCTGCCCTAGAAGTGCTCCGAAGATTGACAAAATGTAAGCGCTTGCACGCACATGTGTTTCCAAAGGCAGGTGTTACGTCTTTAAAGGATGTATATTTTCTATGTTAATTTCCCCAAAATAGTGTTTATTATTTGCTTTAATTGCTAATTTTGTAGGTAAAAAGGTCCTCGAGGCACTTTCTGTTCCCTTTACCTTTTGTCTTCTAGTTCTTATCTCAGTTTTATAAATATTGAGGGAAATATTTAGTTTTTAAGATGGGGGTAGGAGTACATTTCATGTTCTTAACATTTTTTTTAGGGTTGTTAAAAATGAGCCTTACAAAAACTTTTGCTCTATTATCTCTATTATCTTTGCATGTCTTGAACCATTCAGCACTTAAGCTCGGGTTATGTGGATTTTATGATCTTGATGAAATATATCTTGATGAAATATATCTTGATTAGGTTGTATTACATTTTTATGGCATTCTTTTTTATTCTCTTAGGAAACACAATATCATTATCTTGGCATTTTTCCTTTTTATATGACTCATTTTTTGCTTTCAATGCATGATTCATTACAAAGTATGTTCATTCATTCAAGAATAACATTCACTTTATTAGTCGTGATCATTTGTTTTTCTCAATCTTTTGATTCTTATCAATGATCTTTGATGACGCATTCTTTCAAGCAAGGATACAAATCAATTTTAAACTTCTTAAAATCTTTTTTAACAAAAAATTTGAAACCATTTTTCAAAAGAATCTTTCTTTTCCTTTTAACTTCATAAAAAATTAAATACTTAGTCTTTAGATTTTTTTAGAATCTCAAAACTCTTAGAAATGTCATACCCACTTAATTTTCTTTATTACCCCGATAGGACAAATTTTGGTATAAGAACAACCATCTTGTTTTAGAGATAAGTCTAGACAAAGAGGATAAGGCCTAGTGTTTTAAGTAATAAAAAAAAAGAAGAAAACTTGCTATAACATTTAGTCTCATTATATAACATTTTAAGACCGGACCATGAAATGTTTAGTCTCATTATATAACGTCGTTCATGACAGAGACTTTCATTTCATTAGGATGGCCATAGGTAACATGACCTTAATCCTGAGTGAGTTGGGAACTCCTGCCTATAAGGGCGGTCCTTTGATTTACATGGGTGCAAGTGGCAAGATTGCCAACTCAAATCTACCACTTTGGAGATTCGTCTGATTAGGGAGTTGGGAACTCAGCTACACAAGACGGAATTCACTCCTTCCCCGAAGTAGGGTAAGTAGATAAATTGCTCCCCTAAGGACTGATTCCGGGGCTTGAACAATGTGGCGCCACACACCTTCTCATGACTCGAGAAGTGTTCATTCATAGTAGGACTATGATGTATTGTTCATTAGAGGAATCAGTGGTACTTAAGAAGTTAAATGTAACTATAAGAGCAAAACGATAAATTGGCCCACTTGTACTTACGAGCGATCTGTGAAGGGTTATCATACTGTTGATCTGTTATATCCAATGGATACAAAAATATATTTGTAGTGCGAAGAGTGTAGTTGTAGGTCTTTAGTTGAGTGCCTGACAGTTAACGGATGGGGGATATCGTAATTAAAGAGTTTAGTCAATTATTCACGTACTGTTGGAGTTTCAAGCTACAGGTCCATAAGGTCCCCTTGGTAGCTCAATGGATTCAAGTTGAGAATCAGTTTTTGGATTAGTTTGAAGTGTTCAAATTAACAAGAGAGGATTTGATTATATATGATATAATTAAATTGGTTCAATTATATATGATATAATTGATTTGATGTATTAGATACATTAATTGGAGGAATTGATATAAATATGATTTATATTAAATAAAGGAGAAAAGAACTATAATTTAAATATTGCATATGATGTGATATTAAAACTATAAGTTATGAATATAATGTGATAAATTAGTTATTGTATTTATTTATAATAAAACAATTATATAATAATTTTGGATGGTTATTCTTTTCTCCGTTAACCGATTGAAAGTGGGAACTTATTTTCAGTTTTGAATAATTGAATAATAAAATAAAAAGAGTTTTCATTTTTTTGGGAATCGCTTCATTATCGGTTTGTTATCGTTTTACTAATCGATCGAGCGAAAGAAAGCTATACAATAGCCCTTTTGAGAGACTAAACGATTGAGCAAGAGGTTGCTCACGAGAGCGAGAGATTGCTAGACAATTGCTCACGAGAGCAAGATTTTACCAGACGATTAAGTACCCACTGTCTATGCGATAAACTCAACATTTCTCCCACTTACTTAAACGTGTATTTTGAACGTTTACGTCTTTCTTCCGGCCACCCTTCTAAATTCTCACGAGTACCAAGATTACCGAGTGGTAGTGTCGAGGTTTCTATTTAAGGATCAAACAGTTCGTATTACAACGACCTTGCAATTGCAGCAGAGCAAGATTTGCTAGGTAATTATGACGAGAGCGAGAGTTTACCAGACGATTGTGTCTCATTCAAAGGTATGTTCTTTTGATTCCCTTTGTTTAGTAAGAAAACATGCTGTATTTTTCTCTATAATGCATAACTATTCTTGTTATGTTTGTGAATGTGTTTATTCTTTCACAATGGGCTTGGAAAGATCTTGTTTCCGCTCACTGGTTCTTCTTGAAAAAGAGATCTTCATATTTTCTATTTTTCCCCAAAATAGTGTTGATTATTTGCTTAATTTTAATTTTGTAGGTAAAACGTCCCGAGGCGTTACGAGTCATTATAAGAATATTCTGCCAAAAGGATAAAAACATGACCTAGGAAATCAACTAAATTGAGGAGAATTAGGAAACTACCTAATTTCCATCACATATCATTTGAATCCATCAAGTAATGTTATCAGCCATCAAGTATAATCAAGTAAATACCACGAGTAATACCCAGAAATGCCATTGAATAAGGTTGTCGAGTATAATCGAGTTAATCGATCATCGAGTAATCAAGTACCCACAACTTTCTTCTTATTCTTTTTTCCATCGAGTAAATTCTATCGAGCAAATTCCATCATGCATCGAGTAACGAGTAAGGGTCATCGTGCATCGAGTATCGAGTTGTAGACAGAATGTCACTTTTTGCTGCAAAACTTAATGTGTTTGTAATGCTCCCCAAGTGTTGCAACACTCCAGATTTTGACACGATTCATCCCGCATACCTTGCATAACCAAGCCTCAGCGCAGCATTGCAACGTTAGCCCAACGCTTCTTGGCTTTTCTATGATTTACCGTTGCAACGCTGGCCTTGGCGTCGCGACACTATCCCTACAACTATGAAATAGTTTTCTTTCATTTTTACTGAAGGGAGGAAGCATGATTTCAATGGAGGCTAGAATTTCTCTCTATATCAATTAGTCTCAATCGTAATTTTGTTTCTTACCTAGGTTAGATTTTGATTTCTTTTTTAATTGTAATCAATAACTTATAGTTCTTCATGAATTTATTTATGGATTTGTGAAGTAATTCAATCTTGTTTCTGTTTCAAGAGTTCTTGCAAATTCTTTTGAGTTTTCTACTTTTCTTTATTATTAGCAATCTAAATTTGAGCATTCTTGAATCCGATTTTAATTCTCGAAGCATGTTGGATGTTCTATATCTTGAGCATGTTTAGCCTAGATGTTTGGTTTTGTCACATACACTCATGATTGAATGTTGTTTTTAATATATTCGATAGAATGTCTAGCCAAGATCTCCGAGAGGCAATAGTAATTGTGTGTTGAATGGCTGACTATCTTAAGATGCACTAATTACTAGATTTGGGGAAAAATTGATTTATTGAGTAAGTTATCTTAACAATTAACCAACGTAATTGAATCCTAGAACTTAATGCACTGTTTTCTCTTCTATATGGCCGCTAAAGAACCCAATAGAGATAGAAACATGTAGATAGATTAGGGTTAGGGCTATCTTACCTTAATCGTTGATTAGGATGCTTTCTTGACTAGGTTATGCTAGCTGTCTGCCTTTGTAAAGACTAGTTTAATCTAGATTAAGTAGTTGCATGCTTAATCAGATTATGAATTAAATTTGTAGAATTCAATAATAAGAATTGCAACGAACGTCTAACTTGGATTAGAAGGAAGATTGTTCTAAACTTGGTAACAACTATCCTTTATCTTTTGATTTTTAGCATGTTTCTTGTCTTAATAAAAAAAAAAAAAAAAAGAACCTCATTTTATAGCTTTCATAGTTAAGCTTGGATAAAAAAAGAAAGATTAAATAACTTTTCCCTGTGGATTGACCTCTTACTTCCACTTTAACTATGAGTTAGTTAGATTGTTGTTCGAGCTTTATAAATATTGTTTGTTTTGGGTTAGGTAGAATTAATGATACCTATTTAGCTTCTGCATAAAATGGCGTTGCTGTCGGGGAAATGACTAACCATTTAATCTTTTTCTTAGCTAAACTTAACTAGTAAACTTTAAAACACCAAAAATATTTTCTTCTTTTTGTGTCTAAACTTTAAAACACCAAAAATATTTTCTTCTTTTTGTGTCTACTTATCTTTATGGCAGATATGAACATCTATTATACGCTTCAAGTGATGTATGCGTGGTCCTGAACGCTAATACTCTTTTTCGAGTGAAATAAATGAACTAACCTCTCTTTTTCGAGTTGTGCTTACTAAACAGATACAAGTTTTGTGTGGTCCTGAACGCGAATACTACCCAATTTAGGACGAGCATGATCGAACTCTATTTTCATTGATGCCATTCAAACAATGGAATAACCACTCACCTTGGTTGGTTAGGAACTTTCCTTTCTGGAGTTTCTTAGGTTTCCTTGGTTTCCCTTTTGAACCCTAAATTTCAAATTCAATTATCAGCTTAGATTACTCATAGTTTCATAACTTATTTTAAGATACTTCCTTTTGAAAACATGTTTCAAAATATCTCAAAAAGCTTACCCTAAAATCTTAGCTCAGAACTCTTCATGTTTGGCCGGTATAATCAAAACATCAAAGCTGGCCCAAGCTTACCCGACAGCTTGACCCTTCTATCTTTTTCTCATTCTCCAGCTCGATTCCTTGGAGCTTCTTCCCCAGCAGCCCTACTTTGAAAACTAGACTCTCAGAGCTTTCAAGTGGCTTT